>NC_068938.1:44294894-44618853 GCF_016801865.2 Culex pipiens pallens
ACGTGCTGCTTTGAACAAACATGTATTTCAACAACACCACGTATAGAAACCTTAGGACAAAGTTCTTTGTCAAAAAAAAAACAAGAAAATTTGAGTTTTTAGGAGGCGGAGTTATATTGAATAAAAGTATCACAAATGACATGTATGTTACTGTCAAAAGTATGACAAATTTAGTTGAAGTCATGGACATATCCAAATTTGCGGCATTGGCCTTATTTAAAGCATAAAAAAGATATAACTAATCATGAACAACTTTTTTAAGCATTTAAGAACTGTAATGTTTTTAAGTTTACTTCAAATATCGCAATAAGATATTGTTTGATCAAAATAGAAAGTCCTACTTAATTTTAACAATAGATATTGAAAAAGGTGTCGATTGAATAGCGCCACCACCATTCGAAATCAATCATTACAAAGTTGACATCCGTTCGGCGAAACGCCTTTGTCGATTAATCCTTCATCGACCTTTAATGGAAAATGAAAGATGAAAGCTCACAGGAAGTTAAAAAGTAATAATGTAGGCCTCGACGAGGCTCTTTATTGACATGGAAGTCTGTCTCATTTTTTTATCTCTCTCCCCCTTCCGAGTCGCAAACCCACAAAGGGGGCACTCTTCCATGGAAATCTGCGCCTGATTGATGGATGTTTATTTAAGCTTTCCTCGATATATACGGTAGCCCCCATCGCACTCTCCATCGTCATCGGCGTCGGCGGCCAAAAGTCAAACAGTAGCGTGAAATAATTATTATAAATTACAATAATTTTCTCCGCGTCCGATGTGTCCGATCGGGGTGGCGGTATCGAGCTGCGAGGGGCAACAGCGAAAAAAAAACTACGTATAAAAAACGCGTGGATCTTTTTTAAATAGGTTTTAACCATATATTCGGACCCGCTGCCTGAAATCGCGTAAAAACCGGTGAACAACCGGCGAGCGGGGAGTGGTGGTCGGTCGGTGTGGTTCCTCCTGACAGGTCACGGAACGGGCAAAAACAAGACCCGAAAACACCTAAGGCTAAGACAACCTACCCCGGCCACGAGATGATGATTAATTTTGACTTCGACGGGAATTTATAGCTGTTTGCAGATAGCTTTGCAAATGAGTTATCGTGTGATGAAATTATCAAACATTTTTTTTTAAAAGGAAATTTGCATGCATAAAATTGTTTTACAAGTTTTGTTGATTCGATATTCATGTAAAACTAAATTAAACGTATAGTAAAACTAGAGCAAAACATGACTATAATTCTATAATTTTGGAATTCTTTGTTATTTTTTAATCAATTTCTGCCTAACCTCCATTGTGAACCATCATGGCAAGAAGAATGTTTGCAATTATATTAAAAATTCAAATTGTTTAACGCAAACTGAAAAAGAACTGAGGGCAGCTTTCCAGGCCAGAAGCCAGCCAGCCAGCAAAACAAAACAACAACCTGTGGCGCTTTGCCTGACTTCGAACAGTGAAGATCATTTTCGCGAACTATGGCCGAAGCAGTTTGGCCAGCGAGAGCGAAACCTTGAACCGAATGGGAATAGGCAGGCAGGCAGCACACGCTTGGGAAGCTACAGTGAGCGAAATGTTTCTGGTTCCGTGTTTTTTTCAAATCATCAACCCTCTCATAGTTTAGTAATATAATGTTGTGAATTTAACGTATTATTTGGATGCTGTATTTTTTAATAAATGTTTTTGTTCCAAATTCATTTAAAAAAATATTTTTGCTTTCATTAAATTCTTTTAAAAATAATAATAGTTAATAATCAATAATAATAATTAATACTTATTTAATTCTATTAATTCTATCAAATATTTTCAGAATCATCACAAGTGAGACAGATTATTTTATTACATCTAAGGTTTTATCTTTTTGAAAAGTTACTGCGGAAGTAGAAGTTTATCTTTTTTTGATGAGTTAGCAAAAAAACATTTTGTCAGATCTACTTTTCCGTCATAAAGTTTTGTTCGAATGCTGCTCGCTAACTGGGCTGAACGAAAAGTATCGAGGGGACCACCAATGCATAATATTTTCCTGATGAAATATAACAATAAAAGTTAATCACATTTTTTTTTGACTTTTAATATTTCTTTAATTGTGAAATGAAATTAAATAAAAAAATGAAAAAAGATTTTTTATTTATTGAACATGATTTTTGCATCCATTAACCCCTCGGTCTTTTCGGTTTGTTTTGGTTTTTTGACGTTTGTTTGCTTGATAACTGGGCTACTGAATCTTAGTTTTTTGGTATTGTTGTACTGAGGAAATTCAACTTCAGCAAAATTCGCAACGGCCCATGAAACTTGAATGCTTTTTTCTCAATTTGATGGTTTCAGGGTATTCTATTGCACACCTCGACGTCGTCGTGCTATCTTGTCGCACCCGCCATTTTGACGTTCCGAGAAAAACGCGTTTTAATGTTTGACCTTGAATATTCAAAAACGAGAGCACGCAATGTAAACAATAACAAACACGTTTTGTTTGGCTGACCATTCTGTGCATTGTCCCAAAGTTTGGTTGAAGTTGGTTGCTGAAGTCCCGAGTTATAATTACAAATGTTTACGGTAATCTAGCTTGTACGTGCGACAAACGCATCCTGACTTTCCTGGCCTGAAATCCCTTTGGCCTTTTGTCGCACTGACATCAATTTTCATGGAGTGACAAGATAGCACGACAAGATTGAAACTACTTTCATATGTAAAGTGACAAAAATGCACGGAGTTTTTTCGGTTTTTGTTGAATATCTCAGGATTGAAATCGAATTTTGGGGATCTGTGAAGGTCAAAAGGTGAGGCATTGTGAGCTACACAAAATGGCGTTCTTAACTCAATTTGGCCCAAAATGCACTTACGACAAGTTAGCACGATGGCGACGACCTATTGAATACAATTCAAAATAAGAATAAAATCAAACGCAGGCACTACTAAGAGTATGAAAAAATTGAGGAAAAAAAAAATACAAAAATTTTAGAATATTTTTAAATAACATTTCGGGAAATTTACCTGTGATCTAGAGTAAGTTATCCATCAGTGGACCCCTTTCCTATGGTGGACCCTCTGAAGATTTTTTGATGAAAAATTTAATAAAATCACAGTTTAAAGCGTGTTTTTGTTCATACATTTTTAATTTGACATGTTCAGCATAATTTAAAACAATGTTGACTGACGTTTAATTGTCCTTTTCGCCAAAATAAGTGTTTTGAGTCCTACATCTGAATGCAGCCATGGCCACTAGCATTTTAACACAAAACAATATTTATATTTTATGATTGAATTATTGACCCTTGCACTGTAACTTGGATTTTGCCCGCAGTTTTCTCTCGCACTTTTGACAACAAGAATTCGAAAAACTAGGCAACCAGCAGTTGTTTGTTTACACTGCCAGTCACAGTTTCCACCAAACTGGACATTCGCACTTTAAAATTGCGATTGACAGCTGAAAAACAAGTGAGCACTTTGATCATTTTTTAGGAAATTTAAATTTTCCCAAGGCAGTTTGACAAGTCGCAATAGTGCGATCGATAGCAATAATTTAGTGCGAAGTCCAAGTTAGTGGGAATTGCGCAATATCTATTTTATGATTGAATTAACTATAATTTTTTTTAATGATTATTTCTCTTCAGAAAGTTGAAATAATGTAAGTTTAAGGAACTTTACTGAGCAGAGCAAAATTAAGGGGGTTCAATGATTCCCTTGTGGACCACCAATCAGTGAGGTACTCCTGGATTTTAACTCCTGAAAAGTGCTTAAAAAGTGCAAAAATGCCTCACGGCAAGAAAAAGAGGCGGTCCTCACCAGTAGGATCGGCAGATTTGAAGAAACTAAAGAATGGCGAAGCGCTACCTGCAAAGCCAGGCAGTTTGGGCAAGGACGCTCAAAATTCGTCTGGAAACCAGTTCGCTACCCTCCCTGTGGACGTGAGCGAGAAGGAAGAATTTGAACGACGGGAAAAGTTGCCACCCATTTTTGTGAAAACATCGTCATCGGATTCGGTGAGAAAGTGGCTGACCGGGTTTATCAAATCTGGTGCTTTACGAGCTTCCATTCGCTTGTGTGCTGATGGACTCAAAACTCTGCTGCCTACCAGAAAGGATTACAACTATGTCCGGGATTTCCTGAACAACACAAAGATTGAATACTACAGCCATGACGATCCAGGTAAACGTCCCATGAAACAGGTCCTCCGAGGCCTGTACGACATGGATGTGAGTGTGCTGAAAGAAGAGCTCAAAACTCTTAAGTTGAACGTGATCGAAGTCTTCAAGATGACGAGACACAACAAGGACATCAAGTATCGTGATCAACTGTACCTGGTTCATCTCGAGAAAGGTTCGACAACGCCGTCTGAGCTGAAGGCAGTTCGGGCAATTTTCAACATCATCGTGTCTTGGGAACGTTATCGTCCAGTGCACCGTGACGTGACACAGTGTTCGAACTGTTTGCAGTTTGGACATGGTGGAAGGAACTGTTTCATCAAGAGTCGTTGTGCAACCTGCGGAGGTGAGCACAAAACTCAAACTTGCGAAACAATCAACGAGAACATCGAAGCCAAATGCTTCAATTGCGGCGGCGACCATTCGACCAAGAATCGTAGCTGCCCAAAACGAGCTGAGTTTGTAAAAATTCGGCAGCAAGCGACGACGAGGCACCAACCAAATCGTCGCAAAACACCACCAACTTTCACGGACGTGGATTTTCCTGCTTTGGCGTCACCTGGAGCGGGATCTGTTCGAGTGGTTCCAAATCTGCAGCCATTGCCGTTGAATCAGCGGCCAAAAGTTGCAGAGAATACAACACCTCCTGGCTTCAGTCAGCAACCGAGGGAAAACCAACCTGCATCAACGGATGAAGGCAGCAGTGACCTGTTTTCACCACAAGAACTTCTGAACATTTTCATCGAGATGACAACAACACTGCGTGGGTGCAAAACTCGCCAGGAACAAGTAAGAACCCTTGGAGCATTCATCTTAAAATACAGTTCATAGTTTACTCGTTCTAATGATTTTGAATAATTCAAAGAATTTTTATTTTAGTTTTAAGTTAGGATTAGTTGTTAAAGTGATTTTTTCTTTTTTATTACCCAAATGTATTCGATTAAATGCAAAAATGTAAAACAATTCGAAATAAATGAATAAATGTGAACAGTTAATAATAAAACGAAAAATACAACAAAGATGAAGAGCATTTAGCCATACCACTTAGAATGTAAATGAAATGTAATTATTATAAGGGAGTTCAATAAAGACATATTTAATTTAAAAAAAAAGGGGGTTCCAATATAGGACAACGTAAATCCTAATTTTTCCAAAGTTGAACCCCTATTAATTTAACTTACAAAAATGAAGAACACAGTGTATTTAAGCAAAAGTTTTTCCTAACCATACAATAAATGCTTGTTGTAATCAACCTAATTGCATATTTTTTTCAATAATGAGTATAAATATAGCTGTTTTCATGTTAAAAGTACCAAAGTTGCTGAAACTGTTAGAATTTATAATAAATCAAAACTATAGTTAATTGTACTTTACTGAAGCATCATAATTGAAGTTTGAAATGATATTTTGTTATAAGGCTGGTACAAATTTTATTTAAAGTTTTTGTCCCCCCCCCCCTTCAATGTTGGCCCGAAAAATCAGGGGGCGAAAAAAATATTTTTTCAAAAAACTTCAATATTTTTATGAAAATTTAAGTGCAATTAGTTAAAATCAATTTAAAATGAATTCCCCTGCGTTTAGAATAATTTTTAGCATGTTTGGGTTGATTTAAAAATCTTGAATTTTTGAAAATTTTCGATGTCTACTATCGCTAAAGTTTTTTTTTCGCTAAAATTTTTGTTTTCGTCAAATTTTACATTTTTTGAAAACTTTTATTGCAAAACAATTGAACTAGTGTAAAATACATTTTAAAACACTTTTTCCATGCAAATGTTGAAACTATGGCATGTTATTTTAATATTTATATTTTTTATTTTTTTGCCACCCCCCCCCCTCGACTCCGGCCAGAGCCAAGGGACAAAAACTTTTAAAAATATTTGCATCGGCCTAATAAATTAATACCAAAACATAAAAAAACATGCCTGTTTTTATCAGCAACTGTAAACAAATCTATAGTTTTTAATTTGGTTTTTAAAAGTGCTTGAAATATTGAACAATTGTGAAAAAATATCGTCGGCTCTACAAGGGGGTCCACTAATGGTTAAAATACACTATTTTGGATACCTTAGGCGACACGGAGTGGCTTATAATGAAATGAAATTCGAGATTATTTCTGCGATTTTTGGTGAAAAATATCTTACTCAATTCTGTTGATGATGCCTCCAGGACTAATAGAAAGTTGAATCTAGAAATACATTAATCTGAAATAAACAGACATTTTACTTTTTGGTTAAATTTTCTCCAGTCCAAAAATTCTGCATGTTACTGTAACTACCATATTTTTTTTTGCAAACCATCATATACTATTTTTTGCACTATAGCCACTGTTTGTTTGTAGCTTCAGGCCGGCCGGCATTTTCTGCTGGCTGTTGTTGTTGCTGTTGCTGGCCACGTATTATGTACGATGGCGGATACGTATTTTTGGTGCCGCGTCGGTGCTTCCGTCACGCTCCAGGGATTTTTTCGTAGGTTTTTGTCTGGGCCAAGAGTCCAGGGCCCGGAGGGGTGCCCGACCGGGATAGTCGTCCTCCTCGTGGCTCGACTTTGCCAACTCTTATCGCCGCACTTACTCAGTAATGTAATGGATCTAAAAAGCTGCTGAAAAAAGTCTCTGCACAACGCGGCTGAAATCAAGGCAGCAAAAAGCGATAAAAATATTTCAAATAATGTTTTCTGTGCATAGTTGAGAGAGCAAGGTGAATTGTTTCATGAGGATCAGTCGAAGAGTACGTGTCAATTTCTTAAAGAAATTCCCAGTGTTGCTTTGTTTGATTTGAACCGTAATCTGAAAATGGAACACCGCGTTCAATTACGTAATTCTTGAACGAGCCCTGTTCAACCGTTGGGAGTCACTGGAGAGGCCACGTGAGTGATGGGCTTGAGGCTCCAACCGGTGCAAGAGGTTGGATATTTTCCGCTGTTGCTCGCGTCGACACGCGTGCTTGTTTCCATTAAATAGTTTTGAAGAGAAGGCACCCACGGTGAGGAGGTCGTCATTTTTAATGATGCGTCTTACGGGGCTAGCAAAATTTCTTGGAAAAGTGTTATTTTTAACTTTTTTGGTCTCAATAATATTTAGTTTTGACTCGTTATTCGTTTGCATTTGCGCAAGGCACACTGAAAATATTTTTTTATGAAAATGGATTCTTCAATTGATTCTCCGCCCAATTTCATCAAGATGATTCATGAATCTAACTTCCTTTATAAATATCTTGCATCATAAAATGATTTTTTATTTCAATTATTCAAAGCTGCAAATGTGTTAGTGAATTCAGGAACTTACATGTTTAAATTATTTAAAGTTATATTTTGTCACACATGAGATTGTCGGCGCTTTTAATTCTTTAAGGTGTCAATCAATTAGTTTTTAATACATTTTCAAACATAACTGCTGTCACGAGCCACCCTATCTCCAAATCAATTTTCCAGGTGTCCATAATTGCACTTCAATAGCGGAGCCGCTAATTTTATGACATAATGCAATTATCTTAACGATCGTTGCACCGTTCAATGGACTGTGGAAAGCTTTATCGACCCCACTGCTGCTGCTGCTGCTGCTGATCCCTCTCTTAGTGCTAGCCACAAGCTTGAACACAACTTCATCATTTTCCCAACGAGCTTCCACCTTAGTTGGTGGAGTTTAGCCCATCGACTTATTAGTTTTTAATGGTTCACTTTAACGATATTACTTTTAGCACATTTCAACTGTTTTTTTCTTCAACATCATTATATTCCCATGCATCGAACTGCGGCGCCGAGATAGTCTCGAAAGAAAGGCTATTTCTTCCTTGGAAATGATTTTTTTGTCCTAAACGGTCTTTTACGATGCATTTGCCTTTCTCTATCTCATGGAGCCGAAAAAAATCCCACGGGAGTCCGATGACCGCCCGTTTGAAGCAAAGGGCCCAAATCGAGGTCTTACTTTTGTCTAAGAAAACCAATAAAGTCCATTGTAGCGCAGGTTCACCTGTTTGATCTATTTTTGAATAGAGCCATCAAAGACGACGACGATGACGCGTAAAAACGCCATTTCACCGCGGGGTACAGCGAACTCAGAAGTGAGGTGAATGGAGAGCAAATTAATATTACAGCATCTATTGGAGCCTAACATTTCAAAAGGGCACATAACTTTTGTAAACAATAGTGTATCCCTTTCCCTCAAATGACAGTTTACATAAGGTGTGAAAGGGACACACTCTTGTGGAAAAAAGCTATGTGCCCTAATGAAATGGCAAGCACGTATTCTCCGGCACAGGCAGCGCGGAACAACTAACGATTAGACAAGAGCCAAAAACAGCTTGAGGTGCCTGGGTGTCCCCCTGGGTGCGTTGACAACGCAGGGTTCGCACTGTGGGAAGATTAGAGTTAGAGCGAGGTCAAAATTTGAATTAAATTCATGAAATATAACCTCTTTTCAAGTCTGAAAATCTTCCAAGGAATATTCAGCAAAAGGGCTGTCAAAATGACAAGAGAATATTGGTGAATTATCAGCAAAACAAACTTACATTTGTTATACTAAAATTTTAGTTGTTTTAACTGAGAATTCAGTAAAATCTAAATTGCTGAATAATTTTGAAAATTCAGTGAAACTTTACTAAACATCAGCAAAAAATGTTAAAAATACTTCAGTTTAAAAAAACGATGGTTTTTTTTTGCTCATGTTGTGTAATGCAGATTTTTAAAAGTTTGACCACCATCATTTTCTCCCGCAGTGTTTTTCATGCCGTAGCCCCGTATCAACCTATGAGGAAATGACCGCGCTGCCTGTTTCGCCACCGTTAGTGACCACCGACCCCTGGCGGTAGGGAACCGGCCGCGCGCGTTCGCAATCTGACCAATTGACCCCTGCGGTGAGGCACCTCCTCCCATCAACCTGCCTTCGCCCCTTAACTGGACGTACTGGGATGTTGTACATCACCCCTGTGGGACCTAGTGATGAGAAAGCCATTCAAAGTTGTAATCTATCTAGCTTAGGGGGAGCTCTCTAGGCTGTGGATAAGCCAACGAACGCCGCGATGAGATATGTATTGCGATGGCCATTGACTTTCGGCCGGAAGGTTCACGCGGGGTGACTGCTTCACTTCCTAATTTATGGCCTGTGGTAGCAATAGACTATAGGGCCTCTTGTGTCTTGCTGTCGGCTCTCGGGTGTTGGAACGCCGTGATTAATCTGCCTCGCGTCACTGCGTGCCGCTCTTCAACCTGTGGCTTTGGGGCTGGGATAAATTGATATCGCCGTAAAAATTAATCAAGTGCTCCAATAAATGTTGGATTCGGGCGCCATGGAACAAACGTGTTCATTGCTTGCTCGAGGGGACTCTACCGAGATCGAATTCGATCGGGGCGTTTCTTTATTGGAAGATTTTCACCTCGTTAGGATAGTCATTGTGTTCACTGATTACGGACTTTGTGAACCACCCCAGTTGAGTTCTACATCAGATAAGGACACTTTGTTTGAGCTTAATCAACGCATTCAAGGTTTCACGCTGCCAACCGCAGCTTTCTCTATCCGTCAAACGGTGGTGCCATTAATTTTCTATTTACAGAAGAATTATAATCCACTCTCATGCAACGCCACACTCTTGCACACACCTGGTAATTACAACGTCTTTGATGTACAATGTACGATGATATCCACCTGTTCAGGGTCCGGGCAGGCAACAAAGTAGCAACGCATTAACCATGTGTGTGTGTGTGTGTGTGCAACCAACCAAACGGGACCACGCGGTCGCTTCTTACAAATTGAGTTGTTTCCATGTATTTTAGATCTTAAATCCTATACATTAGGATGTAACAAAACCACACTTTTTTGCGGGCATTTCAGGGGATGATCCCCTAGGTGTACTGAGTCAGAATCCCAAATATGAGCCCGATTGGTTGCGACAGGACCTGGCGCTCCGGCTTCAAAGTTTAAATGGGATTTAACCCGTAAAATCGATGCGTTTTGGTTTTTGCCGTTTTTGAGTCCTTCAACGATTTTTGGATTTTTCAAAAACCTCATGAGCTTATAGATTGTGTTCCAGGCAACAACTTTGCCGAAGACTGCGAAGAGATTTGACCGCTCTGAAAAATGGTATAGAATTTACAAAATCTTTTCTCTTGTTTTTCTGATAACGTAAAACATGTTCTGGCAACACTCGCTTTTGATGCGCGCTTTCGGAAAACTATGCAACGCATGCTACGGTGCGTCGCGACGCGTCGGTGTGTATTTGTCCAGCGTCGTGTTGTTGTTTTTGTTGTTGTGATTGTTGAGAACAAAAGTTCTTACGGAACTGCAATAAGCTCTCCGGTTAACTTTCAGGGTTCAGTTGGAATCCCGGGCAGAACCGATTCTAAACCTTGCTCGAGTGACAACTAACGTAGCTGTCTTGAAAGCGCTTTATTACGCATGGATGTTTTGTGCATTTTGAATATTCCGTAATCCGGAAGATATTTCGGGAGACATGCATTTTAGTGATAGTTTCCACTCGCTTTCAATCAAAGAGTTATAGCAATTTGGCAATAAAATCGGTCATAAACAAATTAATGTATTGCATTGACAACAAAAGAAAATACTATTTTCATATAGCAGAGTTCTCTGGCTAGATATTATGCAAATTCATAAGACACCAATTGCACTATGTTCGAGCATAGGTTCGCCATCTCCCAGCACCACAACTGTTCGCTACGAAAAAGATCCACACGGGTTAATGACAGGACCAGGTGTGCCTAGAACTAAATCCGGCGAGTCACTGCCAAATAGAATACAGGAATCTACGACAGTTTAAAAGAGCAGCACCGGTGATCAAATCCTTCGGCACCATCGAAAACATAAGCACAACATCCAAATAAAGCATTTTCTTTCCATGTGTCAAACTTTGACCGTTGTACGCTGGATGTTTTCTCGCTGCTATAGTTACGACGCCTGGCTCTGGATGCGCGCGTTCAAAGAAAGTGTTGCCAATACTAATCAAACAAATTAATGGCAAAAAGTTTTTTTATTTTCAAATCATTGTACAAGCAGTACTAATTATCAAATCTCTTCGCAGTCTTCGGCAAAGTTGTACCCTGGAACACAATCTATAAGCTCATGAGGTTTTTGAAAAATCCAAAAATCGTTGAAGGACTCAAAAATGGCAAAAACCAAAACGCACCGATTTTACGGGTTAAATCCCATTTAAACTTTGAAGCCGGAGCGCCAGGTTCTGTCGCAACCAATCAGGCTCATATTTGGGATTCTGACTCAGTACACCTAGGGGATCATCCCCTGAAATGCTCGCAAAAAAGTGTGATTTTGTTACATCCTACTATACATGCAAATAACTCGCATAGGCATTTGGCAGGTGTTAGCTCTGCCGAGCTTCGGTGACCCATTTCTACGCAGGCTAGCCGTGCGCGAGGTACTTCAGCTTGAATCGACAAGCCCCGCCCTTAAGAACGTTTGCATCAATCGGATTCAAACGTTATTTAGCACTTCCGAGTCCTTGTCAAATGGACAAAGACCCAGCACGTATATAGTTTGTAGTAGTGGTATTCCTAATTCTACCAATCCAAAGGTCGGGGGATCGAACCCCGGTTCAAGCGACTTTGATGTTTCGTTCATGTTTAGAGTTTCAAAAATTCATATTTCCTTATCTTTCTCGTTTGGAGCAGATGGGAATCGAACCCAGGATCATTCGCTTACAAAGCGGACACCGTAACCAGTCAGTCACGGCTGCTCCATATTTAAAATTGGAAGTTTCTCACCCGAAAAGCAGCATCATCCGTCAAACCGGCAGCGATTACATTCCGATTTCGTCACGAATCCGGCGACTTCTCGAGCCGCCGGCATTTTGAGCCGCTCAGAAATCGAGCCGCCAATCTCAGCAAACGTTGCCTACTCCCGCCCCCTTCACTCACTACTCAACTCCTTCAACATTTTCCTCAGCAATTTTCACAACTTTACAACAATAAAAACTTGGAAAATCCACCCATTTTTTCTCTTGAAGGCCACCTCCTGTATCGGCAGAAATTACTGACCAAAATTTAACAAATGGCTTCAAAAAACTCCGTTCGGTGACCGAGATTTCTCATCAAAGTGTCACTTCTTCACAACACCCAAATCACATGAAAACCTGCAAAAATCCGTCTGAATTCTTGTACCACTCAAAACCACTACACTACCGAAAGAACTTCTTACGGAATGTCCCGCCGGAAAGTCTAAAAATCACGAACCGTAAAACGTCACGATGAAAAATTCGAAACGAGGAGAAACCAAAAAAAAACGCGGAGCGCAAATTCTTGTCAACCAACCGCGACCAAGGATTGCTGCGATCCTCAAAGTAGCAACGCATTAACCATAACCTCAAAATGCACAGGAAATTAATGCCACAAGAAAATAAACTGTGCAAGGCGAGAAGCCATCGTAACCCAGATTAAAATCAGAAATGGAACACTTGGCACAGTATTGCACTTGTGTTTCTGGGCAATTTAACCAACGCGATGCACCGGTTAAGGGGATGGGGATGCAAATTATGGCTTGGTTTCTCTACTGAAGATACACTTTGATTGTTAAATTATGATTTTTTGCAACATTATGACTACAATTAACTTGATAACCAATTAATTGAAGAGAAATTTTAATGTTTCTGAAGACAAAGTTTTGAACATGAACTCAATCTATGAAATGTGAATAATCAATTAATAACCATTCACAAAAAATATAAACATTTTGTTAAAACTGTAATTATGACCTTTCCATAAAAAATACATTTAAATCGTGCACCTCAAGAAACGTTATGTGTGTCATCTGTATAAATGTTGGGCTTATAAAAATAGTGCTGACAATACGTTTTGCACACCAAAAATAACGTCATGATTCGAATTACAGACACTTAGGTATTAGCATACCATTTTTGTTAAAGCTGGCAAAAAATCATGAAATCTCATCATCTCCTCTCATTGTAAACCAGCCAGTTAACCTAAAACTTTGGTGGATTTTTTGAAATGTTTCCAAAAAATTCACCAAAATTGTATGTTTAACAATAGAACTCTTGTCGCTTAATAATGTTTTGATAACTCGACTTTATTTATGTTTGTAAAGTTCTTATTTGATTTAAGTTACCTTTGTTTCAGTGAAATGTTTCAGTTAAATTTACTTAAAGTAAACTATTTTTTACATTTTATTTCATTGTTTTGCATTGAATTTAACCCTCAATTCAAATTTCAAATGAAAGTTGACCCTTTTTAAATATTAGTGTTGGTTTAAAAATTTTGAAAATATCTTTTTCGAATAGATCGGAAAATTTCACAAATGTTTCATATTTTAACACTGAAAATCGGACCATTAGTTGCTGAGATATCGACATTAAAAAATGGTGGGTTGTTTGGGTGGGACTTAGAAAACACCAATTTTCCTGTTTTACCTTTGCATGGCAATATCTCAGCAACTCAGGTCGTATCAACAAAGTTCAAAAAAGCAAAATATAGAGAGTTTTCTCAGCTTTTCAAAAATATTTTTTTCAAAAGTGGGAAAAATTTTTGCGACCAATATTTCGATTTTTTGAAAAAAATAGTATTGATACAAAAATTCATAACTCGCTCAAAGATTTTTTGCACAACATGGAAATTTCTGAAAAGTTGGCATTTGATGTCCTCTAAAACATATAAAAAAATTAAAAAAATAAAAATAGTGTTTTTTTTGGAAATCAAGTTTTAGTGATATAAAATTACATAAAAAATCATTTTTTTTTCAGTGTAGTCCTTATCCATACCTACAACTTTGCCGATGAAAATTTTCCTTCAAAAGATACAGATTTTTGAATTTTCATACTTCATTTTTGTATGGACAGCTGCCAAATTTGTATGGAAAATTATATGAACAAACTAATGATGCAAAATGGCATCTTTGGGCATACCGAAGGCACCAAAAAAGTTTCAGCCAGATTAAAAAATACAAAAATTAAAATTGAAGAAAAATAACCGATTTCGTAGAGAATTGCTCAGTTATATTCTAAATTTAGGATCAGCACGCCTTAGGGCAGGGCTGCTCAAAGTTTTTGGATGCCGGGCCAATTTTGAAGTTTAAATGAGCTTTTTGGTTATTTATATAAACAAATTACGTTACATAAATGTAAAAGACTAAAAAAAATCTAAATCATGGTCGAGGGATGGCAAAAAAATCAAAAGAATTATGAAAATTGGAAATACAAGTAAGAATATTCAACATTTCAATGAAAAAAATGTTGGAAAATGTTAGAAAAGCACACTTAGATTCGCAATCATAATTTTCAAAATATGTAAGATTCTACGAAAAACCTACATTTTTGCGAAAAAAAACCTTTTTGTTGTTAATCGAAAGTTCACTAAAATTAAAATTATTTTTTAACAAACCCGAGCATGCCCAAAATGATTCTAAACGCAGAGGAATGCATTTTAAATGGATTTCAGCTGATTGCACTTAAATAACAAAAGTTTGCAACCGCCTTATTCCTCCGATTTAAATTTTTTTCTGTCTGAATCAGATAATAGTCAATCAGTTTCGATATCCAACTGTCATGAGTTCGAATCCCGAGGTGGAATGTTTCTAAGTGCAAAGTAAGTTTGAAGCTCAGTTTATTGAAATGGTCATAATGACTTTTAAATTAATATGTAATGTTTATATTTTTGCTATTATTACAGTTTTATAAAAAAAGCAAAACAATCAAAAAGGTTATGTGTGGTGAGTCACCCAAAACCTCTTATACGCAAATGGACCGACGTTTTACTTCCCCATCCGATAGAAGACCAGGAGGATAAGGCGGGAATCGAACCCGCGCCCTTAGCAATTTAAGGATCGGCAGCTGAAGCCACTAACCACCGCGCCACGAGGCCCTCCCAGTTTTATACCTAAGTCAAATTTGAACTTTTCATTAACATTTCCAAAAAAAAATTATGAATATTTTGACAATATTTACTACAGTCGACTCTCTGGCTGTCGATCTTCTCGATATCAATAATTCTCCATCTATCGATTAATTCTTCAGTCCCTTCAATCTACATACTTCAATTATCTTCATTCCTCGATATTTTTTCTTGCTTGAAGGATCTCTTCCTCGACGGTCCCTTGGTTTCTGTTTGCTTTAAAAATCTCTTCCGGTTGTCAATAATTTTACTTTCTCATGTCTTGCATAGACATTTTTCTTGGTGAAACGAAGCTTTTAAGGACGTTTGACATTAGTTTGTTTTGGTTTGATGGACGTTGTATCAAGAAAAAAATATTTTCAATCGAGTCGTCATTTTGCATCGTTCTGTAAACTGATGATTCTCTTCCTCGACGGTCTCTTGGATATTGACAACCAGAGAGTCGACTGTAGTTTCACCACGAGTTTTACTCACATTGAAACGTGTGAAAAAAGATTCAATTAGAAAGATTTTTGAACAACATATTTGTATCGTAAAATAAGGATAAAAAAGAATAGATCATTAGTTTAATACTAACAAAAAACAAAAACAGATCAGCACTTAAAGTTTAAAATAAGGCTTAATTTTGAAAAAGTTTAAAATCATTTTACAGATGGTCAACGGGCCATTTTACTTGATCATTCAAAAAGGGTTCGCGGGCCAAAAAAAAAATATTACCTCGCGGGCCACGTTTGGCCCGCGGGCCATACTTTGGATTTTTTTTAAATCTTTAAAAGATACCCCTCGCTCTATTCTTTAGGTAAAAATAAGTAATTATGCCAATTTTGAGCCTAATCGGTTCAAGTTTAATGGTCGCTATTAATCGTTGAAATTTGTATGGGAAAATCGAAAAAAAATAAGGGGAATGCTAAAATTTCAAATTTCCACCAAAAAGTGGCGTAAAGTGTGGCGGTTCATTGTCAAGTTTGATATTCTTATGTAAAATTTTATGTCAAACAACTTTGTATTTACAAGATTGCAAAACAATCCGAGTGAGCCCTGACAAGTTATTAACGGTTTGTAGAAGATGTTTTTGCATGAAAAGATTTTTTTTAGGCTCAAAATTGGTACAGTTACTTATTTTTACCTAAAGAATCGAACATGGGGGGGTATTTCTGATGACGATTTTATTTATTGTCACCCTATTACACCCTGTAATGGACGGCGGAATGTCAAATTTGAATCGCTTCAACACCCACATTTTATGCTGAAATCTTCTTTACGTTCCATGGTCACAACAAACCCAAAATCGTCCCCAAAAATCCCTCAACGTTCTGAGGAGAACTTTTATGAATGAAGCTCAACCATTCTCCGAGGAATTGATGTTGTAAGAAAATTTCCCACAGGTTCTACCTGCAACCGTGTGGCCGGAAGAAGTTTTAATGTCGTTTTCAATTAAACTACAAGTTTTCCCGCGGCGGTGCCGATGGAGGGCGGATTAATCACCTGTCCAAGCTCGGGGGCATGCTGATGCGCGGCCGAATCGGAAAGATGAAAGGTTTCTCCCCCAGTCGGGTGGACCGGTGTTTGATTAATTAAATTTTGACGGATTAGGGCGAATCTTGTGTTGGTGGATCTGGGAAGGGATTGTGTAGCGAAGGTTTAGTTTGTTATATTTTTAAGATTTTCTTGCGTTTGCATTATGTTTTTATGTAAAAAAGGTTTTTTGTGCAGCATTGTTTGTAATAATTTTAGACTTAGTGTTACATTATTTGAATAATAACAAGTTTCGAAAGATTTCACTGCAATAAAATCAACTTATTTTTTCATTCATCACCACGAAAGTCGTTTCGGGAGCTTTTACCAGAAATCCTCAAAATTCCTGGTCCAAAGCCTTTCATTCATCACTTCAAAACGCACTTTGAAAGTACAGTCATGCCTCGGTTTTGCACTGCCCCGGTTTTGCACCGTTCAGCTGCCTCGGTTAAGCACGGCCCAGTGCTTAACTGAAGCACAGAGCTTATGGGATTTTGGCTATATGGGAGACATTGGCTATAATTCTATGAATAATCATGCAAACATCAAAAAATTATAGTGTTTTGGAATCGGGATGATGTCAGCTATCCATTAAAATTATTATTTCATGAATTTTTTTTACAAATATACGTATTTTTCCTGTATTTTGAAAATGCATATTTTTTCTCTAAAGAAACCAAAAATATATTGTTATTGCAATATGGGTATCAAATGATCAGTTTTTTCATACATTTTGGATGGAACAATAACATTTTTAGAAAATACTCAAAATTTTCACAAAACTACGTATTTTTGAAAAAAATGCTCAAAATTTCAATTTTTACAATATGGGTATCAAACGATCGGGATTTTTTCATACATTTCAAATTTTTAGAAAATACTCAAAATTTTCACAAATCTACGTATTTTCGAAAAAAAAATATTCAAAATTTCCGTTTTTACAATGTGGGTATCAAACGATCAGGATTTTTTCATACATTTCGAATGTAATAACAACATTTTTAGAAAATACTCAAAATTTTCATAAAACTACGTATTTTCGAAAAAAAATACTCAAAATTTCAATTTGCACAATATGGGAGTCAAACGATCGGGATTTTTTCATACATTTCGAATGTAATAACAATTTTTTTTTTAAATACTAAATTTTTTCACAAAACTACGTATTTTCGAAAAAAATACTCAAAATTTCAATTTTTACGATATGGGTATCAAACGATCGGGATTTTTTCATACATTTCGAATGTAATAACATTATTTTTTGAAAATACTCAAAATTTTTACAAAACTACGTATTTTCGAAAAATATTAAAATTTTTTTTTTAAATATGGGTATCAAACGATCGAATTTTTTCATACATTCCGAATGTAATAACAACATTTTTAGAAAATACTCAAAATTTTCACAATACTACGTATTTTCGAAAAAAAATACTCAAAATTTCCGTTTTTACAATGTGGGTATCAAACGATCGGGATTTTTTCATACATTTCGAATGTAAAAACAACATTTTAAGGAAATACTCATAATTATCACAAAATTACGAATTTTCGAAAAAAAATACTAAAAATTTCCGTTTTTACAATGTGGGTATCAAACGATCGGGATTTTTTCATACATTTCGAATATAAGAACAATATTTTTTGAAAATACTCCAAATTTTCACAAAACTACGTAATTTCGAAAAAAATACTCACAATTTCAATTTTTAAAATATGGGTATCAAACGATTGCGATTTTTTCATACATTTCAAATTTAATAACAACATTTTTATAAAATACTCAAAATTTTTACAAAATTACGCATTTTCGAAAAAAAAATACTCAAAAAAAAATTATTTTTCGAAAATACGTAGTTTTGTGAAAATTTTGAGTATTTTCTAAAAATGTTGTTATTAAATTCGAAATGTATGAAAAAATCCCAATCGTTTGATACCCACATTGTGAAAACGAAAATTTTGAGTATTTTTTCGAAAATACGTAGTTTTATGAAAATTTTGAGCATGAGCATGAGCATGAGCATGAGAGATCACCCATGGTTGCCCCTCCGTTGCTGAACAGAACCGTAATATCCTTTCAGCACTACTGATTATATGCTTCGACGATCTAGTGGTGTTTCCCTTATCAACAGCATGTATGAATGCGCTGAAAAGATAAAACACCATGATTGCTAAAGCTAGATCAGTTGCGAATAGGTAACAGTCATTGGCCACCAACGGCGCCCGCCATGTCAGTTTGTAGATCTCGATTTTAAGGGACGGGAATGTTAGTTAGCGCAGGTTGCTACTAGGGCAGCTGATTTACTCTGTGCTTACACCCCACGAGCGCCAGGAACCTGAAAACTTGTTAGTAGGATAGGGTGTTTGGTCAGGATTCATCATAGAAGATGATGATGCGACCCAAAATCATAGTGTTTGTTGAAAGGTATTATGTTTTATTCTCAAGGCAAGCAATCGGATGTTGCGGATGAGACATTTCCCGTTTATCGGCTGTTAATTTTTAATTGAAATGGTTTAATCTTAGACAGCCGGCTGTGGAAAGATAGAACCAAAATTATTTGTAATTAAATGATGAAGAATTTAACAGTGTACTTTTTGATTGAGCTGTTTTTATGAGTTTTACATGATTGATGTTTAGTAGAGTACTGATTAACGAAGCGAACGACGAGTTACGATGTTTATCGAGCTGAAATTGTATGATAAGGTTTTGTTGTTGTTGCACACCGACGACGAACGCGAAAAAAAAAACCTTGCGACCCGACGGAAGGGCATCGCAAATCAGACTGGCTCAATTGTCATCGATGACAACCAGAGCCAGCCGCACCTTAACACACATACACGCACGCGAAAAAACCGAAAAACACACCGACGACGAACGCGAAAAAACACTGCGAACCGACGGAAAGGCATCGCAAATCAGACTGCGGAAATGAAGAGAAAGAAAACAACATAAAAAAAAATAAATAAAACCTAATCACATCAAACCAATCACCCCATGCACACAAAGAGCGACACAAAAGAGACGAAAATTATCACGAAGAAACAGGACTGCGCGTCCCCAGAAGCACTGCACTTCTGATGGCATTATTCAATTATTATGCCCAATCACCTCATGCACACAAAGAGCGACACAAAAGAGACGAAAATTATCCCGAAAAAACAGGACTGCGCGTCCACCGAAGCACCGCACTTCTGATGGCATTATTCAATTATTATGCCCAATCACCCCATGCACACAAAGAGCGACACAAAAGAGACGAAAATTATCACGAAAAAACAGGACTGCGCGTCCACCGAAGCACCGCACTTCTGATGGCATTATTCAATTATTATGCCCAATCACCTCATGCACACAAAGAGCGACACAAAAGAGACGAAAATTATCACGAAAAAACAGGACTGCGCGTCCACCGAAGCACCGCACTTCTGATGGCATTATTAAATTATTATGCCCAATCACCTCATGCACACAAAGAGCGACACAAAAGAGACGCAAATAATCACGAAAAAAACAGGACTGCGCGTCCACCGAAGCACCGCACTTCTGATGGCATTATTCAATTATTATGCCCAATCACCTCATGCACACAAAGAGCGACACAAAAGAGACGAAAATTATCACGAAAAAACAGGACTGCGCGTCCACCGAAGCACCGCACTTCTGATGGCATTATTAAATTATTATGCCCAATCACCTCATGCACACAAAGAGCGACACAAAAGAGACGAAAATTATCACGAAAAAACAGGACTGCGCGTCCACCGAAGCACCGCACTTCTGATGGCATTATTCAATTATTATGCCCAATCACCTCATGCACACAAAGAGCGACACAAAAGAGACGAAAATTATCACGAAAAAACAGGACTGCGCGTCCACCGAAGCACCGCACTTCTGATGGCATTATTAAATTATTATGCCCAATCACCTCATGCACACAAAGAGCGACACAAAAGAGACGCAAATAATCACGAAAAAAACAGGACTGCGCGTCCACCGAAGCACCGCACTTCTGATGGCATTATTCAATTATTATGCCCAATCACCCCATGCACACAAAGAGCGACACAAAAGAGACGAAAATTATCACGAAAAAACAGGACTGCGCGTCCACCGAAGCACCGCACTTCTGATGGCATTATTCAATTATTATGCCCAATCACCTCATGCACACAAAGAGCGACACAAAAGAGACGAAAATTATCACGAAAAAACAGGACTGCGCGTCCACCGAAGCACCGCACTTCTGATGGCATTATTAAATTATTATGCCCAATCACCTCATGCACACAAAGAGCGACACAAAAGAGACGCAAATAATCACGAAAAAAACAGGACTGCGCGTCCACCGAAGCACCGCACTTCTGATGGCATTATTCAATTATTATGCCCAATCACCTCATGCACACAAAGAGCGACACAAAAGAGACGAAAATTATCACGAAAAAACAGGACTGCGCGTCCACCGAAGCACCGCACTTCTGATGGCATTATTAAATTATTATGCCCAATCACCTCATGCACACAAAGAGCGACACAAAAGAGACGAAAATTATCACGAAAAAACAGGACTGCGCGTCCACCGAAGCACCGCACTTCTGATGGCATTATTCAATTATTATGCCCAATCACCTCATGCACACAAAGAAAATACGTAGTTTTATGAAAATTTTGTGTATTTTCTAAAAATGTTGTTATCATATTCGAAATGTATGAAAAAATCCCGATCGTTTGATGCCCTCATTGTAAAAGCGGAAATTTTGAGTACTTTTTTTTCGAAAATTCGTAGTTTTGTGAAAATTTTTGAGTATTTTCTAAAAATGTTGTTATTACATTCGAAATGTATGAAAAAATCCCGATCGTTTGATACCCATATTGTAAAAATAGAAAATTTGAGTATTTTTTCGAAAATACGTAGTTTTGTGAAAATTTTGAGTATTTTCTAAAAATGTTATTATTACATCCAAAATGTATGAAAAAAAACCTGATCATTTGATACCCATATTGCAATAACAATATATTTTTGGTTTCTTTAGAGAAAAAATATGCATTTTCGAAATACAGGAAAAATACGTATTTTTGTGAAAACTTTCATGAAATAATAATTTTAATGAATAGCTGACATCATTCCGATTCCAAAACACTATAATTTTTTGATGTTTGCATGATTTTTCGTACGATTAAAGCCAATGTCTCCCATATAGCCAAAATCCCATAAGCTCTGTGCCTCGGTTATGCACGCCTCGGTTTTGCATCCCCCATATGCGGTGCTAAACCGAGGCACGTCTGTATGCGGCTTTCGTTTCATTAAAAGGGCGGGTTCGCCGCGTAATGACTGTTTAAGTCTTCGGGGGGAAGAGTCTGCGAGTGCCTCACAGCTAGCTAGCCGGCCAGTTATTAAAAACTATATTACAGCCACTTGGAAAGGCAGCTAATAGTCGTCGGAAGTGGAAGTCTCTTCTTCGGCGGCGGGAACCCTTTTTACTGCTGCTTGGTTTTAGGGAGTTACAGCTCTTTCTAGGTTTCTCTATACATCTCCAGACACTTCCTAGGAAATTACCGGAATGATTTTCACATTTCTCCCCTTGGCAGAGAAGTCGCTTCCCTCGCTAGGTGCCTTATTCCAGTAGGGGCTATCCGACAACGCTGCAGCTGCATCGTAACGTTTCGTTCCTCATGGAATGCAACAACAAGGCATCGGTACCAGGTGAGTTCAACAAGTGCTTCTGTGCGCTGCAACAACAAATGAGTGCGCCCCAACCGCAGCGAAACCGCAGCAGGAGCAGGCCCCGGTACCCCTCGGGATGTTATTTTGAAAACAGTGAGGAAAAAATGTATTAAAAACAGCCAAACTGCAGCCGAAGGGGGAGATTCTCAAGGATAAACTCTGCCGGCGAATTTATATTCATCAGAAACACCATTCCGTTCGGCCAGGTTGAGCAGGCAGGCCGGTAGGTTGTAGCGAAGTTGTTATGGTTAATGTTGTTCACAGCAGAGTGAGTGGCCGGAAAGTGTCCACGGGAAAAAGCCACTGGAGCGAAACGACGCTGGGAAGAATTCTTTGGGGGTTCGGTGTTGAGCTCAGAAGGTTGACTTGAGGGACAGTGTGTACGCACTTTACCTCGAGATGTGAATGGAATTCGAAGCCACGTGGTTTGAAGTCAGTTTTGGATCTTTAAAACGAGTAAGTTGTGAGTAAATTGCAATAATATTCTTTGTAAAAGAGTTGTTTAATTAATATTTGTTTAGTCGAACCAGTATTAAATGATTATTGCAAAAGACTCTCAATTCTCTTTTTATTGTAAATCTGTTATTTTTATCACAAAAGAAAAGAAGGAAGGGTAGAGTGACGACAGAAAATATAAAATGTAAAAATTTAATCACAAGACATGCATAGTTTCCAATTATCATGAATTTCGAAAAATACTTTTTACGGCATAACTCATGAAAGCTTAACATAGCTTGCTTTTTATTGGTTGGAAATCATTATTTTGTAACATAAATATGCACTCCTAGATAGAAAATAAAGGTTTGTTTACAACTATAAAAACTGAGTCATTCTCCGCCAACTCACAAAGCTACAAAAATACGTAGTTTTGTGAAAATTTTGAGTATTTTCATTTTTTTAATAACTTTAGAAATGTATGAAAAAATCCCGATCGTTTGATACCCACATTGTAAAAACGGAAATTTTTAGTATTTTTTCCGAAAATACGTAACGTCATGATTCGAAATCCGGACACTTAGTACCATATTATTTTTGTTATAGCTGGCAAAAAATCATGTAATAAGTTGGAAATGTAGAAATATCATCAGGATTTAGTATAAACAGTCAGTTTTAAGAGAATGCATGTAAAATATGTCTTTTCTAACAATTTTTCATCACAATTTGAAAATTAAAATGACTTGTTGTGCTTCGAATCCCGGACACTGTTAAAAGCTGATTCGAAATCCGGACACTTTTGCTTCGAATTCCGGACACTCGATTTTGCTTATGAATCGCACAAATTTTGACTGAAATGTTAGTGAATGGCATTCTTTAGGTCTCAAATAAGCTGTTAACATCAAAACAATCGATAGTTTATATAAAAATTTGCTAGGATTTAAGGAAATCTAAAACATAAATTTCTGCTTTGAATTCCCGTTGCTTCGGACGCCTATGAAATATTTCCGTTGAAATGTTTCGCATTTTTGGTAAACTTATTATTTTATTTTATTTAATTGTTTTGGCATTAACTACAGCGTTCAAACAAACTTTAAATGAAAGTTGATGTTAGAATTCATCAAATGACACAGTTTTGACATTCATAATGCGAACTTATATCCAAATAATTGATAAAACAAGTTGAAGTGTCCGGGTTTCGAAGCGTCCGGGAATTCGAATCATGTCGTTAGTTTTGTGAAAATTTTGAGTATTTTCATTAAATATTGTTATTACATTCGAAATATATGAAAAAATCCCGATCGTTCGACACCCACATCGTAAAAACGGAAATTTTGAGTATTTTTTTTAGAAAATACGTAGTTTTGTGAAAATTTTGAGTATTTTTAAAAAAAATTGTTATTACATTCGAAATTTATGAAAAAATCCCGATCGTTTGATACCAACATTGTAAAAACGGAAATTTTGAGTATTTTTTTTCGGAAATACGTAGTTTTGTTAAAATGTGGAGTATTTTCAAAACATATTGTTATTACACTCGAAATTCATGAAAAAATCACGATCGTTCGATACCCACATTGTAAAAACGAAAATTTTGAGTATTTTATTCGAAAATACGTAGTTTTGTGAAATTTTTGAGTATTTTCTAAAAATGTTGTTATTACATTCGAATTGTACGAAAAAATCCCGATACCCATATTGTAAAAATTGAAATTTGGAGTTTTTTTCCAAAAAGACGTAGTTTTGTGAAAATTTTGAGTATTTTCTAAAAAAAATTGTTATTACATTCGAAATGTATGAAAAAATCCCGATCGTTTGATACCCATAATGCAATAACAATATATTTTTGATTTCCTTAGAGAAAAAAAAATGCATTTTCGGAATACACTAAAAATACGTATTTTTGTGAAAATTTTCATGAAATATTTTAATGGATAGCTGACATCATCCTGATTTCAAAACACTATATTTTTTTGATGTTTGCATGATTTTCCGTACGATTAAAGCCAATGTCTCCCATATAGCCAAAATCCCATAAGCTGTGTGCCTCGGTTATGCACGCCTCGGTTTTGCATCCCCCATATGCGGTGCTAAGCCGAGGCATGACTGTATTTGGAAAATCGTGCTTTTTAATAATTTGCATCCTAAAATGGTGATGATTTCAAAATTTTGTGTAACAAGATCTTTATGACAATGTAAAATAGAACGCCAGATTTGATAGCGTACCCAAGTTTCCGAAAAAGTGCATTTTTCATACAAAAAAAAAAAAAAAACAAAATACAATAACAGTTTTTAAACCTGTGCCATTTTTCTGTCACTCAACTCGCAAAATTATTAGGACATGTTATTAGAAGGGAAACTGATTTTTTAAAGGTCTCAATTTCATAGGATATTATTTATTTTTAAAAATGCATTGCTAGTTTTACAAAATTGAAGAGCAGACAAAAAAATGATTCACGACTCTCTAGCTGCCAGTGTATTGGTCAATCGCTTCTTCCAGTGACATGAATACTTCGTCCGTCGACGCGAGTCACAAACGAATATGTTCAGAAAGGACAGAATCTAACAAAATACCAGCTCGGTGCTCTTTTGGCCTGCATCACAACAGTTTGCCATCAATTTACATTTGGCATGGTGGAAATTTCTGTCAAATGTGTCTTTGATATTGCGCCGATCGCAGATTATTTCGAATCAGCTTTGAGCGACATACATAGCGCAATCAGCCTCTCTGAGCCATTCGCTGTGCTACTCGATTGGAGTGAGAGGGAACGCACAAAGAGAGTATTCAGTAGCGATTGATGTGGAAGTGACAACGGTAGGAAACGGTCAGAGCAGCTTTTCGTCGAGTTCGATTTATGATCGCGAGTGAATGAGTCTTTTTGGAGCAATCAGGATCCTTGCTTTTCTTAATTTTTTTTCTCTTGCGATCAATCTACTTTTAGTGAGCCTGCTGATTCAGATGAAATCACGATCTGCTTGAGTATTATATTCAGCTAATCTTCTTAAGGGCATTCGATCATTTGTTTTGGAAAATCTTGGTTCACAATAACAAATTTCTCTTTTCCACTCTTCGTGCATGAAAAAATCATCCACATAAATATTATTTTGATCCACAATTCGTCGTGGTTGGGTTTTGTTGACGCAATTGAATTTGGAACGGATTTATTTAAAGGTGCTTTTCGTATTGCACTTGAAATGGCACACGAAAAAAATAATGGTGATTTTTTAATTACCTTTTATTTACAAATATTCAATGCCTCAATTTTTTTTTTGTAATTTTTTTTAAGTTTCAGGGGACAAAAATTGCAACTTTTGAGCCATACAAAAACATGGACACACATTTTTCCGCCGAGTTTTAATATTTTTTTTAAAACGCTTTTTTTGAAAAATAGAAAAAAAACTACTTCACTTTTTATTGTTAAATTAAATTGCTATCAGATTTTTTGATAAATGGCACCGTCTGACGGGTCCGGTGGTGTAGTGGTTAGCGTGGTAGCCTCTCACCCCAGTAGGCCTGGGTTCAATCCCAGACGGACCCGGTGGCATTTTTCGATACGAGATTTGCCTGATCACGCCTTCTATCGGATGGAGAAGTAAAAAGTCGGTCCATTTGCGTGAAAGAGGTTTTGGGTGACACACCTTCGGACGCCTAGAAATGAGCAGAAACTTGCAACAGAGACCATAAAAGACCCGGGGGTCGTTAATGTGGATTGTTTTGCTTGTTGTTTTGCACCGTTTTCAAGATATATATACTTAAAGTTTAATATTTACTAAAAAATGCTGTTTTTCGTTTATTTTTAATTGAGGAAATTTTAAATAAAATTCCCTAAGAGAAATTCAAGATTTGACCTCTTGTTGCTGAAATACAGCGCATGAAATGAAGAGAAACAAGAAAATTTTAGGTTTTTCAGGTCTCATCCAAACAGCCTATTATTTTCAACTCAGCAATAATGGTTTTTCAATTTTAAAAAAATTGACTGGTGTGAAATTTTCTGATCTTTTTAAAACATATTTTTAAAATTTGGATCATTGGTTTGGGTGTCTTGCATTTGTTTTTTCTTGCTTATTCAAGATCAAACACAAAATCGCGTTTTTCTCTTTTAAATAAAACTTACGTGCGACAACGAAGCACAATGGAGACGAACTTTACATCGAGTTTACCTGCCCAAGTTTATCAATGCGCGCGCCCAGAAGTTCCTGAGCTGTCCAAGACAAGCTCCGAAAAAGGCAACGGCTCGTGAGCACCCGATGAGGCGCGCGCGCGCACGGACACACGTTCGTTGTCTTGTCAGGCTCCCAATAAGATGTAAATCGGCGCAGCCAGTCCAGTTTCCAGCCGAGCCAAGCAAATTTTGCTCTATTTTTGGCTCGAAACGCCTCGAGCCATGGGAGCGCATGAAGGCATGTTAATGTGAATTTTGATCAATTACGCAGGCAGCTTGCTCGAACAACCCAGCTTCGTCAGGGGGCCGTCAGCGAGAGAAATTGGGAATTTTCAATTTCCACCGTGCGCGATCCATCATCAATCTTTATTTGCTCTCAAAATGATAACTCTATATTGAGCAAAACACGCGCAGATGAAAACGTTAAGGCTGGTCAAATCTAAATTGGTCGCTTAGCACATGGGGACCAGTCCGGGACTCGTCCGAGCAGACACGACTCCGCGACGCGTCTTCCAAAGTGGGGTTGGCACACAGTAGTAGTAGTACACCAGCCTGCAATCAATCATAATTTACCCGATAAGGTGTGAAATAAATTGTAGAGAGCTGCTGCACGAAGTGGCAAGAATCAATCTAAATCCATCGCAGTCGCGATGGACATCCAAGTCCGGTTTTGGGATCTCTCTCGAGAGGCGTGAATGAAGCCAGCAGCTCCAACTCGAAGAAAGGCCCCCGAAGAAAACATGTAACAGGTGTTTTAACACATTTCAATCAATCTTGTTCCCCACACACATCTTCAGCAGCCCCGGTCTCGAGACTTCATCAAGTCCCAGAGGTTGGGATTCGCTGATCTCCACAGCAGCAGCAGCATCCACAGAAGCAAATACCATTCAACGGAGAATGAATGTACAAACCAACCGTCAGAGCAACAACATTGGGCAGTTCTCTGTAAAATTGTTGTATTGATTGAAATTATTAGATTCTGATTTAACTATTTAAAATTGCGATAGACAGTGCTTTACAAAATTATTATTCCAGGGAGAACATTTTTACTTGTAAGGACGCAATTTATGATCTTTTAAAGAGAACGACTGCAAAGTGCAAATTTGTTAAGTCGCATTGGATATCAGAACCTCGCCTTCGGACATCCTTTGTAAGAGTTAAGCTTGATACAAAAATGCTTATGAAACAAATCTGAAAAGCTATTTTCCAGAGAACTCCAGCTCCGACTGTTCCACCGAAGAGTATCGTTTGGTTTGTGTTGTGTTGTTATACCCCACAAGTGCCCCCTGCAAGAGAGCCCCGGGAGTTCGAGTTGCTGTTGCTGGTGAGGTTGTGGAAGCCCGCGATGAAAAGAAAGAGAAACATCTTAAGTGGCCCTCAAACCTGTTTCCAGCGCTCGAGAGAGGGCTGCGGACTAATCGAAATGGAACTTCCCCATCAGGAGATGGGGTACTTGTTGCATCTCCCTAGGTTCTCGGACGGAGAAGACACGACGGGTATGGTTTATTGGATTTCATACAAAACTGTAACTTTGTTGCCTTTCGAGTGAGGGACATATGTAAATCGGACGGTTCGATGAGTGATTTGACGGAACGGTTGGTGGGTTGAAGGACTTCGATTGCCTGGGCAAAGTGTGGTTAATTTCTCGTGGACGAGTCAGGGCCATTTGGTTATCGGGTGGATTGATTTGTCGAGTGTTTGGTATACAATGAATCGCAAAAATTACAAGTGTTTCATAACATTTTGCTAGAAGCACACTTTTGTGAAATAAATAAATATTAATTTGAAAGTTTGCAAACTCATTTGAAGACGTTATGAAACTTTTGACTGCAGGCTAGAAATAAAAAAAAACTTTTTCATCAAAAGAACAAAAGTAAAAGTTATAAACATATTATTTAATCTCTACTTGACCAATTGGGCCATTGCATAATTTATTTCAAGTTTTTGTCAAAATTTCCTCAAAATATCAAGGGCTCAAAATTAAAAATATGGAACAAAATTGTAATTATCATTGAAAACATTTTGAAATTTAAAATAATTCAGAATGCATTTTGTTACGCTTATTAACCATTTTAAATCAATTAAATCTTTTAAATCTCTTTACAAATTTTGAATTATAAAATAACAAATCGTAGCAAAACTTAAAAGCTTAGGAAAAAATATGTTCATAAATTCATTGATAATTTACATATTTTTGATAGTAGCACAACTGTAAAGATGTAAAAAGCATTTTGTAAAACTATTTGTTTCCAAATTTCGAAAATCAAACTTGATTTTTTTTTGTTGCTTCAGAGCCGAGGGACAAAAATTAAAAAAAAAATCCAGCCTTATAGTCTATTGGTCGTATTTTTGATTTGTTTTTCCATATAAGTTTCTATAAAAAAAAATAATCTTGAGAAGGAACTTCTAATCGATGTTGTGTCTTGGGCAAAATGGCTGGTTTTGTATGGAATTTAAAAAAAATCGAATTGCTTCCTTCATATTAAGGTGAAACGGGAAGGCAGCTCCAAAGTGACACCATAACTCGATTTTTTTAAAGAACCTTTAAGGAAAATGCCGAAACTTACGAAGTTCTGTATTTTCGCAGACTATAAATTTTACAATAGCAACCGATCTGTCAACTTCAAAAATTGATTTTAGTTGAAAAGAAGCTGCCCATGAACTGGCGTCTCGTTTCACCTTAAGAGGACCAAAAATGCATCTTTTGCGCTTGACTTTAGGATGGTGCAAAATCTAGTATCAGAGTCATGACATTTAAAAAAAAATCTTTTGGAGATCTTCTAGCATATGGTCTCTAAACTTTTGTAAATAATTTTTTTGATGTTAAATTAAATTTGAAAACTGAAGAGACTAAATTTTTTTATAAAACCGTTTTCAAGATACATGCATTTTCGTGTGATATTTAAAAAAAAAAGTTTGGTTGGTTGCAATTTAAATACACATATTTCATGATAGAAAAGTACAACTGTAATACATATTTTCGAAAGTCTGAGACATTTTTTTTCAATTTTGAGACTTAGTGGATGATACGATAAACCTTCTTCGAGTTTTGAATTTGTGAACAATGCTTTTTTTTCAGTGAAATTTTCGGCTCCTTCTTCAAAATTATTTATTTTTTTTAAAGGCAATGGCAAGGCACTTATTTTGGAAATTTTATAAAGCATGATTTGGAAATTATTTTCAAATAAAAGAACAGAGAGTTTTACTAATGTTTTATTTTTTAGTATTGAAAATTGATTCAATAGTCAGCAGAAAATTGTAGATAATTTTTTCAGTTTTCGAAAATATTTTCATCACGGGTGCTTGTCCTTTGTGAAGGATTTTCAAATTGCAAAAAGTTGAACACTACAGTATGTAAAAAAAGTATTTACACCCCTTGGGCACTATGCACATATTGTGATGAAACATCTAAACAATTTAATGTTGACAGAAACCTAGTACTACGTTTTGTTCAGAAACTCATGCCAGACATTTTGCTACAAAAAGCTCATGAAAAGATGATTTCTATAAAAAGTTATATAACAAATACTATTACGAAAATAAAAAAGGTACAAAAAAAGTTTGTACACCTTTCGAAAAATTAACATAAATAATGTTGTTTGTTGACAAATCACCATAAATCCAGTCTCCCAACTCCAAATAGGCATCCTTGACTGATTAAAAAAATAATTTGGATTGAATATAAAGTTTACTAACTACTTAGTATAAAAGTTTATATAACTCTGGAAATTGTATATAAAACTTATCTAAACTTAATTTTGCAAACTTTTAATTCAACTAAATGTCATTATATTACCATAGAATTGCTAAATAAACATTTTGGAGTGGTTATAACACCGTTTTGGGGGTATTAGTATCGATAGAATAGATTTTTCGTTGGGATTTCGTACCAACCCGGAATTACGTCGTAGGAAAATCCGCCGGCGTCCGCATCGGTCCACGATTCACAAGTCAACCTATGTGGAATCGGAAAGGGCATAAAATTTCCGATCTTTTGATACCCATACATCTAGGTTTCTTCAAAACCAACGTTTTTAAATACCTGGGCATCATCTTTTCATGAGCTTTTTGTAGCAAAATGTCTGGCATGAGTTTCTGAACAAAACGTAGTACTAGGTTTCTGTCAACATTAAATTGTTTAGATGTTTCATCACAATATGTGCATAGTGCCCAAGGGGTGTAAATACTTTTTTTACATACTGTAAAGAAACAGCTTCAAAATCCTTATAACTGAAAACGGACTACATCTTATAAGTTGTAGAGCAGGGTGCCCAGAATATAAGACTTTTTTCAAAACCCTGAAAATGAAACTAAGTATTGTCCCTTGAGTTATTTCAGGACTCTGAGCCAAATATGCGCAAAATCGGTCATAATTTACCCAATCAAAATCAAACCATCCACATTAACGACCCTCAGGTATTTTGTGGTCTCTATTGCAAGTTTCTGCTCGAACCTTGGAGTCCGAAGGCTTGAATGGGGAGAGCACCCAAACCTCTTTCTACTCCAAAGAACCTTCCACCCCAGTGTTTGGACTGACGACCTTTGGATTGCGAGTCCAACCGCCGCCAGCGATTCCTCCGGAGTAGGCTTGGTTAGGTGTGTTGTTTGTACTTATGGCATGGAGACGACTCCTACACCTGGAATGACTTAACGGCCTAACAACCAAGGCCGGGACCGACATTTTACTTCCTCATCCGATGGAAGGTTGGAGCAGATGGGAATCGAACCCAGAATCATCCGCTTACAAAGCGGACAGCGTAACCATTCGGCCACACACTGCCACTATAATTTACCCATTGCCACATAATTTACCCATTGATACTCAAAAAAATGCATGATAAACACAATTTTCTTAGGGGTTTGTTTGCAGGGTGCGCTAATCCCATCCAAATGTTCCCAAAAGTGAGACTCTCTTTCGAAGTTTAATGCTCCGCAACTTTGTTGAACATACCAATGCTCAATCCTGAAAAGAAATTAGCAATTTAAAAAGGCATTTTTGCATGATATAAAGTCATCGGCTTCAGGCTCAAATATCAATGTGTTAATCTTAATCAATTTCGCTTAAAAATGGCAAAGAAGCTTAAATAGCCCAAAAACCTTTTTATGCTTGGAGGTGGGATATATTTTTCCTAAGTTGATTAAATCGTTCGGAAAATCCCTTCTCAAGAAACTTTTTTTTCAAAATGTTCAGAGAATTTCGCATGAAAAGTTTTTTTTTTGGATTTTGGAAAATAAAAAACAAAACATTCTAGCAATTTAAAAGGTTTTTCTCATGCAAATTGAAAAAAAGTATCTGATTTAAATAAAAATCGTTTCGCGAGTGATTCATAAAACTTTGAGTTTTTTTTTTTAGATCCCTACCAAAAGTTCCAGTAGATCGATCAAAAAGTTCGTTATCGTGTATCAATTCAACCCAAGAACAACGAAAAAAACCCGTGGAACGTCGATGATGGCTACCGAATTGAATGTTGTTTTAATTGATATTGATATAATTAAGGCGGGGAATGGAGGAACGGCCACGGAAAAAGATCCCCGGACACAAAGCAGCCCGCAACTTGCTGCCATGAATGATGCTGCTGGATGGAGATGAGATACGGTGAGGGAAGGAATGAAGTAAGAGGAAGACTAAAAAGGATCTCAAAGTGCGAATGGACGAAGATCGTTATCGATTCATTCCGGTTGGTGGTGGATGTTAAAATTCCTCGTCGAGCTTATTCATCTTCGATTCTATCGACTCTGCGTATCTCTTCATCAATCGGGATTCCAATTGATAACGAATAAAAAAATCCTTCATTTCGGCGGGATTGAGTGTAGTCAAGTTCGGTTGTGCTATCTTCTAAGAAGCTATGCTTGTTTAATCGCTGCTCTGCCTTTATGGAAAACGACCGGGAAATTGCTTTGAAATACGCGAGTAGTTGCAAGAAGAAGTCGAGGCATTTTGAGTTTGCCATAGCGTGAACATGTTAATTAGCTGCTGCCGAGGCTGCGCTGATGCGATGCGGTAGCATAATGATTATTTTTTTTACTTCGTCTTGGCTTTCATGGTGAATTAGAATCGTGAAGCAATTAACATCCTTGCTAGCTGAAGAGTGACCTAGCTCGGTTGGAGCACAAACCGAGAGGGGACACATTGTAGCAAGACGGACGATGTAGAGCACGAAGCGCGATATTCACTCGTCAAGATCTTAAAGTTTTTTTAAGTGCCATAGACACAATTCAAAAGTGACTTCCATTTTCCACATATTCCATTGACATCATATTCAAATTTAAAGTTAGTTTGATTTAATCTTGTAACCTATTCTGATACAAGAAAGCTTTTTTTATCAATTAAATTTCTAATTGAATTCCTCATTTGCCTCCTCAGGCCACGGGAAGATTGCCGGTGGTGGTACATTGAAACTGACTTGTTGGTTGCGGTGATCATTATGGTTTTTGCCACTCAAAAGTAGCGCAAGATGAAATTATCTTGTAACGGGAACAGGTACGGGTTATACCACATTGCATCCGCGCGCTCGCGCGTACTTTTATGCCCACACAGTTTTATGGTGCTGCTCAATGGCCAAAACAACAACATCCCAAACCTGGCTGGGATGGTCAAACTATGGGGGCACATTGAGACAATTTGTGCTGACAAAGCGTATTAATGGAAAATAAAGGTTTGTTTTCTTTATGAAAATTTGTTTGAAATTTTTGAATAAAAATTTCTCAAAAAATTTCACCATGTTTCATAAATGAGACCAATATTCTCCCACTGTGCGTTTGGCCATCCAACCGGCCGACCACCAGTCGAGAGCTGCTCAACTTGAACGGTTTAATGCAAATTTGCCGTGTGCACCACTGAACACCGTTTATCGGGCTTCGGAAGCTTCCCGCGAATGGGCTTCAAATATGGCCCATCTTCATGCAAATCGGCTCACCGGTGGTTGGTGGTGTGGCCTCTGGAACCGGCGGAACATCCATCACACAGCAGAGGAGCCGAGGATCTTCCCGTTGACTCTGGTTGCTGATGATGATGTTGTTCGCCATAACGAGAGCAGCAACAGCGGAAAGCAAAGCAAATTTTTTGAAACTTGGTTATTTGCGTGTGCCCACCTTACTCGCAAAATGAGTTATCTTGGTCACCTACGGTGAGACCCAATTGAGATGTCCAAATGCGTCGTTGGGGGGAGCTGAGGGAAACCCGTTTTGTGACAGTAGTTGGGTGATTCCACTAAAACTTCTTTAATTCTGTATCAAGTAGATTTAGCAACTCTGAATAGATTTGAAATTTCATCCAATTTTTTTATTTTGGTTTTGACAATTTGGAACCTTAAAAAGAATCCCAGATTTTTTTTTTGAAAGAGTCATAAAATCTATGTTTTTATTATACAGTGGACTCTCTGGCTGTCGATCTTCTCGATATAAATATTGCTCCAGCTGTTAATAAATTTGTCAGTCTCTTCAAATAGATTGCTTTGATTTTTCGTTCTATAATTTGATATCTCCCGCTCTCGACGGTCCCTTCAATATCGACAACGAAAGAGTCCACTGTATTTGTTATGTTTTTCATGCTTAAAATCATAGAATTGCCTCAATACTGTTAATTGGAGGTTATCTTTACTTCAATCTAAATAAAGACAGCAGTTTTTTGATAGTTTAAAATACATTAGAAACTGATTTGTTTGTAGTGTTTTGTTCTGTTCCTGTTATAAAATATAAAAAAAATATCAAGACATGTTCAAAAATGGCTGGCATAAACAGCTGTCTAAATACGTTACTTTTGTTCTGATTTGCTCCAGATGTCGGTGTTTGATGAAAAATAATTAAGTATATCATTTTTTTTCAAGTTTAAAATCATAATCAAACTATGATAAACAAAGAATTATAAAAGCAAAAAAAAAAAATAAATAGGAAATATTTAAAGCGGATCTGTGAACTGAAATTTTTACAATTTTCACAAAATATCCTGAAAAGTTAGTCAAAAATACCGTAATCGTGAACCACCCTAATTTTTAACCAAATCAAAAGTTCCTTTTATCCATTTGCAATAACTCTTCTGAAGACATCAAAGCTCCAGAACGTAATAATTGTTCTTAAAATCAATTTTCCTCTTAATTTTGTGATCTGAGCCACTGTGCATGTTTTTCATACGCACATGACTTTTTTAAATCACTAATAACTTTTCAGGACCAAGTTGTACAGCTTTGATCTGTTCGACGAGTTATTACAGCGTATCCAATGAGAACCGCACTTTTGGAAGAGAAAAATGTGGATGGCAGAAGCGCACCCTGCAGATTGAACCGTTAGCAAATTGAGTCTTTCATACATTTTTACGAATTTTCGTGTATCAGTAGTTAGTTGACTATTAGGGTTAGAAAATCTTAAACATACCCCCCGGATTGATTCTTTACGTAAAAATAAGTAACTGTGCCAATTTTGAGCTAAATCGGTTGAGGTTTAAGGGTCGCTATTGATCGTTGAAGTTGTATGGATAAATTCTCAAAAATGTATTGGAAAAAGCTTCACAAAGAGGTGGCGTTAAATGTCTCGGATCATTGTTATGTGCGAGAATCTTATGTTAAATTGTATGACGTTAACCCTGACGAGTTATTAGCGATTTGAAGAAGACGTTTTTGTAGGAAAAGATTTTATTCACCAACTTCAACGAACTATAGCGATCCTTAAACCTTAACCGATTTGGCTCAAAATGGGCACATTTACTTATTTTTGCCTGAGGAATCGAGTCAGGGGGTATCCACGATGTCGATTTTTTTTATTGTCACCCTAATGTACAACTTTTTTATGTCACCCTAAAGTTGACCGATTTTTCTCATATTTTGCCCAGAGTTCTAAAATAGCTCAAGGAACAATGTTCAGCTTGTGGAGCGAGGTTTTGACAAAAAGTTCAATATGCAGGGTACCCTAATGGACAGTTGCCAAATTTGTAAGGAAACTTGTATGAACGAACTAATGATGCAAATGTCGTTTTTGGTCATAGAAAATATTCATAAGAAGTTTTATCCAATTCAAAAATACAAAATAATCGTTGTCCGAAAGTTCATTTAATTTAAAACATTTTTCAATTTAAATTTATATTGACACTCTTGACATTATACCCAGCAGAAACATATGTTTTGTTAACAAATCATGAGTGATATATGTCTTGTGCACGGGACCAGATGGTGAGCGTACGCAAAAGAAGCCCGAAAAGGAATTCGTCATTATTGGAATGTGCATTGTTTGTTCTGTGTTGGATTCCTGAGCCTGTTCAATTCCAAAGTACCACTTGACTTCTCCATTCAGACATTGGTGATTGTTTGAAAATTATTTTGAATGTTGTTACTCAAAACTTTCCCCTTGACCTGTTTTCTTCCATCCAATAAACGTCGGTTTATGAAGTTAAAAGGTGCAACTCAGTTGATGAGCTTCCAAGCAATATCTTCCCTAATGGTCTTGACAAACAGTAATCCCAGCATCATTAAGCTAGTTATGCTTATTAAATCGATGTCTACCAGCAGGTGAGCATCATTACATGAGACTGCAACACGGGGCCCTAATGTGCGATCATACACACGTGTTCATGTGAGCTTGTTTTTCTCCATGCTCAATCCTATGCTTCAACACACGACGAACCGAACCGAGTGGCTGCTCTGCGGCGTGCAAAACATACATTACTTCACTGCTCATGATCAATGCCATTTATAAGCAAATTGAGTGGTGCACTTTCTTTCGTTTCTTCAGCTTTTCTCGCCAGCTATTTGATTGCATTTATCATCGGCAAGTGATCGGTCCGGCTATGGTACTGCCAGTGCGGGGAACCAGTTTGCCATCCCATGACATGCGGCTGGCCCCGGAAGGGTGACTTTAGTCCAGTGTAAATTGACAGCGAAAATCAATTGATATTAGCTGCTACATACGTCCTTTTGAAATCTTGCGAACCGTTGCGGTCAGAAATCAGTGAAGAATAGATCGTTGTTTTTGAGCTCTCTGGACGGAATGGTCATTTAATAGAATCGTAAAAAAAGGAAAAGAATCAGAATGTTTTGCCTTCCTCACTGAGGTAAGGCTATAATCCTGCTCTAAAAATGAACTTTGTATAAAAACGTCGTAGACCCACCTTCATGTATACATATCGACTCAGAATCGAAAACTGAACAAATGTCTGTGTGTATGTGTGTGTGTATGTATGTATGTGACCAACAAACTAGCTCATGTTTCTCGGCACTGGCTGAACCGATTTGACCCAAACCTGTTGCATTCGACTTGGTTTAGGGTCCCATAGATCGAGTTTTATATAGATTGAAGTTTCGATAAGTAGTTCAAAAGTTATGTATAAAAATGTGTTTTCACATATATCCGGATCTCACTTAAATGTATGTAAACTATGTCCGGATCCACCATCCAACCCATCGTTGGTTAGGTTATCAAAAGACCTTTCCAACGAGTCCAAAACATTGAAGATCTGGCAACCCTGTCTCGAGATATGGTCACTTAAGTGATATTTATGTACTTTTTTATTCCGGATCTAAAAAATAGATGAAATTTGTGTACAACCCCATCAAATCAGCCATTGTTGGTAATGAGTGAGGAAGGCTCCAACCACATAGGTGGATTAAGTTAGTTTTTTTTATAACTTTGATGATTTATGCAAAAAGAACATCCATATTTAACGTTAAAACATCATTTCGATGAGAAATCAGTTTGACGATGTGGGTAAACTGCCTTAGGATATTTGGTGAAAATATCAAACCTTATTTCACGTCCTGCTAAGGTTTTTAACTGTAGCAACAAGGCGAACGGAAGCTGTACAGCGAGTCGGAACTGTGGGCCATTTACCGAGAATACAGAGTACGCTTGAGGCAGTGCAAGACACCCGAGGAACAGATTGATGTGATCGCACACTTGTTGACACATGGCGCGGGAAAATGATCATCTTCTTCAGTCACGCTTTTTTTTTTTTTTATTTTTGTACCATTGACCCTCGGTCCTAACCTGGTCAGCACCTAAAAGGACCTAATGAAAATATGTTATGAAAAAAAAAAGGGTTTTTAACTGTCAGATTTTGTTCGCTTATCTCTTCAAAATTCAAATAACGCCACGAGAGCATGCCACCAACAAATTATTGACATGTGGCGCCAGCGAAATGATGTGAACCCAGGAATTTTCATCAACTTATGGTGCGCAAACCGCAGCAGCGCCACCGACACTGCGCAGCTCTATTATCAATCAAAACTGAATTTCTGATGATTGGTTGCGACTGATGAGAGGTGAGGTGGGCTCGCCTGGACACCCGTGCTGACAAATGGTTATTGATTCGCGGCCAGAAATTGAAATGGTGATATCGATCAGATGTCGCGGAGCAAGCGACGAACCTGGCCCGGGAATCTCTCATGGGAATTTGCTTCGAGTTGTGAGCCACTCTCGCTTCGAGTATCACGTGGTGCTTGAAACTTGAAAATCTGGAATGACGCCGGGGAAGGTTGAGCTGCTTCCCATACGCGTAAGCTGCGCGCAACACAAGTTCTTGAATAGTACACACGTTCGTACGGTGAAATTGACCATCTGGCACGGTACAGTTAAATCGCGTTTTAATGTTTTTCTTTCCCCCTTTGGAGCCATAGACCACTACACTAGTCCGCGTAGCTTGGACTTTCTTCCAAGAAGTCTCCCCGACGGAGCAATCGATCGGCGATGAAGTGTAAAATATTAACACACAATCGTTAGCAGGAAGGTAAACAACTAGATTAAGATCGAACCATTTTATTTCCCATAGCCAGCGCTTCTTGTAGGTTTCTTGCAATAGTTACGGATTTGTTTGCTTCCCCCTTAGCAAAACGTTTCGATTCCGGGTATTCTCCGACTATGAGAGATTCTAAGAGTTATTTGCTGTTGGCCAGTTCCGCAGAAGTTGCTACAAATTGATCAATTTCACGGCTTGGAGGAGAATCGAAGACGTAATCGATTCGTTACTATTTAGTTACTTTGTAGCTGAATCAGCTCGCTTAAAGCTTAAAGGAATGAGAGCGATTTGAGAAATCCGGCGAGGTCCGGTGGTTTGGAAAGCACGAGATTGGTTCCGTCAGGATTTGGGTTGTTAAACCTATTCTAGAGCGGGCTGGGATCAGCGTTTCTCACAGCCACATAGTCATGGTGGATTGTGCAGCTAAACAAGTCTGGGGCTGATTGACCTTTTGAGGTCTCTTAGTGCAGATGAGATGGAGATGCTGGTTTAGCGTGTTTGAATTTAGGAATGTTCAATTTACTTCTCATTTAACCCATAGCGTTGCTCCAAACCAAAGATAGTTTTCAACAAAAAATGGATAATTATTTATAAAAAAAGCTGTAAATAAAACAAAAAACTACTTTAAAGAAAAATCTTCGCATTATTCCCCTAAGAACCCGTCCAAGTGTGACCCCAGCTTAGAACCCTCTTTTTTACGATACCCATCAACCTGTAGATTTTCCACGCTTGGTCTGCTTTCGACCAGCGCTAGAGTGGGAGAGAATTTTTCCTGTGCACCCAACTTTGCACTTGTTTTTAAATGTTGGTTATGTGGGGTTTTTTTTTGTATGGTTCACCCAACTCCGGCTAGGTGCTACACACTTCACGCATGCATGAGCCCAAAATGAAAGCACCACAATCGCCCCATTGCCATCAACTGGCTGGCATCAGAGCAGAGTTGATGAAATAACTTCGGTTGATGGTCGAGTAATGGAAGCACACGGCGAGAAAAAAAAGTGATATGCTCTAGATTGAAAGTGTACACGTCGTACTGAGGACGCGAGATTGAACCGAATAAGAACGCTCACAAAAAAGTTTATCCAACTATTTACACTCACACCGAGGCTGCTAATCGTAATTGAACAGTGATCCCGTGGTTATTTGCTTTGTTTTGTAACTGTAGGACATTTTTCATGGAGTTTAAGTTTCTGTTTAACTTCGGTTAAGTTTACCATAACAACTCCATAATTTCGTTCAAAAATTTTTTTATCTGGCTTGTGTAAAAAAGGCATTATGCGTCATTTGTTTGTCTATAACAGTCTCCATACAAATTTGACAGCTGCCCAAACAAGTATGGCATTTTAATATTTGAAAATCTGAGAATATATCTTAAGAACGGAATTGTCAAACAGTTTTCATGCAGATTCTGATACATTTCTATGCAGAATCGCGCAATAATTGTATAATTTATTTTTATTTTTAATATATATTTTTGAACTGTTAATAATCTGGGTTCACCTGCATATTTTTTAGTCTTTTTTTAATTTATGATAGATATAAACAAATTTGAACGCTAAAAAAATGGAAAAATTTACGAAAGAAAATGTATTTTTTTCAAGGAGGTATTACACTATGATATGACAAACAAACCAACAAACTCGCACTTTTTTGTATTTGACAGTTTGCCAAACTCGCATGCAGCAAAATGTATGCAGGCTGACTTTTCTGCAAACAAATGCAGGTAAAGAACAAAGCAGGCAAACTGTCAAACAGTTCGAATATTCTTGCCGTAGTGTAATAGCTTCTTCAGTTAACTTTCTTTTGTGTTTGTTGAAGTGGAGATTTTACTAAGGATTTAAATAATTTATTTCCATGGGTTTGTTTAATCAAATAGAAATTTTTCATGATCTTTTTTGATTTCGTAGTGTTAGCAAATAAAATCCAAAATGATTTTGAATAAAACAATTTCGTTGCTGACCAAAATATGCATGTAAAATTCAACATTTTGGTGCAATTTACTGCCGTTCTACGCATAATTGTCCCATGTCATTTTTGGACGATTCTGACTTTTAATCATTTTTAAGTTCAGTTTGACGTATACTTTCAGAAAAATACATAAAATCTAGCACTTAGTTCGGAAACTCATTAAAAACAACATCAAGTCTGTTTGTCCCATCGTTGTACTTCTACGCATAATTGTCCCACCAAGTATTTTCTTTCACGTAATCATCAGTTTTACGAAGTATTGTGTCTTGTTTACCTGTTGTTTAGCAAGAGGATAACAAATAAGAGTGTTAAACTGCTAGATGGGGCGATTAGAGACTTATAGGGTGAACAGGGACCCACGGGACAATTATGCGTAGAAACACAGAAAACGGTCGAAAAATTTCAATCGCGTTTTTCTCAGTTACACTTTTTTGAACATGGGACAATTATGCGTAGAACGGCAGTTTACCAATTTAAAATTTTGACGGATGATTTCAGTTGCCTTTAAATTTGTGCTGGAGGTCATGATGGCTGATACGACCTATAGCAACGTAACCCGAGATTTCATAAAATATTAAAATTGGGTTATTTTTTTTTCAAGTATGAAATCGCAATTTTTCGAAGATTCATCTATTATTTTTTTTAAGCGAAACTTTAAAATAATTCGACGTATTGTGTTACTCCTAAAGAGACTATTTATAAAGCACGCGGATACTTTGTTTTTTAAACTTTAGAACGCCACTTGTGTAATTTAACAAAAATCCAACATATTTTGAAACGAGCTCAAACCAGCTAAATATGATTACCCCGACCAATAAAATTCCTGCTCAACTCAAGGGGAAGCATGACACGTGCACTCTGATTTGTTCAAAAATATTTAGACAGGGCCGAATGGTTTTTTTTTAAAGTTTGTATGGAGAATTAGTGAGATTTGCGTCTTCTACATATTGCATGCAATTTTTGGAACCGTTTGGGCCCTGTCTACATATTTTTGAAAAAATAAAAAAAAACACGATTTTTTGGGAACTTCAAAACTCATGCTTCCCCTCGAGTTGAACCTGCGCCGTTATTTTTGTCAATTTGTGTAGGTCAGTGTTATCAACGTGGGAAAATCCATTTTTTATTGTTTACAGTTAAGTATAGTTTTAATTCCATATGAATCTATGAAATAAAGTATTTTGTACAAACATTTGGAATTAGTTTCTTTCTAAAAGTACTTATTCGATGTACAGAAACAAAAAGCTAAAAAATGTTATGAATTTTAGACACTCTTGAATCAATCATAAAACTAGCACAGTCATAAAATAGAAGTTTATGCTACAAGTTGCAAAAAGAAGATTTTTTCAGCACGAGTCGTACATTTATCCAACGAGGTTCACCGAGTTGGAGAAATACGACAAGTGCTGAAAAAATCAAGTTTTGCAACGAGTTCCATACAACATACAACATATGTAATTGTAAGTCAAATGTCCATGTATTAAGTCAATTCACCGTTTAAATCTAAACAATGTTGAAAAGTATTACTTTTCAAAACAAGTGCTGAAAAGTTCAACTTTTCAGAACCCATTACAGTGCTGAAAAGTAGAACTTTTCAGCACTTGTTTTGAAATGTGTTTCTATTCGATTCTGTTATTTTTAGTAGAGAGAAGTAGGCTGTTTCGTCATTCGAGAATGACAGGAAAAGTAGGAAGTTTCAAGACGGAATTGCAAAAATATAATTAAGTTATATTTGAATTATTAAGCTCAAATACAGAACATTGAAAAACTAAAACCATAATCTAAAGTTAACCTCCAAAACATAAATAAACTGAAAATTTAAAAATGTCATGTGAACTATAATTGCGAATCATCACACTAGGACCACGGTACCCATCACCCATCCCGGAATGAAGGGCCTCGATGGAGCGTTCCGGCCGTCACTTCAAAGTCCCCGGGACGACCGGGGTGGTGACGACGACGACGACGTTTTAATGGGCAAAACACAAGAGGCAAATTTAAGAGCGGCCTCTCATTAGTGCTCCTCGAGGGTTGGGATGGGGGAACGAACTTTGCGCGCCAGGCTCCACCGATGATAAGATTTAAAGATAAATATCACTGCGGCGGCGGCGAGGGGACACTAATGACAACGCGATGAGCGGCGAAAGACTTGGTCACGGTCGTCGCTCCACCGCCAGGAGACGAACCTGCCCGCGTGGATCTGGATATAATCATTTCCGTGGAAGATTTGTATCGTTGGGGGTTTTCTAGGTTTTTTTTTTGTGTTGAGGCAGCCGCGCCCGGTCATGGAGCTTTTTAGGTCCACGCGATTAAGGAGTTGAGACGTGATGCGTGAACGCATTTTTCTCTTTTCCCCAGGGACGAGACGCCGCACACGTGCGTTCTCTTAACGGGCTCAATCAACGGACTGATGGTTTATTTTTAATGTTGACTTAACAGCTTTTTTTTGAGTGGTGATTTCACACACCGTTTGTTTGCTCCTCCGGGGGTCGATTAGAAGTCAATTTCCGGTGGCCCCAAGGATGGTTTAGTTTGTGTCTGAGAGGAACTATTCAGAAGATTGCTAGAGCTTACATACTTGAGCTTTCGATCAATTTTAAACTATCCAGTAATTCATCAATGAGGTACATTCATGGGGCGAATTGGTGCAGTTGTTTTAGCCTCGTTACTGTACAATATTTGGATATTTTTTAAATTGGTTTCGAATAGGACTTCCAAATTTCAAGCTTTTATGTGCTTCAAAACCTGCTATCCCTGCTGAAAATATGCTTGAATTTAGATATATTTTGTTTAATCATTTAATTGCTTTAACTACAAATGTGTGATTAATAGGCCGTCCCAAAAGAATGAAAAGTTATCAAATTTTTGCTGCTCAGCCCTAGAATGATAGATTAGGATGTCAGGAACAATGTTTTCATACAACAAAAAATCCCAAAAATGGTTTACAACTCGCGCGCGGAGCTTGAATGAAAAAAGTGCATTTTTCGAGTATTTTTCAGAAATGCGCGTAACAATCGTACTAAAGTCATTCAAATTTGGTCACCTTGGGCTTCAAGTTAAAGTTTAATGTCCCTTGAACAAATTCCTGTACAGACATAATCCATAAAAGCTTGTGTTTGGGCATGGCAGGGCGTTTTAAGGAGAAAAAAATGTATTTTTTATCTAAAAAATTTCAAAAATCACTCTCCAAAACGAGCCAAAAAAAATTGAATTTTGCTTTTTTCAACATTAAATTAATGTCCACGTATAGCCGAAATATTAGCATTTTAGTGAACAAAAAGTGACGAATTTTCAAAATTCTTAGTATATAAGTGTTTTTAGCATTAAACATTGGCTACTATGATTACAAATGGGAAGGCATGTATTTTGGATATTTTTATTTTGTTCGCTTGAAAACGATATTTTTTAATAACATTACATCGTCAGCTGTGTGCTATCTTGTGACATAGACCATTTTGGTCGAAAATGAGTTAATGATGACGTTTTGCTATACTTAACAAACACTACAAGATGCTTTAACCCGATTTTGAAAACTCGCTTCCGTTTCCCGGATATCGCAATACACACTTGTGACATAGACCAATTTATCATCAAAATGTTTGTGCACACTTGTGACACGTCATACATGTTGTTGGAAAATGTGGAAAAATTTTCTTGTTTTTCACAAATTTATGTTGATACACACTTTCTAAAGGCAATGCAATCTTTTGTTTTTGAAAATATACTGATTAAGTCGGTTAAACTATTGATTTAAGCCTATTTTAGATTGTATGGAAATTCTGTGCACACTTGTGACACGTAGTACAATTTAACTTTCGAAACACACTTGTGACACGTGCTTTTCAGATTTTTGATTACATAATTTACTCTATCTTTTAACTGGTGTAACCAAATTAGTTGAAACTTGGAGCGTTTGTTAAGCGATAGTATACGAACCGATTGCTTCAAAAAGTTTGGCTCTACCATTCATAGATTTGAAAATATTTATCATCAAACTTTAAAAATCGATTTTCTCGAAAAGTACTAAATGGTCGTTGTCACAAGATAGCACACAGCTGACGACATGAAAAAACATTAGATTTTCTCACAATGTTTTTGGGAGTGATTTTTGAATTTTTTTAGATAAGAAATACTAATTTTTCTCCCTAAAACGCCTTGCCATGCCCAAACACAAGCTTTTATGGACTATGTCTGTACAGGAATTTGTTCAGGGGACATTAAACTATAAATTGAAGCCAAAGGTGACCAAATTTGAATAACTTTAGTATGATTGTTACGCGCATTTCTGAAAAATACTCGAAAATTGCACTTTTTTCGTTCAAGCTACGCGCGCGAGTTGTAAACCATTTTTGGGAATTTTTTGTTGTATGAAAACATTGTTCCTGACATACTAATCTATCATTCTAGGAGTGAGCACCAAACATTTGACAACTTTTCATTTTTTTTGGGACCTCCTAGTGATTAAACATGAAAATATGTTTCAATAGTATTTATTTCCAATATTTCTCGCTAAAATTAATTTTCAAATTATATCAAAATTGATTTTCAAATTTATATGTATTGTTAAAAAGTAAACAAACTTAGTTAAGTTAAAACCCCACTTTCTTCAAGGTTACCTCCGAAATAATCGCATTGTTTGTAATTTTTACTCGATCGAATTTAGACCACAACTTCCGGTCCGGGTTGACCAGGTCCGAACTCAACCAAAAGCCACAAACAACAACACCAACAGCGACACAAGTAACATTCCCACCGACATCAGGACCCCAGGTCTCGTTGCGGGAGGTGCCTGCAGCTCGGGTTCCGAAGAAGCTACACATACACTCTGGCGGGACTTGTCGATGATGGGTATGACGAGGGCATGATTTCTTTTCTTCGACATCGTCGTCGAGGCGCACTCCGGCGCGGGAATGACTATAACCGGGGAAACAAAAACTGGTACGAAAAAAGCCCAACATCACCGTAAAACCAGTTGAGCAAGAATTTCTTCCTTTTTGTGTGTGTATTCCTTGAATTACGTTTGCCTGGGTTGCTGGTCGTGTGTACTCTGGGTTGACTAGAGATTCTTGCTCTTCGCCCAGCCCTGGAAGAGTCTCATGACGGGTGGACTTCCTTTGTGGGGAGGTAGAGATGGGTTCCGGGGGGAAAGCTGAAACAAATGATTATTGAGCTTTAATGTCTGAATTTTTAGATTTGAGCAAATTATGTTAAGCAAGTGGTGTAGTTTGTACAGTCGCCTGCTAGAGGGGGTGCAAAAACCGGATAGAACGTGCTCTTCGAAAGCATCGTTTAGAGCGATAATGGGGATCCTCCCAGAGCTTTCACAGCAATTAAATTTAATTAAACGAATTCTCATCGTTTTCTATACGAGCACTGCTGTTTGCTTGGCGGGATGAGTTCGGAACAACATCATCTTAAACCCACGAGGAAGGAGGGGTTATTGGAGCAAAAAGCAGGACAGAAAGGCAGCCGGCTTGTGTGGGTTGATGCTACTAATTCAATTGCAGAGCTGTCATGTTTAGTGCATCAGCTTCAGGGAGTGGTTTAGAGACTTCATAGCAGTCCTCCGAACCGAGCTCGTCAACTGCCTGGCGACGATAATTGACCAACATAGAGTTCCACCCTCCTGGCAAGTGGCAGAAATAAAAATCCTGTATGACGAGGGATGCTCAAAAAGTAAACTTATAGTATAACATTTAAAGAATAGTGATTTTTTTATTATTCTTGCTTAGCTTAAGCAAGATTAAACCAGTTTTCCTCAGACAATTATCCCATATTTTGCCGAATTTACATTGATCCATAAAAATATCTAGATGTCAAATCAATGAAATAACGATCAGTAAACTAAACAAATAACTTTATTCCAAGGATATCCAACCATTTGGCTCAAAATGAGTCTTTGAATACTAATTATGTGAAATTAATAAAGCTCACTTTTTTATTGTTTTGTCAAAAAATCCAGATTAACAATTTTCTACGAAATCGACATTATTTTTTTAGGTTTAGCTCAAACTTTGTGGGGAACCAAAGAATCCATTTTGTGTCATTGGATCACCATTACAAGTCTCCATACAATTATGGCAGCTGTTCATACAAAAATGGTACGTAAATTTCCTGATCGATTTGTTGTCTTCGGCAAAGTTGTAAGTTAATGAGAACTATTCAGAAAAAATAGATACATTTTTTAACAAATGAAGTTTTTTTTTTTAAAAAAGGGAAATTTCAGTCAAAAAATGATTTTAATGAAAACTCAAATTTGCAATCGAAGGGTTCTTTACAGTCTTTTTTTGATAATGTGCATTGCTTTCAAGATTAAGCCACTCCAACGAGTTATCACCTGGCCTGCCGAGGAAGAATTTTATGCTGAAAATCATCAATCTGTGATGTACCTATCTGTTGTCAATGTTTTGTATGATTTTATTTTTTAAGTTTAGTTTTAACGTATTCAGTCTGTGCGATTACCTCGAAGACGGTGTAATAAACAACAATTAATTTTAACTGAAAAATTACCGTTTTTAGATTTATTTTTTTAAATAGTGTTCATTATTGTACATTCCTGAAAATATTTTTTATGTAAAGATCAGAAAACTTCCAATCAAATATTTATTGAAGATTGGACAAATCAAAGAGATATTGAAGATTGGACCTCTGATTGCTGGAAAACAGATAAACAAAGAGATAAAGACGAAGAAACAAGAAAATTTAAAAATGTTAAGTCTCATCCAAACATTTCCACATTTTCTAATGTCAATATCTCAGCAACTAATGGCCCAATTTTCAATGTTGAAAAATTAAACATTGGTGAAATTTTATGATCCTGAAATTTTGCCCATGGCTCAAAAGATGTGATTTTTTGTCCCATAAAAAATATCAAAAATTTAAAATAATATTATAATATGGATTTTGTTAAATTGATTTTTTGTTAAAAAGAAAGCTTATTTATAAATCGGATTTTTGTTTGTGTACTTACACTTGCAACTTTTCTGAAGTCACCAAATCGGTTGATTGCAAATTTGATATTGCTTTAAAATATATTTTTTTGAAATTTTTTACCACATTATCGATATTTTCTGGAAATAGATTTTGCAACTCCATGACCCATTACAAACATCAAAAAATTTCGTAACTTAAAACTAGATATTTTTGGATTCTTACTTTTAGTGAAATAAGTTAAATAATGAAATGGGTACTTTTTTACAGAGTATAAAAAAGCTATTTTTTCAATAGTCCTAATTACAATCTACAAATTTGCCGAAGACACAAAAGCGATCAGAAAATCCCATATCAAGTTATATTTTTTTATATACGTCATACAATTACCAGCTTGCAAAAATGTATGGAGACTAATGATGCAAAATTGCTTCTTTTTACATAGGAAATGTAAGGATTAAGTTTCATCCAACTAAAAATACTACTACCGTCAGTGGGGGTGACTGTGGGTCAAAATACGATACACCTCTAGTATTTTCTTAGTAACAAAAACAATTTAAATAACATCGGAAATCTTTCAACGTAGATTTGTTCTTAGATAGTTTACTAACATTTTCCCAAAATATGGTGGATTTTGATGAACACTACCATAAATGCCAATTGTTTGAAAATTGACCCAATCTCACCCCTTAGAGGGGGTGACATTGGGTCAAATGAAACTAAAATGATGCTCAAATACAACTATATGGTAAAACCAGTCATCCAACAGTGTTTCTTGTTCAAGGGAATCGTATAGACACGCTACAATGTTTGAAGTTGAGATTTTCAAACATTTGGGTAGTTTTCGAGCAATTCTAACAAAAATATTAGAAAAATGATTTTTCGAGAGGTCATTTTTGGCCAAAAACGTACCCCAACTTTAGACAGCTGCCAAAATAACAGGATTTGTTCTAGGAACGAGATTTTTTCAGCGGAGTCATCTTAAGATGTCCCCTACACAACCCTTTCAACAGAATTCATTTTCATTGAGAAGAACCTGAGAAATGGTAAAATCCGTAAAAAATCACTTTGACCCAATCGCACCCCCCATACCCAATGTCACCCCCACTGACGGTACTTTACTATTGAGTTGAACTTTTCAGCATTTGTACCTAAAACATGATTTAACTCTAAACAATAACCGTTTTTTTTTTAAATTGCACAAAGTGATGTACATTAAAATTATTTTTAAAGACTTGATATGGAGCAAAAATTAGAGGATAAAATGATATCTAATTAAACACAACTTTTCATTTAACCATCGTTTCGAGCATCTCTCAAATCCATAATATTCCTCAACTATCTATTCACCCCTTGAGCTGGACGAGTTGGAAGTACTGTCCATCCTCTGTTTATGCCACCGCACGCTAAACCGCGAGAATAGGCCGTTGGGCACTCCATATCTACAGGTGTACCGCGTACCCACTTCTTCGCGCTGGAGATCTCGTAGCGCATTTTACAGTTGCAGAAATGAGGCAATTTCAATATTAATTTAATTTTGTTTTTATTTCTTAATTCACTTTGCACAGCAGCAGGAGCAGCAAGCAAAAGCGGCCAATCATCACTGAGCTGCGCGTCGGCCAAACTCTCACATCCAGTTGAAGTCCAATCAACTGTAATTTTATGCACCTGAGCATGTTTTCGTTCAATATACTTTGTTGATTAGACAGATTCATAGCTTCGAGGAGTACTTACCGACCACAAAATCTTAGAAAAAGGCGCTAAAGAGAAAATCGAGGGTAGAGAATTGCTTCGATTTGCAGGCTTAGCGAGTCATTAAGATGTGATATAAAATCGGTGCATGAATAAAAGTTAAAATTAATTTATAGCCAAAATAGTTTCACCAAATGACGACCATACTGACGCATGATTCCACCATTTTCTGAGCTCATCGTCACCCTTGAGTAACTCGGGTTTCAACATTCCACACAACACTGGCCAGCACCGTTCAGAGCTATTTTGGTACGGAATTGCTCTAACCGGCTTGTAATTAACCGAAAAAATTAAAACGTTTTCATTATACCCAGAAGAGTTGCTGCTGCTGCTGGTGGTGTCGGCGGCGGATGGCCATTAAAACCACTTTAACGCGCGTTGTTTTTTCGAGCTTTTCGGAGGAAGCTCTGATTCACCTGGTCGGGCAAGTGCGTGCGTAAGTGGAGGAAGGATCATGGAGCCTTCCGAGTACGGTGCGTGTTTGATGCGGGTTTGTACTGATTTTTGGTGGCATTCGTAATATGACTTGTGACTATTCTGGCAAGATGATGTTTCGTAACCAGTGTTCTTTGGCATTCTGGTCATGTCTGTAACATAAACACCTACACCTTTTTTAATGAGACTTATCACTGAGATTAGGTGTTTCAAATAATCAACAATGTCTTATTTTCAATTCAATTCAATTCGGTTTATTTGTGAATAATCAAGTTACAATGAGTTCATTTAGGTACATAACAGAGTTTTGGAGTTCCTTTCAGCTGTGTGTTACATCGTAATTCAAACGAAAGTATTATTACTTATAAATATTAAATAGAAGGCAAGAGTAAGAAAAAGTTTTCAAAAAACTTACAGAAAGTGCAATGGGAAAAGGATAGATAAAGAGAAAGCTTAATACTAGATCACAGAAAAAATATCAATTATAGATGTGCTTGATCATCAGCTCCCCAAGGGCCAGGAATTGTTCCGCCTTATTCCGGCAGCTCCGAAACCGCGTCATCATCTCCCCCGCGAGAGCAAAGAACTGCGGCAGGGTAAAGAGATCTTCCCCGGTGATTTCTTGCTGGCCCGCATTGCCGTTACCGGCAGCGACCACGCTGGCGAACGAACGCCCCCAACCAGGAGGGAACGCTGAGTTGTCCGCTGGAACCGTACGCTGTCCAGCTGCAGGAACGGCTGCGCTCGTACTTCGCTGAGGGGAGTGGGACGCTGCTGCTTTCTTCTTCCTCTTTTCCTGCTCCTCTAGGTAGGCCTTGCGCGCAACGCAGCCGCGGTAATTGCCGGTATGGTTGCCGTCACAGTTCGCGCACTTTACGCGCGGCTTGGTTTGTTCTGCCTTGTCCCCCAAGTCCGCCTTTCGTGGCAGTGCGCACGCCTCTGAGAGGTGTGACTCACCGCACTTCACGCAGCGGGACCGGAGGTTGCAGTTCCGCGAGCCGTGGCCGAATTTCTGGCAACGGTGGCATTGCGCTACGTCCGTCGGGTTCTTGGCGTAAAACCGCCAGTTTACCCAAAAACCGTCCAACGTCTTAGTCCGCCGCAGGTCTTGGATCTTGACGGTGCCGCGGTCGAAGTACAACAGGTACAGGGTGTGCATACCCGTGACCGTTGTCTTGCGCGAGAGCACTTTTATCTCCCGCGGTTTTATTCCGGCGTCCGAAAGGTGCTTCTTCAGGTCGGAAACCGGACGGTCTTGGTAACCCTGCAAGACGACCTTGACAGGGGGCTTCTCGGGGTTGAATGTGTAGAAGTTGAAGTTGCTACGCTTCAATTCTTCAAGCACCAGGTCGAAATTCTTTTTGGTCAGTGTGATCACTTGCACTGACGACTTGCCGATTTTCAGACAATATCCGAGGCCTTCCAGCAACTCGTCAACATCGTCCGCCAACGTGTCCAAAACAAAAATTGGAGGTGGTCTTCGTTCCGTAGGAGAATTGTTTTGTTTTGACGTCGACACTTTTTTCCGTGCACGACCATCATCATCGTCGTCGTCGTCGGTAGTGCTACCGTCGGTGTTGTTGTTGTTGTTGTTTTCTTCATCGTCGCTCAGCATCTGGAACTCGTTCCTGATGGGGATATTGGCGGATGTTGATGTGCCACTGGTTGTGGCACCGGAAGTACCGGAACGGGTTCGCACTGGTGATCTCGGAACATATCCGGGATGTAACGTCATGATTCGAATTCCCGGACGCTTCGAAACCCGGACACTTCATCTTGTTTTATCAATTATTTGGATGTAAGATCGCATTATGAATGTCAAAACTGTGTTATTTGATGAATTCCAATATCAACTTTCATTTAAAGTTTGTTTGAACGCTGTAGTTAATGCCAAAACAATTAAATACAATAAAAATATAAGTTTACCAAAAATGCGAAACATTTCACTTGAATTATTTCATAGGCGTTCGAAGCACCGGGAAGGCAAAGCAGAAATTTATGGTTTCGATTTCCTTAAATTCTAGCAAATTTTTATATAAACGATCGATTGTTTTGATGTTAACAGCTTATTTGAGACCTAAAGAATGCCATTCACTAACATTTCAGTCCAAATTTGTGCGATTCATAAGTAAAATCGAGTGTCCGGAATTCGAAGCAAAAGTGTCCGGATTTCGAATCAGCTTTTGTCAGTGTCCGGGATTCGAAGCACAACAAGTCATTTTAATTTTAAAATTCTGATGAAAAATTGATAGAAAAGACATATTTTGCTTGCATTTTCTTGAAACTGACTGTTTATACTACATCCTGATGATATTTCTACATTTCCAACTTATTACATGATTTTTTGCCAGCTGTAACAAAAATGATATGCTACTAAGTGTCCGGATTTCGAATCATGACGTTAGTAACTTTTTGTCGATGCCTTCTGCGCTCACGCTCCCCTGCGCGATGGCGGTCGACACGGCGTTGGTCTGTTTACCTTTTTGCACACGGCCGGTAGACGAACTTCGCGGGTTTTTCGAGGCCGCACTCGAACTGCCACGGCCACGGCCGGCCTTTGGCATGCTGCAGGAGCAAACTCGCGGGTTATCACGGTAATTTACGGCGAAAAAAATCGAAAAAACGATGGAGCACTGAGCACTTGACTGCTGCTTGCTCTCGTGCTTACACGGAGGTAAATGTCAATGTCTTATTTTCGAATTGATTCGCTTAAGATTTATGTTGAATGAGACCAATACCTATATTGACAAATTTTGAACAAACTTTGACATGCTTTTCTTCCCCCAGCGAACAAAATCTCATTTCCATCCCATTGATTTTCGATCGAATTCATTTCCTTGCCATAAGCGGGTGGCCTCCTCGCGCGCCGCAGAATCGAATCTCCATCGTCAACGCACACTTCCGGTTCATGAAGAACCATGACTATTTTCTTTTGTTCTCATTTCCATCCATGACGACGACGACGACGGTGGTGATGGCGATGATGATGAACCACCGTGGTTCAGACCACAAACATTCTCATCACCCGATCATGGTGATGGTTGCCGGTCATTGATGGGTTTGGTTGGAGGTGAGGATCTCCTCATTGGGCACTACTTGGCCGCGTCCGATCGCGGTCAATGAATGTTTCTACCGGGTTGTGTTTGGTAGGGGTGTTCAAAATTGTTGAATATCTTTTTCCTTTCAAATTTGATCAGTAAGCAATCGACTGAAAGACTTTAAATAAAGCATCCCTAACATTCAGTAGCACGAAAAAAACTCAAATTTGTCTATTTACGTGAACCAAAGACGACTTGACCCAGACAGACCTCGGAACCTCGGTTTGGGAACTCGCGGCAGAAGCCAAGCCATCGCAATTATTCACATTAGTCGGGCCTCTGGGCGTCTTCTTCCGAAGTCTCCGAGTTGTTGGCAGTGGAGACTTGTGTCGTGGGAATTTCTTTCATCACACGCACCTTAATGAAAACAGAACGGACGCTCCAGACCAGACTGTGCGTAGTTGAGGAATGAACTCGCCGGTTCCTGCACGGAGAAAAAAGAGTTCCCAAAATCGTGAACAAGCGTTCATGAAAATGATAACCACGAACAAAGTGTTCAAATTTCATGGTACGTTTTTCAAAATCGTACCATGGGATTTGAACACTTTGTTCGAGGTTCCCATTTTCATGAACGCTTGTTCACGATGTTGGGAACTCTTTTTTCTCCGTGTGGGTGGGGGTTTGGGAATCACCTTGGGGGACGGACGATATTCGCACGTGATAGTGCGAGATTTTCGCTGGAAAGACAATGAGGAAAGTATCACTAACTGACTTCAAGAGAGGGACATTCCGCGCGAGGGACTATTGCTATTGTATTTTAATCAAAACTTCCCAAAGGTCTTTCGTCACAAGTTCTGGAGAAGTGCGTAGCAGAACACAGCCGAGAGTGCGCGAAGATGGGTTGGAATTTGGGTCCCACGGTCGTAATAAAATTAATGCCCACCGAAAATCAGAGTCTCATGGCGTGGCGTAGAGTTGACTCTGAGGGTTGGGTTTTTACGTTCTGCGTTCTGTGTCGGGGTCAATGAAGTCCAGCTATCCTGTAGTTCCAGAGCGGTCATGGTAGTATATATTTAGTATTTCGACGTTGTCGTGCTATCTTGTCGCACGTCGCCTTTTGACGTTCCGAGAAAATGCGTTTCAATGTTTGACCTTGTATAAAAAAGAGCACGCAATGTAAACAATAACAAACAGGTTTTGTTTTGTTGACCATTCTGTAAACTGTCCCGAAGTTTGGTTGAATTTGGTTGCCGGAGTCTCGAGTTATAATTACAAATGTTTACGATAGTCGGGCATGTACGTGTGTCAAGCGCGATCTGACTTGCAATCTCTTTGGCCAATTGTCGCACTTACATCAATTTTCAAGGTGTGTCAAGAAAGCACGACAAGATTGAAACTTCTTTCATATGAAGAGTGACAATAATGCACGGAGTTTTTTTCGATTTGTATGGAATATCTCAGGATTGAAATCGAACAAATCGAGCAAGCTTTTTTGTCGGATTGAAACCAAGTTCAATTTCGCACCTTAATTTATTCCGGCATGGATGCCAAAACCAAGCCAACGCAGATAAATAATCACGCCATACGAATTTCTTCAAGTTTCCAATATCGCACAATTGATTGAGTTCGAAAGATCGACCATTCCTGTGGCCGAGAGAGAATGATTCGATTTTATTGAAGTTGTTTTCTCCCGAAGCCAGCCTTTTCCGTTCACTAACCAAACCGGGTGGAAAACATCTGTTTCAATTTCACGGAAGTAATTAGATTTTGCTGCGGCTGCGGCTGCTCGACCACCATAAGTTCCTTCGCGGCTTAATATCCATAATCATGCGGCTTTGGGGAGCCCAAATTGCGTTCGGATTCAACGCAAATACCGAGTGGAAGTTGGAGGTTTCTTGTTGTTACTTTTTCCTCGTGGTTATGCCGGTGAAATTAATAGGGAAATTGGATGGTTTTGGAGCTGTTCGATTGAAGCAAACGATTTATTTGGTACTTCAATTTGCGGATTTGTACCAGAGTTACGAAAGCTTCAACTTTGCTTCAGAAACTCTCGAACCACGCGTAAACCGAACTCTAGAAACGCTTCAGTTCTCCGTGGTCTTCACGGTCTGGTGGAGAAGTTCTGCTCACCAGGCGCGCAAGTCATAGCTCCCTCAACCCAGAGCCCAGGGATTCGCAAGTGAGCGTGTGTAATTTGATAATAATAGATTTGCACGAAATGGCTTCGAGGGGGGTGGTTACAGGGAGGTGGAAGGAAGCTTTTATGTGCGATGGAGCCTAGACTCTCGAGACGAGAGAGAGGGAGGGGGTCTCGCTCCAAAGGTGGACGAACCAAGAGTGAGAAAATAATTGGCTTATTCTATTGTCAAGGCAAACCCCCTGCGAAAAGCTCGCCAAGTCGCGCCGAGTTGAGACTTTGGTCGGAGAGTGAATTACACACCCCATCCCAAGGTCATCTGTACCAATTCCAGCGCGTTGATTTCGTGTCGACATGGAAGATCCGCGAACGCGATTTTCGATGATAGCTCGGGAGAGAATGAATAGTTAAGCGGAGCAGGAAGATTTTTGCGATACTCGCCCATGCTCTTGATTCGAGGGCGCTTCCCAGTTAGTCGATTTTGGGATAAAATTATCTACAGATTAGGTTTGCGTGAGAAAGGAGTGTCAACTGGACACTTGTCTGACATCACAATTTGTCACGTAGCCCTGCTATTATCATTTTTGGGATAAAACGGCATAATTTTAATTTAAAAACTTCATATTTTATTGTATTTCATCTCGATCGTGATTTTTTTTAACATTTTATACTTAATCAAGTTAAAGACCCAATTTTTTGCAGCTTTAAAAGATCCCTTATATTCGATTTCAATCCTGAGATAATCAATAGAAACCATAAATACTCAGTGATACTTTTGACATTCTTCACATGAAATGTAGTACCAATCAGATATTCTATTTTGACGCATGGATTTGTGGCAAAATTCATCCGGAAATATTAGTCAGAAGCAATTTGACACATGTCTTCTGTTTAATACTTTTGATTGTAACTCTGGACTCCAGCAACCAAACTTGGTCAAATGTTGAGACAAACATTATACATGTTTTTTTTTTAAGCTGGAATCAGACATGTGAGGAATTAGCACAATCACGTCGATTTATTATTTTAAAAAATCTTGTAAGAGTGAAAACACTTTTTGCATTTTTTGATCACGTTTCAAAAAGTACTTTATTTAAAAAAAGGCAATAACAATTATAGTAAAAAAATGGGACTTTTTCACATTTGTATGCAATGAATTTAATTTTTTAAAGGAGTTTCAGAAAAAAATTGACAACATTGAATAATTGTCTTACAACGATAAAAATCATAAATTGTTGCTACAAGCGTTAATGTGAATAAATTATTCCGCAAAAATACTGTCAGCCTAACATTATGAAAATGAACTCATTGCAGAATTGCCTACATTATTATTATCAGATGTTTCAAATTTAAAACCACGTCTGTACATTTTATGATAAATTTGGAATTATATAGAGATTTTTTTTTACATTTTCACAAAAACGTAATGCGTAGCAAAAAAAATCTTATGGTTTCCGTTTTTAAGATATGAATTTTGCGACACATAATATTATGTTATTACAATGTCTTTATTTTCAACATTAAACTAACGATAATAGGTTTTTTCTGCAGAGAAATGCTAAATATTGTACTTTTATTTGTTTGAACAGAACATTTTTGTAGCCTTTTTTGTCACTTTGATATTGATATAATATTTTTAACTATAATTATTTAGCTCAACTCTTGAAAATGTTCAGAATAAGTCTTTTTTGCCCTTTCAAACTCTTGAATATGAAAATTTTAAATTATTGTTATTGAAATGAGCAAAAATTTCAGATTTGCTGACATTTTTTGCACACACAGAAAAAAAAATCATGGTAATATTACATCCGGGAAGGGGTACATCTTTTATGTCAGAAAAAAGGTGTAATTTTACCTCTGAAAATGTGTAATTTTACCCCTTTTCTGGTGTAATGTCACTTTTTCAGTCTAAATTGAGGTAAAATTACATCATAAAAGATGTAATATTCAACCTTCCAAAATTAAAGCTTCCAAATTTACATTATTTTTTTCTGTGCACTGTAGACCGATCAACAATTTGAAAATATAATTCTCAGCTCACTTTTTTTTGCGGTTTTGCTTTTCCTTCATTTTAAACTTAAAAAACTAACCTAATCCACCTATGTGGTTGGAGCCTTCCTCACAACAATGGCTGTACACAAGTTTCATCAATTTTTAGATCCGGCTTCCAAAAAGTACATCGATATCACTTAAGTGGCCATATCTCAAGACAGGGTTGCCAGATCTTCAATGTTTTGGGTTCGTTGGAAAGGTATTTTGATAACCTAACCAACGATGAGTCGGATGATGGATCCGGACAAAGTTTACATACATTTAAGTGAGATCCGGCTTCAGAAAAGTACATAAATGTCACTTAAGTGGCCATATCTCGAGACAGGGTTGCCAGATCTTCAATGTTTTAGACTCGTTGGAAAGGTCTTTTGATAACCTAACCAACGTTGGGTCGGATGATGGACCCGGACATAGTTTACATACATTTAAGTGAGATCCGGCTTCAAAAAAGTACATCAATATCACTTAAGTGGCCATATCTCGAGACAGGGTTGCCAGATCTTCAATGTTTTAGACTCGTTGGAAAGGTATTTTGATAACCTAACCAACGTCGGGTCGGATAGTGGAGCCGGACATAGTTTACATACATTTAAGTGAGATCCGGCTTCAAAAAAGTACATCAATATCACTTAAGTGGCCATATCTCGAGACAGGGTTGCCAGATCTTCAATGTTTTGGACTCGTTGGAAAGGTCTTTTGATAACCTAACCAACAATAGGTCGGATGGTGGATCCGGACATAGTTTACATACATTTAAGTGAGATCCGGCTTCAAAAAAGTACATCAATATCACTTAAGAGGCCATATCTCGAGACAGGGTTGCCAGATCTTCAATGTTTTGCACTCGTTGGAAAGGTCTTTTGATAACCTAACCAACGTTGGGTCGGATAGTGGAGCCGGACATAGTTTACATACATTTAAGTGAGATCCGGCTTCAAAAAAGTACATCAATATCACTTAAGAGGCCATATCTCGAGACAGGGTTGCCAGATCTTCAATGTTTTAGACTCGTTGGAAAGGTATTTTGATAACCTAACTAACAATGGGTCGGATGGTGGATCCGGACATAGTTTACATACATTTAAATGAGATCCGGCTTCAAAAAAGTACATCAATATCACTTAAGTGGCCATATCTCGAGACAGGGTTCCCAGATCTTCAATGTTTTGGACTTATTGGGAAGGTCTTTTGATAACCTAACCAACGATGGATCAGATGGTGGATCCGGACATAGTTTACATACATTTAAGTGAGATCCGGCTTCAAAAAAGTATATCAATATCACTTAAGTGGCCATATCTCGAGACAGGGTTGCCAGATCTTCAATGTGTTGGACTCGTTGGAAAGGTCTTTTGATAACCTAACCAACGATGGGTCGGATGATGGACCCGGACATAGTTTACATACAGTTAAGTGAGATCCAAATATATGTGAAAACACATTTTTATACATAACTTTTGAACTACTTATCGAAACTTCAATCTGTATAAAACTCGATCTATGGGACCCTAAACCAAGTCGAATGCAACAAGTTCGGGTCAAATCGGTTCAGCCAGTGCCGAGAAACATGAGCTAGTTTGTTGGTCACATACATACATACACACACACATACACACACACATACACACACACATACACACACATACACACAGACATTTGTTCAGTTTTCGATTCTGAGTCTATATGTATACATGAAGGTGGGTCTACGACGTTTTTATACGAAGTTCATTTTTAGAGCAGGATTATAGCCTTACCTCAGTGAGGAAGGCAAAACGGAACATCAATCAACAAAAAATATCTCAAAAAGTCTATAACTTAAAATGGTGCGCTTCACAATAAAAAAACATTGTAATATTACATCTGGGAAGGGGTACATCTTTTATGCCAGAAAAATGTGTAATTTTACCTCTGAATATGTGTAATTTTACCACTTTTCTGGTGTAATGTCACTTTGTCAGTCTTAATTGAGGCAAAATTCAAACTTCCAAAATTACACTTTCCAAATTTACACTTTTTTTACTGTGTTTATCAATAGATTGAAAAATCCTTTTTCAACATTCTGATTTTTTTTAATGTTAATATCCCCATTTTTAATGAACAGCCCGCAAAATTGCATTAATTTCATTAAAAAAAACTAACTTAATCCACCTATGTGGTTGGAGCCTTCCTCACTCATTACCAACAATGGCTGTACATAAATTTCATCTATTTTTTAGATCCGGAATAAAAAAGTACATCAATATCACTTAAGGGGCCATATCTCGAGACAGGGTTGCCAGATCTTCAATGTTTTGAACTCGTTGGAAAGGTCTTTCGATAACCTAACCAACGATGGGTCGGATGATGGATCCGGACATCGGTTACATGCATATAACTGAGATCCGGCTTTAAAAAAGTACATAAATATCACTTAAGGGGCCATACCTCGAGATAGGGTTGCCAGATCTTCAATGTGTTGAGCTCGTTGGAAAGATCTTTCAATAACCCATCCAACGATGGGTCGGATGGTGGATCCGGACATAGTTTACATACATTTAAGTGAGATCCGGTTTCCAAAAAGTAAATCAATATCACTTAAGGGGCTATATCTCGAGACAGGTTTGTCAGATTATCAATGTGTTGAATTCGTTGGAAAGGTCTTTTGATAACCTAACCAACGATGGGTGGGTTGGTGGATCCGGACATAGTTTACATACATTTAAGTGAGATCCGGCTTCCAAAAAGAACATCAATATCACTTAAGGGGCCATATCTCGAGACAGGGTTGCCAGATCTTCAATGTGTTGGACTCGTTGGAAAGGTCTTTTGATAACCTAACCAACGATGGGTCGGATGGTGGATCCGGACATAGTTTACATACATTTAAGTGAGATCCGGCTTCCAAAAAGTACACCAATATCACTTAAGGGGCCATATCTCGAGACAGGGTTGTCAGATCATCAATGTGTTGAATTCGTTGGAAAGGTCTTTTGATAACCTAACTAACGATGGGTGGGTTGGTGGATTCAGACATAGTTTACATACATTTAAGTGAGATCCGGCTTCCAAAAAGAACATCAATATCACTTAAGGGGCCATATCTCGAGACAGGGTTGCCAGATCTTCAATGTGTTGGACTCGTTGGAAAGGTCTTTTGATAACCTAACCAACGATGGGTCGGATGATGGATCCGGACATAGTTTACATACATTTAAGTGAGATCTGGCTTCCAAAAAGAACATCAATATCACTTAAGGGGCTATATCTCGAGACAGGGTTGCCAGATCTTCAATGTGTTGGACTTGTTGGAAAGGTCTTTTGATAACCTAACCAACGATGGGTCGGATGATGGATCCGGACATAGTTTACATACATTTAAGTGAGATCTGGCTTCCAAAAAGAACATCAATATCACTTAAGGGGCCATATCTCGAGACAGGGTTGTCAGATCATCAATGTGTTGAATTCGTTGGAAAGGTCTTTTGATAACCTAACTAACGATGGGTGGGTTGGTGGATTCAGACATAGTTTACATACATTTAAGTGAGATCCGGCTTCCAAAAAGAACATCAATATCACTTAAGGGGCCATATCTCGAGACAGGGTTGCCAGATCTTCAATGTGTTGGACTCGTTGGAAAGGTCTTTTGATAACCTAACCAACGATGGGTCGGATGATGGACCCGGACATAGTTTACATACATTTAAATGAGATCCCGATATATGTGAAAACACATTTTTATACATAACTTTTGAACTACTTATCGAAACTTCAATCTGTATAAAACTCGATCTATGGGACCGTAAACCAAGTCGAATGCAAGAGGTTCGGGTCAAATCGGTTCAGCCAGTGCCGAGAAACATGAGCTAGTTTGTTGGTCACATACATACATACACACACACATACACACACACATACACACACACATACACACACACATACACACAAACATACACACACACATACACACAGACATTTGTTCAGTTTTCGATTCTGAGTCGATATGTATACATGAAGGTGGGTCTACGACGTTTTTTTACAAAGTTCATTTTTAGAGCAGGATTATAGCCTTACCTCAGTGAGGAAGGCAAAATACAAAATTAAAAACTCGAAAAAAAATGCGAGATTCTTGAGAATTACTCCACTACAATTTAAATAACATAAAAATGATTAAGTACTGATTTATGAATTAAAATTTGCAGAGCTTGGCATTACAATAATTCAATCAATATTATTGTTATTTTCAAATAGTTTTTATAAACTGATTTAAGTATTGAAAACATGCATTGACTTTGCGTAACTCATAGTCGTTTTCCAAAATTAAAATTTAAATGATTTCAAGAGAAGAAAAAACAGAAATCATACCATACTCCTCGTATACAATTTCAATTGAGCGATTTTTATGTGAAAAACTCGTCAAGCGACGAACCCGCCGACTTCTTCCAGGTAAACATGCTTCAAATTTGGTTCCAAACTTGATTCCGCACGCCACACATCAATCTCCACTCGTTGACGAATTAAAAGTCGCCATCCGTTGTCGCCGTCTTGATTTCGATTATAATTATAGCTTAACTTGCGATAAAATGTTCATTAGCCCCAGCTATCCAAAACGCTCATCAGGCTCGCTTAGATGTCAACTACGGTTGCTACCATCCATCGCCACGATCATCATCCGCCTGAACCCCTCGCGGCCTTTTGACAATGCCGGGCCAAATTGCGCCAGTGCGTGTCATCGATCGTTCGATCGTTCGTGTGACGACCACCGTCAAAGGTCGTCTCCAGGGAGGGAATGATGGCGGATGAGGGGGATTCACCCATTAGGTAGCATCTTTTCCCACACATACACACCCAGTCACGGATTTTGTTGTTGTCGAGAAGTAACTGTGATGACATAATGCCCATCATACTTGACGAAACTGACGTGGTGCCGCAGATTACCGACATTACAGCTACGCAACTATCTTCTAGGGAGCTGTAGCAAAGACACACGATGACAGAACGTAACTCTATACAAACGAATGTAATCTCGAGTTCGACATCATCAATTGAGTTGTGGTCATCGTCGTAGTTGAGGGATCGAACGTGTTGTTCTGTTGCCGTTGTATTGAACTTTGGAAAGACGCAAGTTAAGCGAGTTGTTCTTAAGATAACTAATTTTTTTTTTTGAAATTAAATATGTCTTTATTGAACATTCTTATAATAATTACATTTCTTTTACATAATAAGTGGTATGGCCTAATGCTCTTCATCTTTGTTGTATTTTTCGTTTTATTATTAACTGATCACATTTATTTATTTGCTTCAAATTGTTTTACATTATTGCATTGAATTGAATACATTTGGGTAAAAAAGAAAAAAAATCACTTTAACAGCTAATCCTAACCTAAAACTAAAAAAATAAATCCATTGAAATATTCAAAATCATTAGAACGAGTAAACCACGAACTGTATTTTAAGATGAATGCTCCAAGAGTTCTTACTTGTTCCTGGCGAGTTTTGCACCCACGCAGAGTTGTTGTCATCTCGATGAAAATTTTCAGAAGTTCTTGTGGTGAAAACAGGTCACTACTGCCTTCACCCGTTGATGTTGGTTGGTTTTCCCTCGGTTGCTGACTGAAGCCTGGAGGTGTTGTATTCTCTGCAACTTTTTGCCGCTGATTCAACGGCAATGGCTGCAGATTTGGAACCACTCGAACAGATCCTGCTCCAGGTGACGCCAAAGCAGGAAAATCCACGTCCGTGTATGCTGGTGGTGTTTTGCGACGATTTGGTTGGTGCCTCGTCGTCGCTTGCTGCCGAATTTTTACAAACTCAGCACGTTTTGGGCAGCTACGATTCTTGGTAGAATGGTCACCGCCGCAATTGAAGCATTTCGCTTCGATGTTCTCGTTGATTGTTTCGCAAGCTTGAGTTTTGTGCTCACCTCCGCAGGTTGCACAACGACTCTTGATGAAACAGTTCCTTCCACCATGTCCAAACTGCAAGCAGTTCGAACATTGCGTCACGTCACGGTGCACTGGACGATAACGTTCCCAAGTCACGATGATGTTGAAAATTGCCCGAACTGCTTTCAGCTCAGACGGCGTTGTCGATCCTTTCTCGAGATGAACCAGGTACAGTTGATCACGATACTTGATGTCCTTGTTGTGTCTCGTCATCTTGAAGACTTCGATCACGTTCAACTTCAGAGTTTTGAGCTCTTCTTTCAGCACACTCACGTCCATGTCGTACAAGCCACGGAGGACCTGTTTCATGGGGCGTTTACCTGGATCGTCATGGCTGTAGTATTCAATCTTTGTGTTGTTCAGGAAATCCCGAACGTAGTTGTAATCCTTTCTGGTAGGTAGCAGAATTTCGAGTCCATCAGCACACAAGCGAATGGAAGCTCGTAAAGCACCAGATTTGATAAATCCGGTCAGCCACTTTCGCACCGAATCCGATGACGATGTTTTCACAAAAATGGGTGGCAACTTTTACCGTCGTTCAAATTCTTCCTTCTCGCTCACGTCCACAGGGAGGGTAGCGAACTGGTTTCCAGACGAATTTTGAGCGTCCTTGCTCAAACTGCCTGGCTTTGCAGGTAGCGCTTCGGCATTCTTTAGCTTTGCATTTTTGCACTTTTTAAGCACTTTTCAGGAGCTAAAATCCAGGAGTACCTCACTGAATGATGGTCCACAAAGGAATGATAACTAATTTTGAATAATTATTAATGTTTATAATTGGATTCTACTTTTTAGCACGATATAGTTTAATTAGATTCTCCTTGTACACAATGTCCATATTTACATAATAGTACGATTTTCTGTCAATTCAAAGAATTTCAGCCTTTACAATAATATTTCATGGTAATAAACTTATGCTGTATTAAAAAAATATTCAGAACCTGGATGGAATGATTCGGATGCGCAATGCCGCTTATTATCCAACTTATAGACGAAACAAGTAAACTTCCAACCCCATGTTTGGAAAGTTGTTCACTCTCACTTTGTAAAGCTTCTCTATTTAAATAGATCAGTTCCATCAAACTGAACTGATATTCTCCTTTCCTAGAAATCCACACCAGCCTTCTTACCTCGATGAATTTCATTTGCTTCAAAAGTGCACATTTCATTGTTGTCCTTTTCTCTCTCATTTTCTTTTCGAAGACGATTTTTGATTGCTAGACGTTGCATTTCTGCATATTCTTGTTTTTTTTCTCTTTCTCGACGGTTACTTCGACATCGACAAGTGGAGAGTCGACTTTATTTCTTGTATGCATTGTTTTTATCAAGATCTAAAATTGGTTAAACAATAATTTTTAGGTGATTATTTAGATTAACCCGAGCAAACGGAAATACTTGGGAATAACATTTTTTGATATTTGAAAATACTAGGCCAATAACATTTTATGTTATTTATAACAAGATGTGTTATTCGTCGTTATGAAATTTTTGTTATTGGATTGTTATTGTAATAACAGACTAATAACACTTTAAATTATTCTTCGAACAAATCTTTGTTATTATTTTTTGTTATTTTAACAACTAATCCGATTATCCTAATAACAGTTGGAAGTATCCTTCCATAACAAAAAATGTTATTCCAAAGTTGTTTTGGTTTTCTGCCAATATCAGTCCAATAACAAATTTTGTTATGATAACATAAACTGTTATTCAACTTCTATTGAAAAATTGATTTTTCAAGAAGATTCCATAACACATTCTGTTATTTTAACAGTATTTGTCTGGGTGATGAATAGAGAGAACGCGTAACGTGATTTTTGAATGATCCCACTTTGTTTACATCTGAAAAGTAGGAGACTGTTCAAGCACAAGCATGACTTTTTTTTACTGGTAAATGAGCTGTTTTATAATCAGTATTATGTGTTTTATTTTGTCTAGTTTTTGTCATTTTTTGCTGGAAAATTGTTTGTGTTTTCAAGTTTCGATCGGTTTGAAGAGGTTTTTCTTTTTCACGGGTGACGAAAAACTGCGGCGAGAGTGTCATTCTGCGAAGTTATGGATAAATTCCCTGGCTGATTTTGGAATCATGCAGCTCTTCATGTTCCGGCGAAAAAAAATCGCTGATTCTAGCGAAGCTGATCCAACAAACAGAGAAGATTTTCACTAAACCAGTAGGTTTTCAAATGGAATCAAACAATAAAGACAGCTTCTGGATGGATACAACCGCATCGACTCTATAAACAACTTCCATTCGAAAACGAAGTTGACTTTATAGCTGTCGGCCACCATTGCTAGTACCAACCACTAGTGTCTTCCTTTTTATCTACAAGGACTTCGCCGCCCTGGGCTCCAAAGTGTATGAGAGTATGGCACGGAGCGACGGCGCCGAAAACCCATATTTACACAAAGAATTTTAGAGCGCCCGCCGCGGGATTCGAACCGACGACCTCTGGATTGTGAGTCCAGTGCGCGGTCCGATTGATCCACACGGGCGGGACTTCCAACTTCCATTCACAATTGTAAAAAAAATGATGATGTCGCCTTCGACTTTCTTAAGATTTCTTGACTTCAACTCCAGGTCCTCAAAAGCCACACATTTTTCATTCTTGCAAAAGAAAAAACACGCACACAATACTCTCTACTTTTGGCGAACAGTAAATTGGTTCCACTTTGACAGTTCAAAATTGAGGCCGTTTTGCGAACCACTATTCAGCACCCAGGTATTTGTTATTGAAATGGCATGAATTTTGTTATTACCGTCTGCCCGGGAACACTTTTTAGAGATGGGTTTGGGTTGTAGAGAGAATTCCAAAGAAAATTCATATGCATGCTCTCTGTTGATCAGTGGTGTGCTTTTTTGGAATCAGATTTTTTTTTATAGAATTCGCAATAGAATTAAAAAAAGTCATTCCATGCTTGTAGTTGCCAACATAAAAAACGAAGTTGACTTTATAGCTGTCGGCCACCATTGCTAGTACCAACCACTAGTGTCTTCCTTTTTATCTACAAGGACTTCGCCGCCCTGGGCTCCTAAGTGTATGAAAGTATGGCACGGAGCGACGGCGCCGAATACCCATATTTACACAAAGAATTTTAGAGCGCCCGCCGCGGGATTCGAACCGGCGACCTCTGGATTGGAGTCCAGTGCGCGGTCCGATTGATCCACACGGGCGGGACAGTTGCCAACATAAAGCTTAACAATTTAGGACAACGATTAAACTACACAACTAGAAATTTTTGAAGTTGATGCCTGTAAACGCTTCAGTTTCTTCTAATCAACCAAAATTTAATTTTAGTAAATTTCGTTCCAATAATTTTCGGATATTAAGCTTCCAATTGTAATGTTTTTTTTTCGGGAAAGGATTCCCAGTAAGCAGATTTACTCTTTGAGGGACGTATAAGCTACCTTCTAAGAAAATTTGAGTCTTTTTTCTTCATTTCGTTATCATAAGCTCATTTTTGTTGTAGGTATTCTGTTAAATTTTTCATGCATGTAAATTGATTCCTTTGTGCACGTTACAATCGCTACGAACGTACAAGAACGATATTAGGTATTTCGAAGCTTTCTTTACAACAATAAATTTTATGGTTATTCTTTTGTGGCATGGTTATTAGTTTACTTCACAAACAGAGTCTCCATTTGATGTGTTCATATTCGTTCTTATTTATAAATACTTCTCTTTTATTGTTATTCCTTTGGATTGCTTTTATTGTTATTTTAGGAAGATACTTTCCTGGTATAAGCCAGATGATATTATTTTCATGATGTAAAATCATTTTGAAAATATTAGCTTACAAGAAAACGGTTAAGGTCAACTTTCAATTTCTAGAGTTTTTTTAAAAGATCCTATTCACATATGAAACACAATAGCTTCAAAAAAAAACCCTAGATTTGTTTATTAGGGCATATACACCCAAAGAGGAATGACATATTTCAATCATTTTTGCAATTTTAAAGTCTCACATATTTTTAGAGAAATTTTCAAAGTTAAATAGCTTGATCGATCTAATTCTGGCAGTAATGTTTGCCATACTTTAACGAACTGCTATATAAACAAAGTTCTCGAAAAACACTTTTCAATATCAAATATTCTTACAGTCGTCTACAAGGCATATCTATAGAGTATCCAAACAACAATTACTTCCTACCTTCCCCATTGATCGCAAGGTGTTGAGCAAAACGATAAAAAAATTAATGTGTCGGTTAGCTTATTCCAAACGTTGTTGTTTTGCTTACCGGCACCAACCTACCAACCCCAACCTTTAGGGTTTCCAAGCTATTTTTCGAAAATGTAAGTTCTAAAGAAGCAAACTATGTTTAGTTATAATACTATGGTTGTTCTGTGACTGTGATTGTTCAATTTTCAGGTTATTCAGAATTGTGATGTTTTTTTCTTTACACTTATTCAGCTTTCGCAGGGGAATCGATTTCATTTTTAAAGAAACAAAAAGTTAAGTTTTTCACTGATCACACCAAGTTTAACACAAATTGGAGCATTTCTTGTTGAATTGCCTTGTACCAGGGATGCCACTGCCAGAACACGGGGATATTAAATCATACCCGTGAATTCTTCCAGTGCCATTACGTGTACAAAGGGAACTACCGTCGAAACTCCATGCTCACAGCAGCAACAGCAGCAGCAACTCCACTCCACGACCTTACCACTCCCGGTTCCTCAACGATACTGATCGATTGGTTGAATATCACGCCGCATGCCACCGCCACGCGATCTTCACACGCACGTACACACACACACACACACATGTTGCTCTCTTAAGACTAATGATGATGTTGTACGCGAGCAACTGATCCCACAGGGGTAACACACAAAAGATTACCGAAGACACAATCTTGACCGGCGGATCTCGGCCACAGCAACACCCCACACCGGGATCCCGATACGTACTGTCTGTCTAGCGTTGGGGGTCCCGCTTTGTCGGCTTCGACCGACCGACCGATCGTCTGCATGCAGATGAATCACTCCCATAGCCGCAGCGACTTCCAACTGTCAGGTGAGGTGAAGGAACAGCCACCAACCGATCAAACAGACCAGGTCATCGATCAACAAAACACTTCTCCGAGCCGTCACACAACAAACATCACTTTTCACTTCGCCGTGGTCGATCTTCCTGCCGGGTTGCGGTAGAGTTGATCACCTCTACCGAACGTCTGAAGATCTTCTGTGGTACCCGGAGCCACGTGCCGCGTGCGCAGCGGTCGCCATCAACGCCAAGACTGAAGTGAGAGTACCGGATCGCGCCAGCTAGGAACCTCGACCCCCAGAGTCCGATCTTCCCGATCTTCTTCCCGCGGGTTCGCTCTTCGCTCTCCCTCTGTTCTTCTCTTTCTCTCGCTCACGCGCGCGCACGTTGCTCTTCTTCCTTCTCTTTCCTTTCGCTTTGCATGCTCGCGGACGCGCGCGCCCGTTCACTCACTTGTTCTCACCTCTTCCTCGAGCGCTTTTCCGTTCGTTCTTCTCTTCTTTCTCCTGTGCGATCGCCACACGGTTTGCGCTTTCTTTCCCATCTACCCCGTTCGTTTCCTTTTCCTGTGCTCGCGCTCGCTCGCTCGCTCGCTCATCTAACTCCGGTTCTTATAATTAATCAATCTCGATCGCGAGCTTTCGGGAGGTTTTCTGGGGTGATCCTCCGGAGAGCCCCCGGTATTAAGGGGAAGAGCACGCACTTAACGGCGGCTGAGCGCTGAGAGAGAGAGGGGGCATAAATCTTGGTGGTTTCGGGCCAATCCGGCTGTGTGTGTGTGTGTGTGCCAGCCGACCGGAACCATTAAGAGCAGGATCACGTCCGCGCACTAATTATTTAATTCAGTTCAGTTTGAGTTGAGTCGAGTCGAGTCGGTGAGCCTTCCGGGGCCGGTTGCGCTTGGCTGAGCTGAACATTGTGGAATGGTGCGATGGAATTGTGGCCCGTAAGTGTTTGAGGTTTTGAAGGGGTTCGCGGAGCGAGTTCAACGAATTTGCAAGGGTTTTGAGGCCGCAGGGCAGTCAGGCTAACGGACGTGCGTGCTCTGTTTCAAGCGGGAAGTGTTGTTTTGAGGCGATTTAGGTGTTGGAATTTGGTCGATTTCAATATCATTTTCTGAAATACGATTAACACATACATTATTCCACAGATTGACAATTCATAAGACATTAGAAAACATATTATGCTAGTTTTATTTATCACTCAATGAGACAGAAAATCAAAAGAACCCGAGTTGCTCTTCTCTTTTGCGAGATATATCAGTAAAATTAAGGGTTAAAATATCATTTTAAAGATTTTTCACAGGAATTTTGTGCTTCCGAGCTATACATTTTCAGGTTGGTCTTCAGACATCGCTGTCACTTTCAACAGACAGTTGAATCTAGTACATAGAATTACATTTTTAAATCACTTTTTAATTTTTTTAACGTTTGAGCTTTTTGAAAAGTTCAAAAAATGGGAAAATCACGATTGTTTGGCAGGTGCTTCGGTTGCTTCGGTCCTATTTCCACCCAATTTGGTGATTTACACTCTTTGAACACATTTCTTTTTCAAAACTCTGCAGCAAGTTACATTCTCACTTTCTATTACGCTTTTTTATTAAAATTTTTAGTGTTAGTTTGAAATCCTCTTAAAACCAGCGATGAGTAAGTGCTCGATTGAAATACATGCTGGTCACCGAAAAATCAAGGTTCTAATAAGGTCAAATTAAATTTTCTTTCTAATTGATGATTGATTAAGTTGAAATTGAATGAAAATAATCCTCCTGTCAAAGGTGTTATTGATATTCAGATAATTGTTTACCAGTTTGTTGAAATATATACTGATAAGTATGATTTTCAGTACTGTATCAATTGATGCACATTTCAAGTGATAGATTTTGTTCTTTATTTGCTCCCATTTGAGGTGAGGTCGTCCAACCATGAAAGAAATCTGATTATCACTCATAATTTTTCTATATTTTTTTCAGATTAACGAATATCTGCACCAAAAAGACAAACATTCAATAAGTCATAATAACTATAACTTTAAAAAGAAAATCACAAAATGTAAGATTAAATTTTTAACAACTTGTAGAAGGAATTTGGGCAACATTTACAGCGAAGCAAAAATTATATCTTGAAAAGTCACTGATTGCTGGCTGGATGTTTTGAAAGTAAAAACTTATGTAACTTAAATAATTTGATTTATTTTATTTTATTAGGCCGTTGTAAATATTTGTTTAAGTTTATGTCCCTCGACTTTGACCTAAGTCGAATTTAAAAAATTGAATTACAGATCATGGTATTAACATTTGAATAAAAAAGGGTTTTAAAATGCAGTTTGAACCTGCCTAATTGCTTTGCAATCATTACTTTTCAAAATATCTAAGTATTGACGATTTTTTTCGCCGAAAATTTGTTTTACAGAACTGTGCAACGGAATTTAACAAAATTTCAAAATATTTTTATTTCCATCCCAGGCATGCTAAATATGATTTTCAACGCAACAAAATACATTTCAAATTGTTTTCAGTTGATAAGATTCCTATCTCCATTTTGAAGTATAAAATAAATATTTTTTGCCCCCTAACTGAAGAAGAGGGGGGAGGGGGCCGACATAAACTTTAAAAAAAATATTTACAACGGTCTTAATAGTGTTAATATGCAGTTTGGTTTTATTATGTCTCTTAAGCACTCAAGCAACTTTTAAATTTAAGAAATTTTGTGTCTAAATAAATCATTTAAAAAATCCATACTAAGCAGATTTTTGATAAGTGTAGAAAAACTGTTTTTTTAAGTGAAATATTTTAGTTTTAAATTGAATTGAATTGATTTTTGTGAAGTATCTATTTCTTTAAGGATAAAAATGATTTTTTTATTGATCGTCGTTTTTCGTATTGCAGTTTCTACCAAAACATGAGTTTACTCTATGTTAAGATGAGTAAATTTTTTAAGATCTTCACAATTGAGCAAATAAATCGGCAGAAAATGCATGAAACATTTATGAATGAAACACTCATGAGAGATGAAACAAATTTTCCATAAACTTGTTTATCAAATTCTATTTTTGTTGAGAAGACGAGTTATAGCAAATTGCCATGCCATGAAATGGCTATTTCTTTGGAAGAAAGCCGTTTCAGTGTAACACTAGTGTATTACTATGAATGTTTTATATAAAAAATGCATATAAAAGTAGAATGAAATCCGTTGAATTTATTTAAATTTATTAGGTTGTTTAACTTCACAGCACAAAATCCGATGGTAAAATCGCATGCAAAAGCATGCATTTCGTCAAAAAATACGCTTAACATTACACAGTGCATGTACAATTTTTGTAAACACAAAAAAAAGTTGCAACCGACGGGATTCAAACCCAGCACCAACAGTAAAGACTGGCGCCTCAGCCCGCTCGACCATCAGACCGATGAAGAATGGAAAGGATAAACGCATATATGAGTTTGACATTTCGGTCAAGTAGTTTTCCTTTTACTGATGGGCTACATATTTCAGGGTGTAATATTACATAGAATTTTATAAAATAATGCAAAATTTATTTGAAACCCTGGCCTTTTACACTCAACTGGATCACTACTTTTTTACTGTGTTGTTTAAATTAGTCAAATGTCGAATTTTTAGCCAAATCATATTGAAAATGATTTTACATTTAATTTGGCTTGAAATTTCCATAATTTACTGAAAGTTCATTTTTAGGAATGGAAGAAATACTGACAAAAAATGTATCAATTCTTAGAATATTGAACTAGTAAGATTTGTAGATCCAATAATTAATATCAATGATATGTTTTTAAGTCGTTTGCATCTCAATGTGTATGATGCCTTTATTCAGTATCATAAGTTACTTCAAAATACAGTTTTTAAAGAGATTATTATAATTGCTTTTGAAACGATTAAACATTCAAAAGCACAATTGTTCAAATCACTGCTTTCTCAGATCATTCCCCAAATTACTTCTGAGAACATTCCACTGAATGCACTTCCATCTCTTTTACGATCTCCATCATCATCATCCGTGGGAACCATCACTTCCCCACAAAGCCAGCAAGAGCCAGAGAGACCCCTTATCTCACACGGTATCATCTTCCGTGAAACTGAATCTTTTTCTCCAGACGAGAGTCAGCCTTCCCGTAAGTCTTACGGAGCAGACGCAGACGCAACCCACCCAGTCTGGAAGGAGGAGATGAATCTCCAAAAGTGACCTCATCGCTGACACAAGCGACGAACCTTGACACTCGTCATCTTCTCTCCGATCATCCGGTCGAGCCGGGCGCGATCATCGCGATCCTCGAAACAGGTTCTGCATCAACTACCTTCCCCGCTTGGATAAGGTAAATATATGCTAAATTAATTGAAACCCATTAAAGCTAACAGTACTGGAACGCACCGAGGGGGACACATTGAATTTGCATAAAGATCACGCCCACCAGATGACGACGAACCTCTGACGACGACCCAGATGATCTCGAGTTCTCGCGAACAACCTCACACTCACCGGATTCGCCTTCTCGAACACACACACAGCTAGGCTACTAATTTGCTTACTTAATCACCCCGCTTTGCGCGATCCGTCCAAGATCCGTCTTGTCTGTCCAGCTTAATCCGGGTTCGGCCCGGACGTGCCCGATCATGCGTTCCACGTCCAGACACTCTCACTCACGAACGTTCAAGTCTCATCGCCGACGATGACGACGAATGCCGATAATGACATTCCAAGTGTGTCCCATTAAATACTACAACTACAGCTACCGATCGCGATCGATCGTGCGCGCGTGCTCCAGGTCATACGTCAACCTTTGGGAAAGCACACACACAAACTCACACACGTACGCGAAAACCGCTTTTTGTTCTGTTTCTGTCGCGATGTGACCCGATCGTCAATCACTCGCGAGCGCGCGGTGATCAATTAAAGCGATAAATAATCATTACTTTATTCACGATGACGACGACGCGGCACGAAGAGTAGCCGATCACTACCACCAGTGAGGAAGCACTTGCCAATCGGGCCACACACAAAACAACAACAAAACGCAAAGTTCCCCAGAACTTGGAGCACTGCACGTCCGTTCGGTTTGCGAGCACGATCGCGACTGATCGTACCTGGCCAGGTGAGCTCCGGTGCTAAGCTCTCGGGTTCGTCGTTTACGCTTCGTTCCCGCGTTCGTAGCACGATCTACTTCGCTGTGTTGGTGCTCGTCGTCGATCGACACATGTTATTATTTTCGTTTCGGCTGAGGCTCGAACCGTGTGTGTGTGCGCGGAGAAAGGTGGAATGACTTTACAACTCTTTGCGCAGAGGAGTCACTCGGCGAACTAACACACCTAAACCGGCCAGACCGCCGGTTGAGGGAACGGAACGGAACGTGGTGGTGGTCACTTACGCGCGAGCACACGGGGTCAGAACCGGGATGTGTTCCAGGAAATCGTTCACTGCGGTGGCCCTACGGTCGGAATTGTTGTGTTGAGGTTTTTTCGACGTTTTTGTTTCGAACGAAAGTAATGTTGTTTTTTTTTCAGTGCATCATAAATTCTTTCCAAGTGAAATTAAAATTGTCTGGTTTTCTCGTGGGGAACGGTGAACGCAGAACCTCAACGTGAGTCGGGGGTCCAACATGCAGTTGCAGCAGTGAAATTGTGTAAAAACAGTGTTGACAACTAATAAAAGTTTTGTGTAAAGTGTACTTTGATTTTATTGTCATGTTTGAAAAACACTAACAGTAGTACATGTTTCAACCGACACAAAATTACCTAGACCTGACCGGAATTACCTACCCGAACAAAACTTATCAGATTTGTGATTTTTAAACATGTTTATAAATTGCATTCTTTATTTAATTGAAACGTGTTTATGCGTAACTTAATAAAAATACAATCTCTAAATTTAAAATTTCCCTCCGAATTTGAGTAAAATTATAAAATATGTAAAAATTCTTAGTGTTTTGCCTAATCCTGCTCTAAAAATAAACAAATCGTCTCATAATCGAAAAATAAACCACATTAATAAGGGAAAAGTGTGTTAGACCACCCTTAACAATTTTTTAAAATTGTCCAACTATATGCTTTATCATGTTAATTTGTCCACTGAATCTGAATCTGCATACATTTGAAAATTGGGTAAATTTGGAACGTTGAATGTTACTTGTTTTATGATGTAACTTTACCTCAATGCACCATAGTCCAGATCGCAAAATTGAGTGGAAAATGGATTTTCCGTAAAATGATGAAGTTTTGGAGCTTTGGTGTCTTCAGAAGAGTTGTTGCATATGGAAAGGGGCAACTTTTGGTTTGGTTGGAAATTAGGGTGGTTCACTATTAGGGTGATTTTCGAAATCTAACTTTTCAGGAGTATTTTTGGGATTTTTTTTGTTGTTGGGCTGAAAATTGTCCAAATATATGTTTTTCCATGTAATTTTGCCCGCTGAATCTGAATCTGCCCTTAGAAATGACACAAAGTGTTGAAAAATCGATTTTTGGTCATATTTTGGGTTTCCATGTAAAATTATCATTTAAACCCCAAATATGACCAAAAATCGATTTTTCGACACTTTGGGTCAATTCTGAGGGCAGATTCAGATTCAGCGGGCAAAATTACAAGGAAAAACATATAGTTGGACAATTTTCAAAATTCGTTAAGGTGGTCCCATAAGGTTTTCCTTTGAAAATTAGACTTTTTTCAAATGAAGATATCTCGAGTTTAAAGAAAAACACCCCTGAGATTTTTTCAGCGTTTGTAGTGCTGGATCTCCTCTTTCAAATGCAACCTGGTGCTTAAAATTTGGCTTGCGCCTTTTCGAGATATTTAAGTTTTAAATTTGCATCTTTTTTACCTTAAAAGCGCTGTAACTTTTGACCCATAAGTCCAAATTGACTTTTCAAATAATGAAAATGTTTGTTTTTCAGAGCTCTAAAAGTGCCCCCAATAACACTTTTCTCTAAAACTTAACTCTGAATTGCCACGTTCAAGAAACTGATTTTTGAAGGTTTGCTCAGATGCTTTACGAGATAAAATTTTGGTGTCTTCGACAAATTTGCTTGAATTAGTAAGCCTAACAATTTTCTAGAAGACAAAAAAATTCCCAAAAATACTCCTGAAAAGTTAGATTTCCAAAATCACCCTAATAGTGAACCATCCTAATTTCCAACCAAACCAAAAGTTGCCCCTTTCCATATGCAACAACTCTTCTGAAGACACCAAAGCTCCAAAACTTCATCATTTTACGGAAAATCCATTTTCCACTCAATTTTGCGATCTGGACCACTGTGCAATGTATACTGATAAAGTGACATTAAACTAGAAAAGTGGTAAAATTACACATTTTCAGATGTGAAACTACTCATTTTTTCTGACATAAAAGATGACCCCTTCCCAGATGTACTACTACCATGCACTCGAAAAAGTTATAAAAAAACCAAAAGCACCGAAAACTGATATTTAAACTCAATTCTGAGGACAGATTCAGTGGATAAAATCAAATACATGAAAAAAACATATACAGTAACTCCACGTAAAACAGGAAATCTCCAAATCAAAAGAGCTCTGATTTGGCTCAAATTTGGCATGGGAGTTACAAAATAATAAGGCCCGTATTTTTTTTTCACGATTAGGGTCAAATAGGGTGGTCCACAAAATTGCATTTTTCGTAGATTTTCACATTTTTCAAAAATCATGGCTGAACCAATTTTACAGGTTATTGATTGGGCTTTCTGGAAAAATAATTTGAGTTTCGAAAAAAACGAGCTGAATATTTGAAAAGGTCCTATGAAAATTTCTTTTGCTAATTTGAAAGTCTCGGAACCAAAGAGCTCATATCTGAAAAGATTTTTCCCTGATTCCTTGTAACCTTTCTCTTTAGAATGGTCCCGTTTACTTTTCCCTTAAATATAAGACATTTTGAAATGAAGATAACTGTCACCAGGGACATAAAATGTTGCCTTCGCTTTTTAGGGTTTTTGAATAATAAAATTGCATCTTTAATATTTGATAGGGGCTGTAATTTTTGACCAACAAGTCAAAAGCATTTTTTCAATAACGAAAACGTTTGTTTTTCGGAACTCTAAAAGTGTTCAGAACATAATCTTTTTCTACAACTTAATCTTAAATTTCTTAGTAAATTTTCAGGCAAAACCTAGAAGCGTATTCCACTCTTAATCAACGTGAACTATCAACAAGTGGGATAGACTGTTTAGTTACATCCAAGGTTTACCCTATTGAAAAGTTCATTCGGAATGGATATTTTCAAAAAAATGGTTTTTGAGGGTTTGCTCTGATGCTTTTGATAAAATTAGTAATAAAAGGTCTAGATTGCGTGATAAATTTTTGTTAGCATGTACAAAGTTGCATGGATTGGTATGCCCATTTTTTTTTTGGGAAGAGAAAATCCCAAAAAATATTTCTGAAAAGTGAGATTCTCTGGAACACCCTTATTGTGAACCACCCTAATTTTTAAACAAGCCAAAAATTACCCTTTCCCATTTGCAGAAATCTTCATAAGACAGCAAATCTTCAAAACATGACAAATATTCGGAAATTACACTTAATTTTGCGATCCAAAAATGCTATTTCTTTTGTGAAATTGGGTTTGAATAAGTCCTACATGACTATTGTAGTCCAAGTGGTTATTTTTACTGAATTTGGACTTTATTATTATTTTGCTTTGACCAAAATCGAACTTTTTGAATGCATCTTATAAAAGTTATGTTTCAGTTTGGTTACAGTTGTACCTATTTAGTTATTTTATTCATTTTTGTTATTTCAAAATACGAACGGTCCCCTAAACTGAATCGCACGTGAAAACGCGCGCGCTCGCATGAAATGGCCAAACATGAATTTCAAATTCACCTGCCACTTTTCGGTAATCAATTTCCGGCCCATTGAGGCACACACAAGCTAACAGCAGCCCATCAGAATAGAGGTGCTACAAAACAAACGCGTAAACTCGCTCATTTAGCCCAGCCAGACACCTTTTTTTGTTGGCGTATGTTATTTTGGCGCTTAAAATCGCCTAGTGCCAGGGTAAAATTTGCATATTTTGTCGTGTCGATGAATACATTTTTTGTGTGCTGTTGTTTTTTTTTGTCAGAGGGGCGATTTTTATCACCAACCTATTGTCAGCGGTGGGACTTTTGAACTCGTAAATTCACAGTGACAACTGTTTTTTTTCATACGTGTTTGTTTTATAAGAAAAATACTAAAAACTAATGAAGTTTGATTTATGAAATCTTGCTTCAATTACAGAAAAAACACCTAAAACGCAATTTTTCAACGTATTGTAATTTGACATTCCCCCTCTCCATCATGAGCCATTTCCCTTGGTTCTCGTATTTCCACTCCATCGCACGATCAAACAAGCAAATTGTTCAAAATCACCTGTTAGATATTATTGCAATACACACTGGGAAAAGGTCTCCCCTTCACGCGTGACGTCTGGGTACGACCCGTCAGGTGACATTTGCGGCCATACTTGTACACGCGAGCACGCGTCCGTCCGTCACCAAACGCGATACGTTTTGCGTGACATTTGGCTTGGTTGAGCAATGAACATTTGCAGGAGGAGTAGATAAGCCACTCGGTTAGGTTAGAGAGGGCATCTACTCTACTGTCGATTGACGTCGGTATTTACTGGTTGGGGGAAAAAATTGCGAGGTTTTATTTTATTTACAGCATCAGTTTTTTTACATACCTACTGCAAAATAAGTTCTTTAATAATTTAAGATCAAACAAATAATCAGCCAAGTAGAGCATTACATGGCAGATCAGCCAAATCTGTCTCTCTGTGATATAAGTTAAGGACTTAAATTGATGGCAAACTACCTTAATATGTTTATCCGAGCATGGGTAAATAACAAGGGAAATGCGTAATAATACCTTTCTCTGGTATCAATACCAAATTTTGGTATTCCTGGACCCTTTAAAATTTGTCTTAAGGATTATGCAAGAGAAAAATGTGCTATCATACCAATTTAAGGTATTGTTTTGATATTGCAAAATTGCAGAATTTGTCAATGGTCGAACACCACATTTTGGTATTCTTTTGGTATTACAGTGTTTTATCAAATTCCTCTGAAACTATGGGAAAATTTTGACCAATTTTGACAAAATAATTAATTTTGCGCTAAAATGATGCCTCAAAGCGAATGCTTTCATTGAAAACCGGAAATTTCAAACTTGATTTTAAACATTTTTGATATACCCCCTAAAGAAATGACTTGAAATTGTGGAAAAATTTCTAAGTCAGGATGCCACATTTTGGTATTGAAAGGTTTCATCAAATTCCTCTGAAACTATGGGAATTTTTTTTAAATTTTGATGAGATAATTAATTTTGCGCTAAAATGCTTTCAAATTTTTTTGATATACCCACTAAGATTTTTTTTTTAAACGTTGAAATTTCTCTAAGTTGGGATAACCAAATACTTTGAAAAACGAGTTAATCGACAGATTATTGAATTTTGGTGAATTTCAATCCAGTTTCATTTTAATAACACTTATTTTTCAATTTTGTTATTTTTTAGAATCTTCATGAACTTCAAGCACAGGCCGTTCATCAATGACAAATGCATTCGATGTGGTGAAGAATATCACTAAGAACAACATGGAATCATCAGGTGAGTAGATTTGGCTGTTGCATATGGATCATTTCCGTTTTTTCACTAACTGCACTACTTCACTAAAAATGGTATGAAAATACCAAATTTTGGTATTATTTGTGCAAATACCAGCAACCAAAACGTGCTCTTGGTTGCCCAGTAATAGATGGTAAAATACCATGAAATCATACCAAAATCATGTATGTGGAAGACCACAGGAATACCAAAATCTGATTTTCCAAGGGTGCGGGAATACCTAAAAATTAAACCATGGCAATACCAAGTTTTGGTATTCAAGCAATGTTCAAAAATCCAGAAGACCTCAACTTGGTATTGAAATGGTTTTATTTTGAGGTATTATTTTACCCTTGGAATAACATGGTTTGGTATTGTTGTGCCCTTCCACATACAAGACTTTGGTATGATTTCATGGTATTTTACCATCTATTACTGGGCAACCAAGGGCACATTTTGGTCCCTGTTACCTACCCAAGTAATACCAAAATTTGGTATTCCCGTGTTATTTAACCCTGCTCGGGTAAAATATAGTTTAGCCATTATTTTGATATTTTTGTTATGTCAACATTTTATTTAAATTGACATTTTGAAACACTCCTCATAATTAATGATTTATTAGTCAGAGTGATATTTTGTATGATTTTTCAAATCAAAAATCTAATTAACATAAAACATAAAAAAACTACTTTATCACATTGGAAACAAAAAAAACTATCGTCAGGGTGCATTTATTACATTTTTTTAAAGAATAAATGAAGGCTTCATATGCTATGAAAAATTGAAACGAATTTCATCTCTAAAACTTTTGATGTTCATCATAATTTTTTGATTTTTCATTAAACGATAAGATGATTCATTCACAAATGGGAATCTGGACTGAAATAAAAAAAAAGCCAAAATAAAAGATGTAGAAGAGTACATACCTAGAGTTTTTTTAAAGGTCCTATAAGCTATTGTGTTTAAAATGTTTATTGGTCCTTTAAAAACAACTCTAGATATTTATAAACAAGAAAATCTTTGAAATAAACCTAATTTGACTTGAAGAGTAAAAAACGATAAAGAATATATTCTGCATCTGCCAGTTTGATTTTTACCATCATATGTTAGAATGAAAATATAACATTTTTTGAAATCTGAAACATTTTGACAGTTAGTTATTTTGGAAACTATTTGATTAATTTTCAATGTTAAATATTGTTAGTTTTGTGAAATAACTTTTTATTTTTATGAACAAGATTAATCGAGAGTGTAAGAAATGAAAGTACAGTTTTACATTTTCAAATGTTGGGCTTGATATTTAAAATTGAAAATATTTTTTTATTTAAATGAGCAGAAAGTTTCACAAATGTTGACTTTTTTAACGTTTAAACCCAACCAATAGTTTCCAAAATATCGCTAGATTTGAAGAGTGAAGGCTAACTAGATGGCACTGGAAAAAACTAGTTTTTCACTAAATTTAATTTTTAAGAGGCTGTATCTGTATCTCAGCAGCCGGCAGTCCGATCAACAATGTCAAATAAAAAAAAACATGTAGGTAAATTTTTCGAAAAATGCCAAACTTTGAAGGTCTGTACCGAGCTCCAGGGTGCTCCAAATTTCAATGTTATATATACCAAAAGATGCGCAAGGCCTACACGCCAATGATGTTGAAAATAAACGCTGCAGTGGCCAAAATGCCTCAAAAAGTGAAAAAATCTTTTTTTACGGGTTAAATCCCATTTAAAATTCAAATGCAAAGCGCCAGCTCCTGTTACGTCCAATCAAGCTCATATTTTGGATTTGGGCTTAGTATGCCCACCGGAACAAACCCTTGAATGCCCGCCAAAAAGTCATTTTTGTTACACTCTAGTGCTTATCCTTCAGAAAGTATTTTTAAATTGCAAAAAAAAACCCAAAATTATTCGAAAATTGATTTTAAATGCCAGTAACTCAAAGTGGTGCTCCTCATCTCAAAATGTGTAAAGTCAATTTCGATTGCAAATTTGATTTTGCATCTATAAATATTTTTTTAAATTCTGTTCGATAATATTTTTGCTTTTTTTCCAAAAAGCACTCTTTATTTAAAAAAAAATCCTGTGGTTCTAAATTGTGCATCATTCTAAACTATTGCACAATAGATGCCCTTTTAAGTCTTCTCAAACATGAGTGTACTTTACATTGTTCAAAATTATCTCAAAATTCACCACTGCAGAAAAGACTCACTGCATTTTGTCCAATCGATATGATGGATGATGATCGTTTACGTAACGCCGTTCATCGTCAACATTGAGGAGAAGAAACCGCGCGATGGAAGAACGGTGCTGTGACAAGATTCCTTTCTGAGACGACCCCGGGGGCAGCAACAGCAGCAGAAACAACCGGTTCTTCCCAAGGAATCCACAAAAAAGGAAACGTTGCTCGTGGTCCTGGTTGGGCCAGGGGCGGTGTCGAGAGGAAGGGGTTCCTCGTCCAAACCCGATTGACACCGACACCGGTACCGGACCGTTGGGGCTGGTGAAGTTGGCGCAAGATCCGGACTGGCAGCAATAGCCGAGTCCACGCGAGGCAGCTTTAATATGTTTAATTGTTCAAATTGACTCTTTACGACCGGTCTCTTCAGTGTCGCGTACGAAGTTGTTCTCGGTACTTGTCCGAGAAGTCGACGCGTTGAGTCGCGGGAAATGCCTTACTTTTTTTTCGTTGGCCTTCTGGATGGTCTTCTTCTTGCGATTGTTAGGGTGCAGGGTTGAACTGATGGGTTGATGTTGTTCAATAAATCATTCTTCAAAAGGTTTACGAAGTAGAAAATAAGATTTTATGAGTTTTTATAATAACAATAATAAAGTTAGGCAAAAATTTTTCTTTCACACTTCATCACTGCACCAGCCTTTGTAAAAGATCAGCAAAAGCTGAACGTCACCGGGTTCGACAGTTGAACATGGAAAACTCAAGTTGGTAGCTGCCGTGGCTGGCAGGTAAATGCCGCACCAGCTGTACTTCTTCCTCCAGGCTCACCTGCGGCACGACACGGGACATATGCATTTGTCGATCATCATCTGCACTGAGGGTCCACTACGGGTTGACAACTGGGTCTCGAAGTCATGCCACAAGCCAAAGCGTCGTCCCGGGGTAATTAATCGAAGTCAGAAGAGAAAAAATGGGAAGGGAGTTTGTTCATCGTCCGTCCGAAAATGGAGTAAACCGCGCGCATGTAACTTAATCGAAACTCAGAGTGAACCGTCCGTCTCAATGGAGTTGACTCTGCCCAGATCCATAACGTATCATGCCTGGACAAACGGGGATCGGTCGATGATACCGTTCGTACGAAACGTGTTTGTTTGGGTCATTATTAACGAAACAGTATGGCAGTAAGGTACGTCATTTTCTTTGAATCATATAGACTTGTTGAACTTGTTGAGCAAGTAATGGGAGAGAACTGTTGGAGAAGAACATTGCTGGCGGTGCAGAACAAATATTGGTTCAACTGGCAGTTTGTACTGGAACAGAACTGCACTGCAGGCGGTTTGGTTTAGTAAGAATGCACGACAAACCAGCTAATTAGTTAGAGAGTGATACATTATTGAATTTTCTAGATGAAGGATTGGAATCAATCTTATCATAGTTCAATTTAATATCATTCAATCTGAATTGACATTGACTGACGAATAATGAATTCCTCACTCAGAACCAAAATTTAAATCCTCACTAGGGTGCCCAGAAAAAATGACCCCCTGCTCCACAAGCGAAAAACGGTTTTTTGAGTCATTTTAAGCATCTGTGTAAATTTTGAGCGAAATTGGATGAGATTAACCCATTGATACCCGAGCCTAAAGTTGGTGAAAACAATGTTTTTCATACAAAAATGACTTTTTTAAATCGCTAATAACTTTTCAGGATCGAGTTTTACAGCTTTGGTATGTTCTACAAAGTTGTAGAGCATTAAATTTTCAATAAGAATCTCACTTTTGAGAATATTTGGATGGAAGTAGCGCACCGTGCAGACCAAACCGTAAGAAACTTAGGTTTTCCATACATTTTTTCGATTTTTCCCATACAAACTTCACCTCCGAGTATCAATGGGTAAATGATGACCGATTTTGCTCATATTTGGCCCAGAGTCCTAAAATAGGCCAAGGAACAATATTCAGCTTGTGGAGCGAGGTTTTGAAAAAAAGTCCCATATTCTGGGCACCCTAATCCTCACTCAAAATCAAAATAAAATAACCAAGTTTTTTATTTGTTGTATTAACAAAGACATTCACAGCACCGTGCGAGTAAAGAATTTATTTAAATTTCAAAATATGTGGCTTGCGTTAACTGCTGACTCAAATATCAGATCCAGTTTAGTAAAGCGTGTTCGCCGTGTTCGTGTTACTTGTCGGGGGACACTCCTCACTCACATTTCAACAAAGTAGTGACTGTATGACTTGGCTCACGTTTAAGGTTAGTAACCTCTCGTGAGAGGGACAAGGGGGGTATGAATAATTTTGCTGGCCATCGTCCCAATCACCTGTTTTGCGAGTTGCGGCGTGCGATTTTAAAAGGACATTCCAGCGCCAGTTCAATAAAAATCCAATCCGACAGCCTCGGAATCCATTGTGCTGTCAGTCTCGGGACGGGTGATAAGAATCTCACGTTTTGCCCGAGATAGAAAGACACGTGAGCAATACATCGTGGGGCAGGCGAACAAAAAAATGGCCGCCGAATAATTACCGCCGGTAATTAAACCGTCAAAAATAATTTCGAAAGCGATGTTTCTTCGCGTGCGACCACAATCGACCACCAAAGATCTTAAGCCCGGTTTATGACTGTGTGTTTGTTTGTATGCGCAATCCCCAAAAACCGGGCAAACCTTTTTGTTTTAATTAAGCCTGCAAAGCCTGTCATTCAGCCAGTTTCGTACGGCTCAATTAGGAGGCTTGCGGTTATCAATGTCGCGGTCTGTCGCGATCTTTACTGCTCGATAAATTTTACGCCGCCAATTTGTCATGACTGTTCCTGCACGAATGAGCGTGGTTTACTGGATTACTAAAATAGGAGAAAGTTTAACTTGATGATGTTTGTTAACTTTGAATAATTGGCTCATGATTTCAAGTAAGGTTTAAGATCTACTCAATTGAAACAATCAAGAAAGTTTTCCACCAAGAAAGTCAAATGTATTTAGGGTTACATATTTAATATTATTTAACATACTGCTGGAAAACGAATGTCCTTGGGCATGAGTAAGGACCTCGACGCCGTTAGCAATGTTGGCTTTAAAATAAAATTTCGTGATAATATCACTTCCCCCCAGCCAACATTTTTGCCATGCGAAGCGGGCCTCGACGCTGTGTCTAGGTTTAATTCCTAGCTAGGAGCCATCAGTGTCTTAAGAGGTGGTCCCAAGGCCGAGTAGGAGTTCATGAAGCAAATTAGTCGTCTCCCACCCCTTTTAAATTTAAAAATGAACTCTGAAACCAGCGCTTACTCACAACAGAAACAGAGGCCTCTTCTAGGCATTGTAGGATAGAATAGATTTTGAAATTTATTTAAAAAATGTTACGTGCATAAATATTAAACTTCCATTTAAGTAATAATACAAAGCATTTTGATATGTCAAAATTTTCATAGAGTCTCGGTCAATCAATAATGTAATGATATCGGACAAAATTCGTTAATCTGTTGAACTAACGGTTTTCGGATTATGGTTGTATCGACCATTGTTGTGAATCGAGGATCTACTGGAGGTTGACGATCAAATAGAACCTAACATTTCAAAAGGGCGCATGGGTTTTGTAAACAGGAGTGTATCTCTCCCACTCAAATAACAGTTTACAAAAGGTATGATAGGGATACGCTCCTGTTTGCAAAGCTTGTGTGTCCTAATAAAATGGAAGGCACGAAATAGTCGTCTTAACGACGAGTGTTCAACTTGTAAAATATGAACAGTTAATTTAAGGTTGTTAATTCAAGTTAGTTAGTTTTCCATAAATGAATAATTGGATCTAAATGATTAGTTGAATTGGTCGAAGTGTTCTATTTAATTGGCAGATCTGCTTCTAGTTGTAATGTAGGACAAGACTACTGACGGACGCGACAGGACGTGGCCCAGAAAAAGGCCTCAAGATTTGTATTCCCTAGACAAGTTAGTTTTGCCTTCCTCACCTCACTGAGGCAAGGCTATAAAATCACTCAAAAATTGAACTTTTTAAATAAGCCTTCTAGATATACCTTTACGTATTCATATCGGCTCAGAATCAAATTCTGAGCAAATGTCTGTGCGTGTGGATGGACGTAGAATTTTTTTTCTCACTCACTTTTCTCGGTACTGGCCCGACCGATTTTGTCCGGATCTATGTTTTTAGATTCGCCTTCAGGTCCTTTAAGTCTTTTTTTAATTTCATCCGGTTTGGTTAAGTACTTCAAAAGTTATGTTAGAAAAACTGTTTTGGTTGATGCTAAAAAGGGTCATTATTTACATAATTTGAAAGCTCCGGCGGATAGCTGTCGGAACTTTCCGCTCAGTGCACGCCGTGCACGCACACAAACACTGCAGTGCTTTCAAATGAATAATTAAATTTATCATAGATGGCAGCACTCAGATGTATAGTGTCTTTACTAAGTAAGCGTTACCCAAAGCTTTCAGGAGGAAGGCAGCAACCACCTTCTGGTGGATTAAGTAACGTTTTTTTCTTTCGATTTCATATTTTTAAATTTCCATTAAATTTGATATACATGTTAGGTTCCCTTTGTATAAATCTCCGATTAGTTACGTTTTCTTATTTAATTAACTAATAACTTAATTTCCTCCAGGCCTTTTTATTTTGAATCAAAATTTAAGACTTTCATTATTCAGTGTTAAACTAAGATTACCGTAACTGCTCAAGTCATCCAAGTTCTTACTACTCACACCTACACTAATTTTCTTTCACCTTCCCCCTCCCGATCCCCTATATCTTCCGGTGGTGTTCATTTTGTATGCAATACTAGTTCGGCCACTACCCTTTTTTCCACAAGAAACCGGACTTGGACTGACTTGAGGCCGCGTCCCCCACCTTGCTCCGTAAAACGAAAACGAAAACGAAAACGAAACATACTGCTGGAAAACGAATGTTTTCAGATATTTCATTAAAATTTTAAATTTATTCTTCAAAACACATGTGGATTGAGCCCTGTAGTGTAAGGCTTGAAGTATTTCGTTGATTTTTTTTTTTAACAAAATTTAAATTGAAAAGTGGTCAAAGTCTAACTTATTGGAAATTGGACGAGACTGAAAAATCAATTCTGTCATATAGAAATGGACTAAAATCACAAAAAATGGCCAAAACACCAGTTTAAAAAAAAATATTTTTTTTAAACCGCTGTATTTTCACAAGGATTGGACGTAAGACAATGGTCAATATGGAGACATTTATGTAAAATTTTTATATTTTTTTAGGAGAGATATACTATCTTGCATTTTTCGTGAGTCTTTTTGTAAATCTTTTTGAAAAATCGTGACATCACCTTAAAATTTAACTTTTAAACATTATAATTAAAAGATCTCATTTAAAGTGACGTGTATTTTTCATTCAGTGTAATTTTTTTAGAGAGCCCGTCCAATTTCTTACAAGGCTTCGAAATACAGTAATTTTTAAAGTTTGAAGTATAAAAATATTAAAAAAAAAACTTACGTCCTTCTCAAATGTCATTTTCCAGTTCAATTGGCTCCATGTACACAAAAATTGCGGATATGATCGGGTGACTTTGATAGGTTTGAGATTTTTCCGCAAAATGAAGAGTACAAATTAAATACGTACGGATTGGTACGGAATCATACTGACCGTGGTAGAGAAGTGTTCAAAGAATCTCAAGAAAATCTCTTCATTAAATTTTGAAAAAATCAAAAAGTTAGCCAACTATAATGAAGGAAATGTTGATGAATTGCAATATTTTAATCTTCTCAATGTGCCATGAACATGATTCAAAATCGGAATGCATTTTCGGATTCTTTGGACAACTTTCCTCTTGGTTTGTAAATAATAAATATTATGTGTTTTTGAAACATGAAATCTCCAGATTTATAGGCAATTTCAGTTGAATAAATTCCATATAAATTGTGAAAACATTTGATTCGTGCTTCAAATTCAGTTTAAAATGCAATAATAATCGATAATTTTATAAAAAAAATAAATGTCATAAAAAAAAATTCAAAGTTTTTAACAATTTTACCCAAAATGTTGAGATATTTTGTTAAAAAGCTTATAAACTTAGTTAAGTAAATACAAACATTGATTTTTTTTTCCTTGAAAACTATATTAGCAGCCTAAGTTATGGTACATTTGACGTAAAAATGAAGTTTGAACACCTTCAATCTGATTTTAACAAGAAAAACTATAACTATCACAGTAGGCCGTCCCAAAAAAATGAAAAGTTGTCAAATCTTCGGTGCTCACCCCTAGAATGATAGATTATGATGTCAGGAACAATGTTTTCATACAACAAAAAATCCTAAAAATGGTTTACAACTCGCGCGCTGAGCTTGGATGAAAAAAGTGCATTTTTCGAGTATTTTTCAGAATGGCGAGTAACAATCATACTAAAGTCATTCAAATTTGGTCACCTTTTGTATTTTTTGTATATTTCAGCCAAAAAAAAATAAAAATCACTCCTCAAAATGAGCCAAAAAATTTTGCAGCCAAAACTAATGCATTCAGCTTAAAGGAAATTTTGGGGAGTGATTTTTGAAATTTTTTGGCAAAAAAATACAATTTGTTCTCCCTAAAACGCCCTGCTTTGCCCAAACACAAGCTTTTATGGACTATGTCTGTACAGGAATTTGTTCAGGGGACATTAAACTATAACTTGAAGCCCAAGGCGACCAAATTTGAATGACTTTAGTATGATTGTTACTCGCCATTCTGAAAAATACTCGAAAAATGCACTTTTTTCATTCAAGCTCCGCGCGCGAGTTGTAAACCATTTTTGGGATTTTTTTTGTTGTATGAAAACATTATTCCTGACATCCTAATCTATCATTCTAGGGGTGAGCACCGAAGGTTTGACAACTTTTCATTTTTTTGGGATGGCCTACTATCACAGTCACCCTGTAATTCAAACTAAGGATTTTTAATTCAACTATTTTGTTCAACACAATTAAAAAAACTTGTTTTCAAAAATGGTGCAAGGACTTTGTGTGGCCTACCTCAGTACATGTTTTAAAAATAATAATCTTGAGAAAAACCTTACCAGTTGGAAAATATTCCGAAAAGAAATGGAAATCCTATCAATGTCACCCCGGTTTACGGTACCAGAAAAATTCCTGATTTGAGCAGGAATTACTCCATAACCAAATATAACAGTATTGAAAGTTCATTTTAACACTTTTTGAGTATTGACAAGTTCAACTTTTCAGCACTTGAATCGAAATGCAATACTTTTCGACACTGTTATGAAACCGTGGATCCCGTGGGACCCGTGATGTAGTCAAAGAAAATCTGAGTGCAAATGCCTAATACAACTGGCAACTCGTCGCCGTCGTGCTAACTTGTCGTACGAGCATTTTGAGCCAAATTGAGTTAAGAACGCCATTTTGTGCAGCTCACAATGCCTCACCTTCACCTTCACAGATTCCCAAAATTCGATTTCACTCCCTGCAAATTGATGTAAAAACGACAACTGGTCAAAGGGATTTAAGGTCAGAACGCGTTTGGAGCAAGTACCACACGGAGAAAAAAGAGTCCCCAAAATCGTGAACAAGCGTTCATGAAAATGAGAACCACGAACAAAGTGTTCAAATTTCATGGTACGTTTTTCAAAATCGTACCATGGAATTTGAACACTTTGTTCGAGGTTCCCATTTTCATGAACGCTTGTTCACGATTTTGGGAACTCTTTTTTCTCCGTGCAGTTACCGTAAACATTTGTAATTATAACTCGGGACTCCAGCAACCAAATTCAACCAAACTTCGGGACAATGCACATAATTGTTATTGTTTACATTGCGTGCTCTCGATTTTGTTTATTCAAGGTCAAACATGAAAACGCGTTTTTCTCGGAACGTCGAAATGGCGGTTGCGACAAGATAGCACGACGACGTCGAACTGGTGAAAGTTTGCCTCCATAAATATTACAGTTAGCACAACTTGACAGCAAGAAAAGGGCAAGTAGCAAGTAGCACGCGCTTATTCCTTTTAAGGGTAATGTCCGCACCCTCACGAACCTGAATGGCTGCCAGCAATCCTTGTGGGGAACCATTCTGCTGTCGTCACGGGGTAAGCTTCCCCGTCGTAACCAGGTTGTGACAGATTTGACAATTATCGTGATTGTTTTTAGCGTGACTATTGCTGCAGCTTCGCTAAACAGAGTCGCTAAACCAGTACTACTTCTGAGGGAGCAGAAGGAGGGAGGGGTTCGGGGAGGCGACGTGAAAATGAGAGCTCGTTTGTAATCCGATCTCCCAAGCCACTTCGTTGGGGGGGGGGCTTTTAAAACGGTGTGCGATAAAGGCGATCAACAGTCAGCACTTATTCACACCCCGATCGACTCCACACCTTTGGCGGAGTGATTCCGAAGAAATATTATGCTAATTTAGTTAACATAAACACTCGGCGCGCTTTGGTGTGTCGTTTGTTTACGCTTTGCTTCCATTTTCAGCTCATTGGATCTGTCATTAGGTCAGGCACACTTCTCGATAAATAAAAGCATCTTTTTGTGAGTTTTTATCCGAAAAGTAGTGAGATATATCGGCTTAAAACTTAATTTAAACGTTTTTGGCCTAATTTAAAAATCATATGGAGAACTGTAGGTAAAACCTAATGATGCCAAATGTTTTTTTAAGAATTTACAACTTAGTGTATTTTGAAGAGTCAAGTCTTGGTTAGAACCTAATACTTTGCTGATGACACCACATCGATCAAAACTACTCAATGGCCCAATTAATTGAATAATTTATACACGGTGTTCTTGAGGCAGAAATTCCCACAGCCACAGGATCGACCCCTGGTGGTACATCCATCAATCTATTGAATTCCTCGTGTATTTTTCCCCACCTTATAAAACATGACGAACTGACGAGGGCACGTCCCACGTCGAGTCGGAGCGTCATCTTGCAGATGGCTCTCTCGGACGTGACGTACTTTGGATCGTCTCTCGTGGTGGGTGATGTTCTGGTACTGTAAAAAGGTCTTACCAATAAATTTCGTTCACCCTGATCACTGGATGAGCACTGTCTTTTCTCAGACCCTTTCCAAAAGTTGCTCCAGCGTTCGTTATTTTGCGCGCTCGCAAAAACAAAAAAGGGCAAAGAACCATGTCACGAGTTTAAACTTTCCTCCGACCAACAGTATCTCTCCTAAATCATGCTTTCTTCTCAACTTGCTCCGAGACAGCCCCGCGAGAGAAGGGACTGGCTGTCAGCGCAATTGATTGAAACATAATACCGGGTCCACGATTTGGGGTTCTGGAGGTTGCCCTCTCCATAGCAGAGGAGTTGAAGGTCGGGGGCCGACAACAACTGGGTCCCTACGATCATATTTCAAGGCAGGACGCAGGCAAAAAAACTCGTCGTCGTTGACTTGGAACACTGGTTCTAAGACGTACTTCGAAGTGCCTGTTGGGTGTGAGTTTGCAGTGATTTAGGAGGAAACGTCTTCCATCCAGGCCAAGAGGTCAACGAGACGTGATCCCGGGTCACTTTAAGGCGGAAGGTGGGTAGAAAATTAGCTGTAGTACAACTGCACCAGAAAAGGAGAGGTAATAATTTGTATTCAATTTTGAGTAATTTTTAGTAGTTTTTGTCTCTATAACTGTAAGCAGAAAATCATTAGAAATGGAGTGAAACTTCTTCAAAAATTGGAAGTGCATTTTATATTGGTAACTGGTACCGTGATTTTTAGGAGTCCTAAGGTAGATTTTTAAGAGGCAAAGGTAGGTAAAGTTAAAGCAAAAGTAATTAAGCAAAGCTAAAAAAATAATGTATTTGGTATAAAAGTATAATTCCAAACAAAATTTTAAATGCATTTTATGAAATATTGCCATGCCAAGCATTACTCCAATTTTGATATTAATTTTGTATAAATTTGAAAAAAAAACATTATAAAATTTAGAAGTACTCCTTCAGAAATACTATTTTGAAAAGCTTTACCGTTGCGATTAGAGCAGATTATTTGTGAGAAATCTACTTATGATAAAATGTGAATCTTCCTGATAGGTGAGTTTACAAAAAGCTGTAAGATGCACCGTGGCTTCCAAATTGAAAGAAAATTTCATTTATCTTAAGGTTGGGGCACTTGAAGGAGATGAAGATGAACAATCTCAATCATTTTTGAAATTGTTTTTTCGTAAATGAGTCGAATATCGATGCAAAAAGGGCTTTGTTTACCAATGGCTCTTACATCCGTTTGAAGACTAATCTTAGATATTTCCCTATAATTTTGTAGCCGGAACAAATTGAGTTTGTTTTCTAGGTCGAGTAAAGTTCAAAGAAAATTAGTGATTCTCCCAAAATTCTGGAAATAGATTTTTATTGTATTTTTATGTTTGGTTCAAACTTTGGGGGGTCCTTCTTATAATAAAAAAAAGCTATTTTGTGTCATTGATACATTTTGTTTTGTAGTTTTTTGCTGTAGTTTAGGGGACAATTTTGAGCTGTAGCCATAGTATGGACAATTAATTTGTCACCAAGTCATGATTATATGAAAAATAAAAATCCAGTAAAAAAATAAAAATTTCAGTTTTCAACGTGAAATCGAAATTGCAATGTGACTAATTTTTTTTATGAAAAACATCCTTTATAAGTTATCGCCCTTTTATTAAAAAAAGTGTCTATCTTAGTCCATGTGTGAAATGAAAAAAATCATTATAAAATTAATTTTTGAAATCAAACAAAATTATTTAAAAAATTAACATTTTTTTTGGTTATAAATATTTTTGGAAAGATCAGAAAATTTCACTAACGTTTCGTCATCGTCATTCAAATTAAATGAAATCCTGACGAATGGTTGTCGATCAATCGTCTTTTTTCTTTTTTTTATTCATGCAAGGCTATGTCTCAGGAATTAATTGTCCATTTTTTTAATTCCAATAAAAAAATTTATACATCATTATTTATAACGCCCAAAATTTTATTTAATACGTATTTTCATTTTCATTTTTTCAAAAATTTTACCTTAAAAACTGAAGTCAAGTTTTGTTTGGTTAAGATTTCTATTTTTCCTCTACAAGGCTTCCACAAAGTTTGAACCATATCAAACAAACAAACAAAAATGCAAGATCAGCTGATTTCGTTAAGAATTGCTCAAATAATTATCATGTTTTTGTACAACATGTTCTCACCTTTCCAAAAATGCCTTATTTTGATCAGTTTTGTTGAATTTCAGCGGAGAACCAATGGTTCAACGATTTAACGCAAAAAGAAACAGATATATCGATTAGGTTTCCCACAAGATCATTAAAATATGTTCGGCTTTAAAGTGGAGTGAAAAAAAGTTCAAATAAATCATATTATTAGACATTTTTTCCTAGTAACGACATTTCTCAATATCGAAAATATCAACATTTTAAGGACGTTTATCAAAAATGTGAAGATTTGGAGCAAAAAAAGAAACTTTGCGGGTTTTAATTGCAATTTTGGAAAATGTTACGTCTCTTTTTCATATTTTCTTCTTGAGCTAAAGATTTTTTTGGAGATATTACGATTTACGTCTAAATTCAAGTCACTTGCCTATTATGAACAAATTTATTAATATTTTCTATCTTAAGCAATAATGTTATGTCTAAAATATACAACTAGATAACTCACTCACGTAAAATACAAAAACATTACCTCTGTACAACAATATTTCAGCAAAGGTCAAACCCCTTTTGCTAAACCATATGCCCCGACTCTTTGCCTCATGGCACAATGAAATCCAATAAAGAACCCCCTTCTCTTTTGGAGCTCCCATAGTTCTCCCTTTTTCTTGGCTTTCGAAAGTCTAATCGAATTATTTACATTTCACTCGATAAAATAAAATTATATATTTATTCTCTCATTCAATTCCCACCAACATAAACTAGATTCTTTGTTTATTTGCACGCGCATTCAACTCTAGGCGAGCGGAGTTGGTACCTCAATCAGAGCCCGGCCCTGCCTGCGAGGGACGATTCCATTCGGATGCAGATTCGTGATTCCGAGGCCAACCCCCTGTCCTCGCTCCGCCGCCGTTGCACAATATCTGCACTGCAACAACGAAAAAAGAAGACGTCTCCTTCCTTCAGGGTTATTTTCCTTTCGATGGTAATTACCCTGGAGCAGCCTCACGTCACGATCGCGCCTAGCGCTGGACTCTGGAGCGTTCTCTTTATTTCGCGATTGTAACGCCAGGGTCCACTATCCGACACGATCGCGAACTTTAGTATTTTCTGGGATTTGCCTGAGATGTGGCGGTGGCGGCGGCTACCTTCAGTTAACATTAGTCGGAAGGGAGGAGTGGGGTCAAATGGTTATTTAATATCAAATATAAGACTATGCCAAACTGTGACCTTAGATGAATCTAGGAAGCTACCTGACCTATTCTAATAGCTTGATCATTGTTCTAGGACTTCAAGAAAACATTAATGAGGATTTTGTAATATGGACGGAAAGTTTCAATTCACATTCTTTTTCAAAGCGATCCCATCTCACCCCACACCAGCCTCATCCCAGTGCAATCGACTTAGAAATTTGTTCTTTGTTCGTCCCGCACTCCACTGGCAAGCTTCCCCGGAAATTGACTTTCGCCGCACGATGCAAGCCATGCAGTGTTTCCATAGGATGCTGCGCCCGGGACGTGATCTTTTTCTTTTCCGGGCGCAAAGAAGATAATTTCAAGCGAAATTGTAGCGGAACCCGCTCGGGGAAATGTCACTGAGATGTCACTTGGCCCTGGTTCTCTAGCTGTTCGACGGATGGCTGGCGGGGACCACCCGTGTCAAACAAGAAAAAAGCCTTTTCCACCAGCAATTGGGCGATTACGATCGCATGTGATCGTGGTCTTTTATTATGCAGTGAAGAAATCATCAAAGAGTCGTAAAAGCTTACAAAATCGTTGAGCAAGTCATTATGAGGTGATGGTCGGGTTGGGATATGATGCGTTACAAATGAGTGTAAGAAGAGTTGAGCAGTGGTTGTGAGTCAAGAAGTTCGTATGAAGGAGATGATGGTTTCATATCTGTCTTGATCTGCCAATTAATGGTTGGAAATTATAGCTAAAGAGTTCCTGTTCATCTATTAGCTGTTTCGAAGATTTTTTTGTTTTTGTAATTTTCTCCCCTGAGTTGATAAACTTGATCCATCAAACGCTAACTAGTAATCTCTTTCCCTCACTTTGAATTAGACAGCTGTTGAAAGGTAATCCATATCTCTGTTTAGGAAAGCAACTGCACACAAGTAATACTAAAACATAGAAAACATATATATTAAAATGAAATATAAAAAAGAACCAGTTTTGGTACAATTTTAGCAGAGAATTAAGTAAAAATTTGTAAAGGAGAATGGGCAAATTTGTATGGGAGTTGGTCCAAGGATGTACACGAACGGGAGAAACTTTATTCGAAGGATCTCGCCAAGACATGAAAAAAAGTCTTCTGGACGAACTCTCTAAACCCCGGGGTTTAAAAGTTACAACTTGTTGAAGTTTGAGTATTTTGGGTTAAATTTACAAAAAATCGTATTTTTGCTATTTCTAAAATCACTCATAAAATCCTTATTTTATTATGGATTTCGATCATGACTTCATTCGACGCGTATCAGCAAAAACTATAAGTTCTGATATGTTTTAGCATGATTGAAACATGAATTCTCTAGTCTTTATACGTTTGAACCGTTTGTGCAAGAGGCTTACCATAGAAACAAGTCGAAACTTGAAGATTTTGAAAACGGATCCTTTTATTTTATTTTCAAAAAATCATATCTTGAAATCCTGTTAATGAACTCCTCCCATTTTTTAGTATGTTATGAAAAAATGTCCGTGGAATCCGATAAAAATATTTCCAGACATAGGCTCTTTGGTCCAGACACCGTCAAAACGGCATTTTAATGTTTCATACGCCCTTTTCATATGTTACGCTAGATTTTTGAAACTTCTTACTATTTTTCTTTGAAAGGCCAACTTATCACCTTTCATTTGCGTATAAGACAATTGAAATCGGTTAAAATGGCGAGGAGTTATGATTTTTCGAAAAAAGTGTTTTTTGCAAAAATCTACGAAAATGGCCATTTTTCAGACCACCCTAACACGGCGTAGATCACCCTAATGGCCAAACAAAAAAATACGGGTCTAATTATTTCGGCCAGGGAACCCCCAGAAAAATGTTGAGCCCAATCCGAGCACTTTTGTTTTTTTCCATGCTGTTTTCGTGGGGAATTGCTGAATATTAGATATTTTTTTTTTGTTTTTTTAATCCTCTAAAACATATAAAACAAATTCGAATGGTAAAAATACGCATTTTAGGAATAAAACTTTCAACTTCCTTGCCCTGATACTAAGTGTAAATTAACAGGATATCGATACCAAATAAATTAGAAAAATTATAAAAAGTTAAATAAAAAATTCGAAAATTTTATTTCTGTGTACCTTTTTCCGAAAAATCGTTAACAAAACCAATAACTTTGCCTAAGACACCAAATCAATCAGAAAATCCCTTCTCAAGATAAAGAATTTCATCCATGTCATTTACATACCCATTTTGTATGACCAGTCCCCAAAACTGTATAGAGACTTGTCAGGACAAACTAATGATGCAAAATAGCTATTTTTGATATAGGGAATGCATGGACAAAGTTTCATCCAAATAAAAAATACAAAGAAAAGTCGATTTGCAAAATCAAAGACCACAACACAAAGATGACACAAAGGGCATTTTTTTTCTTTCAAAAGTAAATTTTAATGGAAATAGAAGTTCAATCAACTGAAAATAATTTTAAATACATTTCCGGCGTTGATAATCATATTTAGCATGTTTGGGATTGTTTAAAAATATTTTGATATTTTTGTGAAATGTCCAGTACCGCAAACATAGATATTTTGTAAAACTTTTTTTTCATTTAAATGTTTAAATCCCCCTCGGCTTTGATCAGATTCGAGTGACATGAACTTCAAAAAATATTTGCAATGGCCTTATTATTGATTAACGGTGCACTTCAACCAGAGTTTTTGCACCCAGATTTTTGTTGCCGACATTTTAGTATCTTCAAAACTACAATTAATTTACAACAAAGTTTGACTTTTTTTTACAATCACGTTGTTGCAGAATTGGGTCCGAAAGTTTGACAATGTTGCAATAAAAAGACAACAACTTCCTTCGTTGCTGTGCATCCTTAAATTCAAAAACTGAAAAATCGCCCAAGATATCTTAAATTATGCAAGTGTTCCATTGCCAACCGTTAAACATGCGCTCATTAAACGATCATCGCCGATGCACGGCAAATGAATTTGTAACACAATTTGCGCCAGGATATTGGCAATAATATTTTAAGAGGTCATAAAAGCTGCACTCACCGCACCACCGTGGCCATTGTCTGAGGCAGAGCGCGCGCGCGCGAAAAGACCCATAAATCTGCCACATTGATACCTGACGGCATTCACCACCACCAACTGGTTGCACTTGAATGGCCTCGCGACAATCGCGCCCTGACTAGTTTTTGCTACCGATCGATGCAGAATGACCACCCGTCAGAACCTCATTGCTGCGTGTTGACGCGTTGAGTCGCGCGAGGCGTCAAGATTCAATTAGTAACTCTGGTGTTGTCCCTTAAGTTCGCGCGACCTTCTCCCGAAGAGATTCTGGGCAGAAATCAATCTCGCCTCTTCGGCTCAGGCCTGCACAATTAGTGGCGATAAGATAGGGTTGATGGTGCAGTAAATGGCGAAATATTTCCATTCCATCATAATTTTTATGATAAATGTCGCATTGAGCGCGCGCGCGCGCTAAGACATTCTCGACGATCTGACTTGACGCGGCGGCAAGCGACGAACATTCACTTTTTGTTTCGCTGGAGAGGAAGATTTTTTACTCCTCTTAGAAGGGTGTCTCTTGATGACAAACATTGTCATCACCTCGCATCATGGTGGAATCCGTTCTCTTTTATGGAATGATGGAAATAGAATAAACATTTACGGTTTTGCTGAGTTATGCTGAGGAAAGCAATTCACATTAAACTGTTATAACATATTCCATCAAATTTGCCGTTAATACTGAAGATTGGCAAAATCAATTAAAAAATGATCTCGAAGAAAATTAAATCCTTATGAAAAATAACGTAAACTGAACATTTGATTATTTTTAAAGATAAATCATCATCATAACAATAGAACGCGTTTTCTCAGAATACTTTATTTAACATAATTGCAGTTTTTCAATTATGGACAGTCCATCGGTCATTCCTTCGTAAAAGTAGATGTGACTTCTGCTAATAACGGTCAAAAAGTCATGTTTAAAAAGTGCAAGTGCTAAATGAAATATACTCTCCGAGGCCTGGCAGGGAAGCAATCACCGTTCGAATTACTCCCGATGATTGATTGGTGATTGACTTTCAGTTTTTGCTCACAGCTCGCTTGTTCGGTACAGTCGTCGTCGTCATCGTCATCGTCGTTTTGTTCCTCGCTGTCCTTGAAACTTCGCGTGTCTCTCGTTAAAAACTGCGAGTGAACGTCATCGCGGGCAAACTTCTGGCTCGACCAACGTCGCGTCGCTTACGCACTTCGCAAACTTACTAACGGGGAAGCGTTTAGTGAGTGCCACCTTTTTGCTCGTACAGTTCTTAAAAGGTGCGTGACGATTACAACACCAGCCAGGAATAAAAACAATAAAAAGTTGACCCTCTCTCGCCAAAAATACGCTGCCATAGGGCGACTAACCGGTTTTTTTTCGGTAGGCCGATGTTGTTGTTTCGCCCGTCATGTCGGGGTTCGTCTCCTGAGGAACTGTCGCTTTTTTGCTGCTGCTCCTCGTGACCATTGGCCCTCTCGAACCACATCCGTCAGTGCTTTGTGGGTAACTTTTTTTTGAACCTCCCTTCTTGGACTCTTGACTTGGAAAGAAGAGGTCTCAGTCGAAACTGAGAAGGAAAGGTTAGGCTGTGGGCACAGTACGAAATAGTAGTGACTGTTTATTTTTTTTTATGGTAAATATTTTCAAAACTATTAATGATATTGTCTTTTCGAAGTAATCGATTTGTATACAACCACTTAACAAACGCTTCAAGATTAAACTAATTTGGTTATATTAGTTAAAAGTTATAGCAAAAATGTAAATAAAAATCAGAAAAGCACGTGTCACACGTTTGACATAATTGCTTTAATAAAATGTGGCTTGTTTATTCTTTTTTCTTTGACCTTTACAATTTTCTATTTCAGAAGTAATGAAAGTATTTTAAAGTGAGTAAAAAATCTTGTCTACCAACCAGTAACAAAGGATCGTGTGATGAAAATAATAAATGAAACATCAATTTAAAAATGTATAAGCTGCTTAAATATGGTTTTAATATTTTTGCCCCTTTTATAAAGAATATAAATGTAATTTTTACCAAAAAAAAAAGTTTGTCCAATGGCCATTTTAACGGCCATCAACAATTTTCAAACTCCTACAACGATAAAAGGCGATAACCGTACTAAGATGGAAATTTGGTGTAAAAGGTCAAACTTTTATGCGTTTGATACCAAAATTTTCTAAAACAAATCTTTTTTCATCAAAAGATTTACAAAAATATTTTAACAACCTATACCTATTTCTGTTGGCCAACTGCAAAAAATCGAAATTTATTTTATGGGAAATTAGAGGGCTTTTGTTAATTTGATTTGGTTAACCGCGGTGGATTTTCTTGAAATAATTCGAACTGTCAAAAATCCACCAAAGCATCTACCGGTGGATAGGGTAGAGTAGTCATCAATGAGACACGGGGAACAATGATAAAATGGCTCTCACAAGTCGTAGTTTCAACCAATCAGGCTCATATTTGGGGGAAAGGTGTGTCTACGGCATATTTATAGAGTTTTAACTTCATTTAACCAGACATACAAAGTTATTTGGTATAAATATATGGATTTTACAAAATTTAAATACTTTTTAGTATAACTTTTGTTAATTAAAGTTTCATGTTGACAAAATTGCTCTAAAATGTTCAAGGCAAGTCACCTGTAATGGAACAATACAAAAACATGATGTTTTACTAGAAAAGTATTGATTTTCGTAGAGTGTCTCATTGTTCCCCAGCTGTCTCATTGTTCCTGCCAAGATGTAGATGTCGGATCGATCTCATATTTTGGTCAATGTTTGAACACACTAAAAGAAATAAAATGCAACAAAAAGCTCATCAAAACATGCTGATGAAAAATTAGAAAAATCGTTGAAAGTTGAAAACCAAAAGTGTCTCATTGATGACTACCCTACCCTACTTTTCTACCACAGATTTTAGTGCAATCAATGTGGTAGATGCTTTGGTGGATTTTTGACAGTTCGAATTATTTCAAGAAAATTCACCGCGGTTAACAAAAGCCCTTAGGTATGCATTTAGAGAGAATCCGAATATTTTTTTTCATGTGAAATAAAACCTTTTCGACTTATTTCTACACAGCAAAAAATCCGATGGTAGAATCGCATGCAAAAGCATGCACATCACCTGTGTGAGAAAAAGCATGTAATGAAAACGAAGTTGACTTTATAGCTGTCGGCCACCATTGCTAGTACCAACCACTAGTGTCTTCCTTTTTATCTACAAGGACTTCGCCGCCCTGGGCTCCTAAGTGTATGAAAGTATGGCACGGAGCGACGGCGCCGAATACCCATATTTACACAAAGAATTTTAGAGCGCCCGCCGCGGTATTCAAACCGACGACCTCTGGATTGTGAGTCCAGTGCGCGGTCCGATTGATCCACACGGGCGGGACATGTAATATTGTATGATAAAACGTGTACACAAAAAGCATGTGTACAAGAAGATAAAAAAAATTTTGCGCAATCCAAAAATAACATCAATCTGGTGAAATAAAAATAACATCAAACTTTACAAAATACTTTCAAAAGCATAAAATTTAATTCCAGAAGTTAATACCTTGAAATCTGATCAAAAATGACTAAAATCATCACATAAAAAATGTTTTTCTCATGCTTTACAATTGTGTAACTCTGAAAAGTTACAAAAACATAAAGTAAAAACATAGTTTTATGTTAAAAAGTACCACTGTGGGTTATTGATTGTGCATAATAAATTTCCCATAAAATAACACATCTTTCATTTTTTTACGGTTGATTAACGGATAAAATACATGTTTTCGTTCAAATTTACATAACAGTCCCTTTGAAAACAATCTTTTATCAATTCAAAAAAATGAAAAGGTCATACTGCCATACTGTTACGAGATATCGAAAGATGGACTTCGGATTCGTGATCAGGCGCCAAAATCACCCCTAAAAACAAAGTTTCACGGAAATCGAATTGGATCGGGGCAACTTTTACCGATTTTGTGTGAGTTGGCAGAAAATTATTGAACCATACTATGTTAATTTCAGAATGGTAAATATAATGCATATGAAAGTGCAACATCTGGCAACACTGTCAAATGACATGAGCACTTATATGAAGTTCATAAAACTTTAGCAAATCAAATAATTTTGATTTCGATGAAGAAGAACTCAAAGGAAGAACACACGAGAAGTTATCCAAAATTAAGTGCAATTTAATTTTTATGGAATTATCGAATGGTTTTTTGCTAAAGTTAGTATTAAAAATTGATGTTGTTGTTTCTCATAAATCAGCTACAAACTTTTTGCAGTCACAATAATTGGACCAAAATTTAGCTAAATTTCGAGCATAATCTTTTTTACAGTGCCCCAAAAGACGGCTCGAATGACTAGTAAACTGGGGCCAATTTGTGACGGATGGGTGTATCCGAGCCCGGGTGGCTGGCAACAGGAGGCCAGATAAAGAAGAATAAGAAGAAAAACCAGAGCAGCACAGGAAATGGTACATTATGAATCGATTTCTGATTCGGTAAGGTCGATTCTTGAATCAGTTAAAGGCACACTCCACAATGTGATGAGTTTTGGTTTCTGTGTGTGTAGGAGGGAAAGAGTGGCACTTTAGAGGCTTCAGAATTTAAATTTTCTATTGAATGAAATTGACCTTTTTCCTTTTCTAGTATCAACCGAAATCATTTTACATTTTGCTAGGCATAACAACATTCATTTTATCCAAAGTTATCAGAAATTGCAAGGTAAGATAACTTTCTGCTCTTACAAAGAGATAAATTTTGCCCCACAAAAGCTCTTACCGAAAGCCATTACTTTATGCCCTGACCTTCTCGCGTTTCGCTTCAGTTAATAACCCTGGCCGTTCTTTTTTTTCGTCGCTTCAACGTCTGACGACGAGGGCAATAAAGTGTGAGAAATCAGATTAGCGCAAGGGTCATCCGTCGTCGGACGGAACCGGTGTCCTGTTCTGTGATGGTCGGGAACGCAGGGCCGACCGCGCAAGATGGTCACATTCGAGGCTTGAGAACCTTTTTGAACAACTTACAAGCGTAGACGCGATGAAGATCCCGAAGACGACGACGACGACGTGCAAGAATTTCAATCAAAACTTCAAGTCATCATCCTGGTTAGGGGAGAGGAAGCGATTCTACTGGCCAAGTTGGAATGATATTTCTACCGGTTTCTCGACCACGACGTACCCAGATATGTAACTAAAAAGGATCATAATTATATACTTTTTCGTGTTGTACTTTAGCAGGAGAAACCTGTTTTAATTTTTTTTATATTTTCTAAACTTTTAAGAGCAAAATCGAAACATTAAAACTCAGATAAGCAAATAATTCCATTGGTAGTTCAGCGTATCAATAACTCAAATGATTTTAATAAATCATCTGTCGTTGAATTTCAAAAGACTGCCAATAACATCATTGTAGACTTCGATAGTCACTTTTAAACGTCATGTTTTCCTTCTCAAGTGGTTTACTTCTTCCAAACCCTGATCTCAGGACGAAGCATAGCTCTTTACAGCAACAACAAAAAAAATCCGCCTCCAATTTCATGCCTCGATTGGCTTCAATAGACCATTTTTGCTTCTTCCCCAGCTCCTTCGTGAACCATTCCCTACATCGTCCTGATTGAGCTGAGATCGTCCAAAAAGTGCTACTGGTGATCTTTAGCCCCTCTTCAGACCCACAGCCCATGTGGGCACATAGCAGCAGGTAATTACTTATTATCTGTGAAGTTACGCGGTCCACGCTCAGGAATCGAAATCGAAGGCTCGAAGGTTTTTTTTTCTTCTTCAATCCGGCTGAACCGTGCCTAATCGAAATAATCAGGCGCGCGCGGACCAGATTCAGGACCATACTTCTAGATGGTGCGAGTGTGTGGGAACGCTTATGAAGAAATTAACTTTTTGACTTTTGTGGAATATTTTCCTCTTGCGTGAGGGGGGTTACCTTTAGCATTTTAATTGGTTCGAATCGGATGCTCGCAATCGTCTGAGGGATCTAAAGGAGGCCTTTTTGATTAGTTGCAGTGAGTAACGGCCACAAAAGCTGTGTGCCCACTTGTGTTGAAAGATGAAACATAATGATCATGGAGGGTTTGTGAAGCCTTACCGGAGCCAAAAGTCCTCATTGAAAGGATGCATTCACGAGGGAAATTCTTCTGCATCTTCTATAACAATGCTTGTCGAATTGATTTTGACCTGATTTAGATGTTATGTATTCAATATGCAGGATTGGATTATGAAGTTTACATTATAATAGGGTAATTCTCCGCCAACTCACACAGCAGTTGCCCCGACCCCTCTTCGATTTGCGTGAAACTTTGTCCTAAGGGGTAACTTTTGTCCCTGATCACGAATCCGAGGTCCGTTTTTTGATATCTCGTGACGGAGGGGCGGTACGACCCCTTCCATTTTTGAACATGCGAAAAAAGAGGTGTTTTTCAATAATTTGCAGCCTGAAACGGTGATGAGATAGAAATTTGGTGTCAAAGGGACTTTTATGTAAAATTAGACGCCCGATTTGATGGCGTACTCAGAATTCCGAAAAAACGTATTTTTCATCGAAAAAAACACTAAAAAAGTTTTAAAAATTCTCCCATTTTTCGTTACTCGACTGTAAAAAATTTTGGAACATGTCATTTTATGGGAAATTTAATGTACTTTTCGAATCTACATTGTCCCAGAAGGGTCATTTTTTCATTTAGAACAAAATTTTTCATTTTAAAATTTCGTGTTTTTTCTAACTTTGCAGGGTTATTTTTTAGAGTGTAACAATGTTCTACAAAGTTGTAGAACAGACAATTACAAAAATTTTGATATATAGACATAAGGGGTTTGCTTATAAACATCACGAGTTATCGCGATTTTACGAAAAAAAGTTTTGAAAAAGTTGGTCGTCATCGATCATGGCCGTTCATGGTCACCCGCGACAGACACGGACGACGAAACAAAGAGAAACGCAAAAAGTAACTTTTTCAAAACTTTTTTTCGTAAAATCGCGATAACTCGTGATGTTTATAAGCAAACCCCTTATGTCTATATATCAAAATTTTTGTAATTGTCTGCTCTACAACTTTGTAGAACATTGTTACACTCTAAAAAATAACCCTGCAAAGTTAGAAAAAACACGAAATTTTAAAATGAAAAATTTTGTTCTAAATGAAAAAATGACCCTTCTGGGACAATGTAGATTCGAAAAGTACATTAAATTTCCCATAAAATGACATGTTCCAAAATTTTTTACAGTCGAGTAACGGAAAATGGGAGAATTTTTTAAACTTTTTTAGTGTTTTTTTCGATGAAAAATACGTTTTTTCGGAATTCTGAGTACGCCATCAAATCGGGCGTCTAATTTTACATAAAAGTCCCTTTGACACCAAATTTCTATCTCATCACCGTTTCAGGCTGCAAATTATTGAAAAACACCTCTTTTTTCGCATGTTCAAAAATGGAAGGGGTCGTACCGCCCCTCCGTCACGAGATATCAAAAAACGGACCTCGGATTCGTGATCAGGGACAAAAGTTACCCCTTAGGACAAAGTTTCACGCAAATCGAAGAGGGGTCGGGGCAACTTTTCCCGATTTCGTGTGAGTTGGTAGAGAATTACCCAATAACGATAATCTTTAAATGTGTTGTTTGGGAAATGTTTATCAAACATTAAAATATTGACGTGATCGTGCTATCTTGTCGCACCTCTCTTTTTGACGTACCGAGAAAAAACGCAAACAAAATGTAAACAACAACAAACAAGTTTTGTTTGGCTGTCCGTTCTGTGGATTGTCCCGAAGTTTGGTTGAATTTGGTTGCCGGAGTCCCGAATTATAATTGATTTTTTTACAATAACTTGGCATGTACGTGTGTCAAACTGCTTCTGCCTAAATTATCTTTGGTCATTTGTCACACTTGCAGCAATTTTCAGAGTGTGTCAATCGTCAGATCGAAACTTCTTTCCTACGAAGAGTGATAACAATGCACGGAGTTTTTGCGATTTTTATGAAATATCTCAGGATTGAAATCGAATTTTGGGAATCTTTGCAGGTCAAAAGGTTAGAAACTGAAAGTTGCGCAAAATGTCGTACTTATTTAATTTGGCTCAAAACCGTCGTGCGTCAAGATAGCACGATCACGACGAATTATTTATTCTATCAAGAAATGGTTGACAAGAACTGAACATTTTAACCGAATCATTATGTATGCTGAAATTCTTCATCAAAATGCTAATAGATATTTTGATATTTTAATTTTGTTTGTATTAATTCCTATTTCAAACATTTCTGAATGCTAATTTGAGCTTTAATTTGATATAATTTTGATTTATTCCTCCCAATTAACTAAATTTGTCTGAGTTTATTAAATAAAAAGGAGTGCTTGAGGATTTGCCTTCCTCGCTGAGGTAAGTCTATAATCCTGTTCGGATCTTTCTTGCGACACAGCTTTGGGTAGGTATTTGAAATACATTTCCAGAAACATTGATTGAACATAATTTGGTCATTTGGATTGATTATAATTTGATCATCATAATTACAGTCCAAATTAATTTTGCGAAACATCTTTGGAAAAAATTCAGGTCCATCGACAATCAAATTAATGATTAATATTTTTCTCAACTAGATTAATTGTAGGTTGAAAAGTGTGCGGATCAATCATTTATGAGCATTGTGGTTTGGTTGAGCGCAATTATGAGCAATTCTTTAAGAAATCGGTATTTTTTCGTCAATTTAATTTTTGTATTTTTTAATCCGGCTGAAACTTTTTTGGTGCCTTCGGTATGCCAAAAGAAACCATGTTGCATCATTAGTTGGTCCACATAATTTTCCATACAAATTTGGCAGCTGTCCATACAAAAATTATGTAGGAAAATTCAAAAAATTGTATCTTTTAAAGGATTTTTTTTAACGATTTCGTATCTTCGGCAAAGTTGTAGGTATGGAAAAAAACACTGGAAAAAAAATATACACGGTAAAAAATTTGGTGATTTTTTATTTAACTTTTTGTCACTAAAACTTGATTTGCAAAATAAAACACTTTTTTTATTGTTTGATGTGTTTTTGCGTTTGTGCAAAAAATCTTTTACCGAGTTATAAATTTTTGAATCAATACTGTTTTTTTTTCAAAAATCGAAATATTTGTCGTAAAATTTTCAACTTCATTTTTCGATGTAAAATCAAATTTGCAATCAAAAAGTACTTAAGTGAAATTTTGATTAAGTGCATCGTTTTCAAGTTAAATCCATTTTAGGTGATTTTTTTTAATTAGTCGCAGTTTTTCATTTTTCACCCACTTTTGAAAAAAATATTTTTGAAAAGCTGAGAAAATTTTCTGTGTTTTGCTTTATTTTTAACTTTGTTGATACGACCCTTAGTTGCTGAGATATTGCCATGCAGAGGTTAAAAAACAGAAAATTTGATGTTTTTATGTCTCACCCAAACAACCCACCATTTTCTAATGTCGATATCTCAGCAACTAATGGTCCGATTTACAATGTTAAAATATGAAACATGCGGGAAATTTTTAAAGGACGTAATATTGAATATTTTGCCCTCTTGAAATGTTAGTCTTGATTTAAAAAAATGAAAATATTGTTTTCGAAAAGATCGGAAAATACGTACTTCCTCAAATGGCCCTTCGCTGACTTAGTTTTCCGTCCTTTATATCTTCTTCTATGACTCTTAGTCGACCTATCCACCTAAAATTTCATCATCTTTCTTCTAAAATTTGTGTCAGTTTTCACCGAAAAAGTCCGATTAAAATTAAATCAAAACCTCTTTTACGCAAATGGACCGACGTTTTACTTCCACATCCGATAGAAGGCCAGGAGGATAAGGCGGGAATCTAACGCATGCCCCATAGCAACTTAGGGATCGGGAGCCGAAGCCGCTAACCACCGCGCCTCGAGGCCCTCAGACATAACAATACCTATATTAAAACTCCACGTGGTCCTCAAAACTTTAAATTCTATTTCATACCATTACGGAAGGAAACAAGAAAAAAAGGGAAACATGTTGCACTCATACCAACACACACACACACATACATACTCACTCTGAACACTGCAGTTGCACCTGTTATGGGTTTTATGTTGTTCCTTTTTTTCAAATTTCTGCCGTTTGTCGAGCATGCCGAAGTCAAGACCGGTTCTCGCTCCCTTTATTTTGTGGCAAACAGCAGGCTGCTCTGCAATCTGCCTTGCGGTGGTGACATCAGGTGATTTCGATGGGATTAGAAAAAGGGCAGGACCACGTGGCTTCATTTGACGGTTCTTGGAGCCTGTTTGGAGTTGTCGTATATCATTAACTGTGTTGCCTTTTATGTCTTGGATGGCTAAGATTCTGATGAAATTTGATAAAAATAAGTTATTGTACCGATTTCACAAAGCAATAAGAAACATGATAAAGCCTCCAAAAGGCAAACGTTTCCCACGGATTCGCCAAAACCAGTTCGGGGAGAGCAGCAGATCCCGGACAGCATGTTGCCCTCATTTGCTTCCTAATTGAGCAATCGAGGTTTTTCGAAGCCACAACACGACGGTTGTCGCTGAAGGTTCCCTGTGGCCCAGGCCCTGGTAATAAAAGTTGCTCTGCTCACGACATGGTGCGACATCTTTAAATTATAGTGGCGATGAGACTGGTTCACGTTTTCTAATGGTGTGGTGAGAAAAACTCAATTTGGTTTAAATGGTATCCCCAATATTACGATGTGGACGGTTTCAACAATTTTAAACGTTTTTTGTTTTGTAAAATACAGAAATTCAAAATGACATAACGTAATACGACTCTGTTATCAAAAGTTTAAACGAAACAGCTGTTAAAAAAACACAACATAACAACCAGCACACCTTATCAGCACCTTCGGTAAAAAGGGCAAGTAGTTCAACAGGCTGGTATAGACCGAGCACAACTCATTTGCAACGCTCGAACTTAAGCTACCCACTCTTGCACGTGCAACGTATAGAATGACTTATCAACCTGGTGCCGACCAGCAGTTTAAAGGCACCTTGCCCCGGCGATATCAACCGCCAAAAGTTTTTCCACAACGGTTTTTATGCTAAAAAGGGATCAGCAGAGGGGTTGAAATAACAAAACACAACGAAAAAAAAACACCGGGCCCGGGCAGGTTAATTTATGTGTCGGGAAGTTGGTGGCCGAGCCGTGCCAGTTCAGGTTCAGACTTTGACTTTGCCGTTGGTTGGGTTTCGACTTCGAGAGGAAATGTGCAATCTCCCGGGTTCCCGTGGCCTTGCGCATTCCAGCGGTTTTGTTCTTCGTTTCTGCCACAGTTAATGTGGCTTAACATGGTTGACCTAGACGAGGGGTGAGCTGAAGAATTATGTAACAGTAAGAATGCGTTTTTGAAACGGGTAGAATACGTATCAACCCATTCATACATTCAAAATACGGACATTTTATAAGCTGAAGTTTTACATGAAAAATTCAAAAAAGTTAAAAAATTGTCTGCAATAAGTTACAATTTGAATTTTTTCAATTTGTGCCCCAAAAGACCAAAAAAAGTAAATGTAGAAAATTCTGATTGTTCTCAAATTTTTTATTTCGGTTCAAAGACTGTTTATTTAAAGGTAATCTTAGGTACATACTAATCATATTAGATTACAAATGCAATACATATCAACTTTATGAAAAATATACAAATTTGAAAAAAGATAATCAGCGATCGATTTATCTCAAAATTTATTCATCATTTGAGAACATTTCAATTCATCAAAAAGAGACGTGGTGAAATACTTTGGAGAATTTTTTTCTTAAACTCTTTTAAGAACATCATTCTATCAATAAACGAATGTTTCATGAATAATTCTTTTATTTTTCTTAAAATCACCAAAATTGACAAATTTTACTAAAAAACTTGACACCTTATTTTGTTTGATAATTGTTTAACAGAACACGTTATTGTCATACATTAAATATATTTAAATAAATATTCAACATGAACAGGAAAACTTACAAATGTTAACAAAATTCTAGTCTTTGCCAGTGATAGAAAAACCATCATCAAAAGATAATCTTTCGACGCTCATCAAGAGCAAAAATCTGAAGAGAACATGGTTCTCCTCACTCGCGCACGAAATATCGGTGAAAAGAATTTAAAAAAATGTCTTGTCACTTTCTTAGATAAACAATATTTGTAAACAAAGTGAAAAAAATAAATTTAAGTGGTGCTTACAATTATTGATTGATTTTCTTCGAAAATTTCGGGAGCGATTTTCTATTGCCTGTTTCACCTCCTCTCTCTTTCACATTTGAAGAAAGTTCAAAAGCGAAAGAGATACATTTACGATAACTCAAAATATCGAACCTTTGATTTTGGCGCATTTTTATTATTAATTGTTTTATTTATTAATTTGAATGACTGTATCTCAAGAATAAAAGAACCAATCTTCAATGATTCTTAATTTTTTCCAGTCTTTTATGATAAAAAATCAGGCTTCCATGGGTACTATTTTTAAAAATTTTAAGATAGATTTTTTTTTTAAATCAAACTGAAAGAAGCTGTAACTCGGAAACGACGCATTTTTTAAATTAATTGAATAAATTATCGATTGCAAATTCGATGTAACATGAAATTTTTTTAGCTTGTAAATCGATAATTTCTAAATTAAAAAATCAACAATAATGTATGATTTGTTGGCAAATTTTTAAACATGCTTCTTAATGTTTTTTTGGTCCTTAAAACATGAAACAAACCTCAAAGATCTAAAAATACTGATTTTCTGAATTGGGCAATTAAAACATGCCGTGAATATTTACGAACTTTTTTCTACAACCAAAGTTAAAGACCGAACGGATATTCCTTCCAAATTGAAACCAGAGGAAAGTACCATTTTGCGAGAGTATAGACCTCTCGCGCTTACAACAACAACAAATCGTGTTCATTCGTTCATTGAAACAGTTCATCTTATTGAGTAGTTTATATGGACAAATGACCGTCACTTAAGCATCGAACCATAGTGGCCGATACGGCAACGGCGCGGTTCGATATGCAAAAGGTCTTCGGTTCGAATCTCGGTAGCGATTTTTAATAAAATGAGCAATATAGAACCTAACTGTTTTAGACTGTTTTAGAGACGTGGTGAAAGTTTAATTGAGAGGAGATATGCTGGTTTGGTTATGGATCAAATATGGGAACAGTTGAATGTTTTAAAAAATAAAAAAATATTTTTGTTTTATGTTTTAAAACACTCAACTGTTCCCCAATTTGATCCCTCACCAAACCAGCATATCTCCTCTCAATTTCGCTTTCACCACGTTTCTGTTTACCAAAAAAAAAAAACCACGGGCAATAAAATCAAGTTGTTGTTGAAAATTCCACAGAATTAGCCATTTAAGGAATGGGCTCTCTGCGATGGGGCAATCGGCGCAGCTTATTTACGCGCGAGAGGCAGTGGGTACAAAGATGTATCTTTCATTGGAGTGTTGCACGCGAAACCCCCTCACTCGCTCTGGTGTTTCGGTTGGATCCTCTAATACCTGATGGCGTGTTACCGCTGAATACGCGATTAGACCGGACCGGAGATAAACCCGAAATGAGTTTTATTTTTGTACGCGGGGCTGTGGAGTGTGGCGCATCCCGAGTTCAGAGGTTGATCAAATGGTTTCCTTTAATGCTTTTCGGGATTCGAATTCATGGTGATTGCATTAATTTTAACAAAACATATTATTTGGTTAAATGTTTGTTTAACGGGGGAAGATTTTACACCTTATTTTTCAGATTTTGATACCTCTCCAAACTCGGGGGTTTTCTAAGAGTAGGTACTCGGGTTCCGTTTTCAACTCGATAGAGCAAACGATATGCATACACACAACCACACAGGCTGCGGACTTTCTGACTTTAAGTAGAAGTGAAAAGTTCACGTTGAAGATCTCTCTAACCACTACTGCGTGGTTAAGGTTATGCGGTGCAGATTGGCGCAAAGTTTAATGGGACGTGGGAATCGTGGTCATTTTCGTGGGAATTTGAACAGATTGTGTGTGTGTGTTTTGGATTCGGGTTTCACGTATGGAGGGCCCCAGCTGCTATCGCAAGCTTTTTCGGACGAGATATTGGTCATATCTTAATTGAGACTTTCGGAAAGGTTGTTTGGATTTGCGTATTTGATGTACGTGTTCAAAGTAGGCAAATTTCTCCTTAACAATCTTACTTTTATTCATTGTAGATCCAGGATAAGGAATTAAAACATGAATTAAAAACCAGCCCAATTTGAGGTGAATAACATTGTAAAGTCTCTATAACAAGCGCCGAAACGGTGGCAACTTAAGGCCCTAACAAAATCAGGACGTTCGATCACACACAGACGCCTTTCAGATAAAAATTTTGAAGATCGGCAATAAAAAATATAAACTTTTTTGGTTCTCTCTTCTCTTTCAAACAGCAGACACATTCTGCTCATCTGTCAGCTTGTAGAGGTGCAGTTCTATACGAAACTGGAGTGAAAAATATCGCCTCACTATATTAAATTTGTAAGTTTCTTTTAAGAATAAAATTTAAAGTATTGAAAACAAAAAAATGGTAATATCAATGATTCAGTTTGATCTGTATTTATGTGAATGTATTCACATTTTTTTGCATGTAATAAGACTTGTGAGCCGAAATTACACAGATTAAACGAAAATCAAATTAACAAAAAATTTGTTTTGCGAGAAACCGTCTATTTGATGTAAAAGTTCCAAATCTTTAATCTGCCAAAACAAAATAGAATCCCGAGCAGACGAAAATAACGTGGAAATAACATTTTTTGATATTTGAAAATACTAGGCCAATAACATTTTGTGTTATTTATAACAAGATTTGTTATTCACCGTTATGATTTTTTTGTTATTGGATTGTTATTGTAATAACAGACTAATAACATTTTAAGTGATTTTTCGAACAAATTTTTGTTATTATTTTTTGTTATTTTAACAACTAATCCGATCATTCCAATAACAGTTGGCGGCAGGCCTGCAAAATGTTTCCAACCCAGCGTACACATGAAGCAAACCAAAATGTCAGTTCACTGCTAGCATCTGACTGTAAGCCTACTGTGTCCGTTCAACCACTGCCGCCTGACTCGTGCCGGTCGGCTGCTGGAGAATGAGAGACGTGAAAAAATGAGCTACACTCACTCAATTCGTGTCGTATGACTGACTGAAAATCCTCTCTAAACACTATTTTGACTATTTTTAAACAATTGAATGGTTCTAGACTGTGCAAAACACTTAAAACAACCATAATTTATATTCAAAATTACATTTCCACGCATAAATACCAACTTTTTGTGTAAAAACTTGTTTCTTTATGTATATGCGTGCAACGTCGAATGAGCGTTGGTCGACTACTGCCTCGTATGGCAGCTGCTCAGTGAGCTAGGGCACTCACGACTGAGTCGGGTTTGTTTATGTCACGGTTTTGCGGTTCAGTGAATGGATCTGAAACAATCGTGTATGCGTCGCCGATTTTCGTGTATGCGTCGCCGTCAGGACCCCTGACATTTTCAGCTCTGGTTGGCGGTATTCTTCCATAACAAAAAATGTTATTCCCAAGTTGTTTTTGCTTTCAATCAATATCAGACTAATAACAAATTTTGTTATGATAACATAAACTGTTATTCAACTCTTATGCTAAAATGGATTTTGCAAGAATATTCCATAACACTTTCTGTTATTTTAACAGTATTTGTAATTGAAATGGCATGAATTTAGTTATTACCGTCTGTTCGGGATGTCTTCTGATTCTCCTTTTTGTGGAAATTCTTACACTTCTCAACCAAGCTCAGTAACATCACAGGAGTTTGTTTTTGTTAATTGAAAATCAAACCAATAGTTTCCGATATATTAATTGCAAGTTGAAAAATTATTGGCTAGTTAGATAACACTGAGAAAATATCAAAAATAAAAAACTTTAAGAGGCTATAATGATTACAGTAACAAATTAAAAAAAATATTTTACAGTATTTTCGATTAAAAAAAATTTTTAATTCAAAATTCAAGCACTAGATTTTGCAACATCAAATGAGAATCCCAGATGATGATTTCCACGGATAAAACATTTCGTGATATTGTCCGTTTCTCTCGAAGGTACACGCCGCGCGGCATTTCACAATGTGCCGCAGACACTGTTGCCAGCGATTTTCTGCCCTTTTGGTGCAATAAAAACATTCCCGGCAACAATGCCATGCAATTTGAAGAAGAAGATCAACAAAAACAAAACACACAGTATGGGATTTGACAGCGCGCATTTGCCGAAAGTGCGGCGCGTCGTTTCGAGACTGGTATGCCGCGTGTCTTTTTCGGGAATACGCGCAATAATCACCGGATTGTGTTTTTTACTGTGAAAAATAATATATTTTTTGACTGTTCCCCTTGATCTAAATGAATACCCAAGTAAGATATCAGGCTTTATCAATGCTCACAACCGCTATAAAAAATATAAGCCTTAACCAAAATGTTAAAATCGTAGGCGTATATCATACCCAGAAAGACCGACAAAATAAATGTTGATAAACCAAAAGGATACGAAAGGAATATGGGGTTGTCTAGGAAGTATGTATAATAAATACTTTGAGGTATGAGTTGAATTGAGGGTATCATACACTAAAGACTGATAAGAGTGGATATATAATAGTTAGGATGTTGGGGGGTTTTATTTAATGTCTTATCTAGTAATTATTAAACAGTAATTTTGAATTTTTGGGGTGTGGTGGGGATTATAATGGTGATGGGGAGTGAATAATGTTTTTTTGTTGGGGTGGAAATTTTTGGGGAGTGGTTGTTATAGTGTTTGGGGGGGGGGGTGTTTGATTTTGTTATGGGGTTTGGGGATTTGGAGAGATGTGTGGGAGATTTGGATAGAGGGGGTTTGGGGTGGTGTTTGGTGGGGGGGGGTTTTTTGGGGGGTTGTGTGATATTTTTTTTGATTTGAGGATGTTTTTTTGTTGTGGGGTGTGATGTGGGGGGTTGGGGTTGTTTGTGGGATGGGGATTGGTGGGTTTTTTTGGGGATTTGTGGGTTGTTAATGAGTGAGAGTGGTTTTGTGTGATTTTTGGATTTTTTTTGGGGGGGATATTGAGTGGTTATTTTTTGGTATTTGGGAGAGGGGGATTAATAGTGGGAGGGATTGAATGTGGTTGGATTGATGTTATAGAGGGGATAATGTGGGTAATGGGGATGAATTTGGATAGGTATATTTTTTTATTTGTGTAATTGAGATTTTTAAGGTGGGATGGTATGGGAATGGGGGGTGATTGTAATAGGTATGATGATTTTTTAATTTGGGTTTTGAAAGGTTGATGTTGTGGGATATAATGGTTTTAAATGTTTTAAGATATTTAATTATAAAATTAAATTTTGGGGTTTGTTATTGGTTATTTTTTATTTGATATTTTTGTGGGCTAAAGATTTCACGCATAACACAAAATAAGTCAGCAGAGTCGATGGCGACGGACGCACACCCCGGACAACCGGCAGTCAACAGTAATTATGAACATCCTTTTCGGGATCGGGGCCTCGCCTCCTGGGTTGGTCAATAAACGGCACGCACATGTTGCATAACCAGCAGCAGCAGCTTACCACGAAGGACAACACAGGGTGAACATATGAGAGCATAAAGACAACGAGGACACCTTTTCGGGAGGACCCTTCTCTGTCGTAGAATAATGCACCTGAACCTCGTGTTTTTGTTTGGTGAAAAGGAGGGAACTATCAGGTGGCAGACAATTGCTCAGGATGTAGGAACGTGACACTTTTGATGCGATAATTTTTTTATTCAAATATGTTGAAATAACCTGAGTTCAAATGATTTTTTCACACTTGATCGCGTCTTGCTCTACTTCAAATTACTTGTTATGTACCCCTCAGCAAATTTGCTCACCACAAAGAGCGCCTCCTCATCAAAAATAGCGTCCAAAACGCCGCCAACACTCACCCGGTATGATGTTGGTGATGTAATTCAGGTCGATCCGGCCAGACCATATACCAGAAGCGGGTTTTCTGTTTCTGCTGACGACGCGGCCGTCGATCGAGACCGGCGACGACCAGTCAGTGACCTCCGGGGCACTCAACTAGCCGCCACCAGTGTGAAATATTTGAATGTGAAAGGCCCAAATTATTGCGGAAATTTAGCCCCCTCTGCGGAAGCTCCCGGAGGCTTTTCCGGAGTGTTGTTTCGGTGGCTGGTGGGTATGTATTTGTTTGCGAAATTTTCAGTTTGATGACCTGATTTCATTTTGTTTGTTTTGGCAGTGATTTGCGCCTTTTTAAATTCAAATTTCAATGACAAAATAAACATTTGTTATTACTGAGAACCAGACCTTTACAATTATGTTATGAATTGCCAAGATAAATGCACAAATTTAGTTTTCCCAAAAAATTACACAACCCGTCTTTTAGTTAAATAAAATTCGTGAAAATTATTAAAACTTTACAAATCTGTCCACATTTCTAGATGTTTTATTACCAAATGTAATATTTATCACTATTTTAAACTAATTTTCAATCGCCAAAAACTCTTGAGAATAAACTTGGTAAAATTGGTACATCAACTTAAAAATATTTCCGCCGTTATTTGTTTATTTGCAATTTGTGTTTGTTTGCAACAGCGACGAACCGCCCTAATTCTCCAAACAAAGTTGGAAGAAAAACCATTCGGCCCAGTCTTAATATGTTTGAAAAATTCAAAGTGCACGTGTTTCTTAGAACCCTAAAGTTCATGCTTCTCTCGAGTTGAGCCTGTGCCGGATTTTCGTCAATTTTTGTACGGCAATTCCCAAGGGGTTTCCAGCATCAAGGATTACTGACCAGTCTAAATGGAATTACCAGGATTACTGACAATATATCACGAATTACTATGATTTTCGAGAATTATTTCGGATTTCCAGAAACCACGCAGAATTGCTCAAATTTATAACAATAACTTGGAATTACTGCCTAGCTTCCAGCATATTGAGAAAAATCTTTGGAATTGGATCGAATGACAGCTGTCAAACGCACAAAACCATGTGCTTGGCAATAGTGCGTCCAACCCGGGAAAAAAATCCCGGGATTTTTATATGTTGTACGGAGAATTCTCGGAATCAAACAAAAACATTATTTGATCTGGGAATTACATAAGTATTACAATTTATTAGTTTAAACTTTTCTAAAATTTTACATTAATTGGTATCATTTTATTTGTAGTCATTTTTGTTTTTTAGCCATCTTAAACCATTTTTTTAAGCTGTTTTATTCATGTCATATATAAATAAATAAAAAAAATTAAAAGATACTTATTTAATTTGAATTAGAAATGTTGTACATAAAATTCAAAGCACAACAAAGAACAACAAAAATTTGTTTAAGTTATCAAAAAACTGCTATCCTTGTTTGGATTGATATCAATAGTATTGAGCTAATTCTATAAATTTAAAGCTTGAAAAACATAGCAAATAAAAAGAAAACATAGATATTATGACTTTTTCAAAAACTTCCCGGGAATATATAAACTCAAAACCTGGCAAAATTAGACGTCCTGCTTCGAAATCATCGAAAAATTGGGTAACCATCAACATCAGTGTGACAACTGATTTTGGCGATTTTGGCTTTAAAACTATCTAAAAGTGCTATCCTTGTTAAGATTGGTAATAATAATATTGAGCTAATAGTATGATTTTAAGGCATGAAAAACATAACAAATTTAAAGATAACATAGATTTTACGACGTTTTCAAAAAATTAAAAAATATTTTTTTCCGTTTTCCGGGAAACTCAAAACCCGGGAAAATTGGACTTGGAAATCATCGAATAATGGGGTAAATAACAACATCAGTTTGACAACTGATTTTGACGTTTGAGTGTTTTTTCATCCGAATACATTTGAATTAGAGAACATCCGAATTAGCGGACATTCTCAATCCGCTCTGTACTTCTTACAACCATAAAAGGCATCAAGGAAAAGCATTCTACCAATTTACCTTTAAAGAATTACTAGTAGTTACTTCACAGAAAAAATATGGTAATATTCAACAGGAAATGGTGACAGATCTTGTGTCATAAAAAAATGATTAATTTTACCTCAGAAAATGATGAATTTTCATCAGTTTTTGATGAATATTCATCAGGTTCACATTTTTACACATTTTAATGTATTATTACTAAAAAAAAGAGGTAATATTCAACCAACCAAATTTTCAACATTCCAAAATTCAACTTTTTTTCTGTGTTGAATTGATGTGAAATGCACGAATTACTGAGTAACTATGGAATTACACGAATTACTACGGAATTACTAGGTAATTCCAGAATTACAGGAATTACTGCAGAATTGCGAAGTAATTCTGGAATTACTGAATTACTTACTTAAAATCCGAATGGTTTCTTACATGAAAATTAAGAGGCATTTAATAGAATCATAAAAGGTTTATCGAAATTATCTTTTCAACAGTTGTTTTCTATTATTTTATTATTTTCCGAAGAATGTTTTCACAAAAAAAAGAATCATGGAATTACCAGGATTACTGGGATTATTAAGAATTACCAGGATTACTCTGGAATTACTCAATAAATCCGGAATTACTGAATTACTTGCTCAAATTCCAAGTAATTCCGGATTAGTGACCAGTCTGACACGATGCTGGAAACCCCTTGGCAATTCCAACCTCAATTTAAATTTATTGTTGTTTCACTTCTTTTGTATAAAAACAACCTCGACTAAGGTTTGTAATGTTTAATCCTCAGTAATAATAGAACAGCAATAATTATCTAGATTTTATCTCAAACCAGATCTAGGGACGCCGCAGGCGCCTAAAATTACCTTTATCAGCCCATATTCTATCTTCACCATCATCACCCCATAACAGATAACAACGTAACCCTTGAGCCAAAAAGCCAGAAATTAAGCCCGGATAATCTTCCTTTGAGCATAGATTATTAATCAGGTAGATGTCCCACTTGGAAGTTGCTCCATATACTCAGTTAACGACACCCCTTCAGCGCTCTGCGCGCCACCACAGTCTAGTTACAGGTACTAAATTGCTAAACAAAATCGTAGTACTCTATGGCTTTCCAAAAGATTGTTGACAACTGTCACTCTAGTTGTGAAAAAAAAAACGCGATGGTAAATGCGAGCGAGATTCACCGGACGCAAAATGTCCTCGAGAGGCGTAAATATGGTCCAGAAATGGTGCCAATGGCCGGTGCGACCACTGGAAAAGAAACCAGAGTTGTTCAGCAAGCCAACTACCCGGACTAACACGGTCAAGCAACTTGATTTGACGACCATTTGTCGGATGATTAATTGGACAAGAAGTAACCGACGTCCTACGTTTCGCCGATCACAGGGATTCATAGCGTTGAAGGGTTGATACGCTTAATGAAGGACCGGAAGCTGAAGGCGAAAATAACGATAAAGTGAAACCACCGATTCCCTGAACGATAAGGCTGCTATCCGCGGTTCTCACCTCCTCTGTCGTGTGCTCAACAACCTAACCCAGCCTCGTTCTTGGCGGAGAACTATTCTATCCTCGATCCTATCCCAGTTGTTCTGAAATCGTAAACAAATGTGTACTTCAATAATAATAATAAAGCGTGTTTATTTTTTTTTATTTTCTCAAATTCTAATTATACATTTATCTTCATTGTGCTGTAATGCTGGAACATAACACGTATGACTTTATACACTTTTTCAAAACGGGCCTAAGGAGAACCGTAGGAGAAGCTTCCATGATGGAGATCAGCTTTTTAGTTGTCGAGAACGCTGTACTGGTTTGTGTCCGTTCAGGCATAGTGGAAAGCGGTTTACTGCTTCCGAATCCAACGAAGTTCCGTTTTCACCGTCACCATGGTCATCTTTCCGGGAAATCACGAGGCTGTGAAAAACAAAAGTAGCTTTTTAATGAAGGATTTTTATGTTTATCTTGCTACATTTACCTGCCTTATAAATATATTTAACAAGAGCAAAGCATGTTAAATATTAATCCATGTGTTGTCACAGCGAACCTGTTTCGACGTTGCCTAATCAATAGCGGACTAGATTTTTTCTAACGCGATCAAACATTTGCAAAGTCACGAGAGTTTTGACATTTCTTGGAAACAGCAGTTGCTAGTCGAAAGTTGCTTGGATATACCCACTGAGCATTGAACTGAAACTGGGGAGGATTTTTTTCCAAACATTTCTAAAGGGTAGGTTAGTACCTGTGAATTGCCACCAGGTGTAATTTTGGCGTGGCGGTAGTGTCGCCAGCCCCAACAGCGGAGTGGCGTATCTATATATATTTAGTCTATGCTTTGAGGTAACGAAAGCAGAACAACAAAACTGATTCGTCACCTGTGGATTGCTTTGATGGCCTCCGTGTGCGGGATGCTGTTCCGTGTGTGCACTAGCGTGGCTCACAGATATATGAAAAAGACAAAAGTGTTCAATTTCGAACGCCTCGACCGAAATTTTGTAGCATTATAACCGCAGTAGCTAGCCTGAAATTTTGAGCGCATTTTGTTAATGTTTAATTGTTCCACTCTTAATCTGAAGTTATAAAGAAATTTCAATAAATTTAATTTATTTATTTTCAACTTTTTAACTCTTCTTCGAGAAAGTTTTCCTATGCCGTATGATTTTTTTCAGAATAGAGGTTTCTCATAGGTTTTGATCCGGGGAACAACTTTGTAGAACATCGCAAAGCGCTAGGAATTAATCCCGGAAAGATACAGACAAATTTTTAGAGAACGTTGAATTTGTTTCCGTACTCCAAAAAATATCCTGTATCTTTTCGGGATCAATTACTAGCGCTTTGCGATGTTCTACAAAGTTGTTCCCCGGATCAAAAACTATAAGAAACCTGAGAATAGGAAATTTTGATTGGGTTTTGGGAAACTTTCTCTATGAAGAGGTTAAAAGTGAAAATTTCCCATAGTAAATTTTTAGAAGTTCCATACTAACTTCAGGTCAATGGTGGAAGTACTAAACCTTAACCAAATACGCTCAAAATTTCAGGTTATGTTCTGGGGCCATATTGCTACAAAATTCCGGTCGAGGCGTTCGAAATTGAACACTTTTGTCTTTTTCATATATCCGTGAGCCACGCTAGTGTGCACTCAGCAAAAATTCTACCCTTTCATCGCATAACCCAGCATAGCAGGCGGCGGCTTACATCAAACCCCATGAGCCATCACCAGGCTCACATCCAGCATAAAAACATAAACACGAACCGTCCGCGTTTCTTCCCTCTTTTTTTTTTTGCTGCTCTCTTCAAGGATAACACCGTAACCGGGTCCTCGGCTGAGATAATTGCAGGAACCTCAGACATCGGACTCCGGCGGGGCAGTTAGTGTTATTAAATTAGCCAACTTGGACCTAATGGACGACCCCCTGCCTCCCTCACTTTCGCACCGTCACAGGAAGTTTCGACACTCGGCCGCCGTCGGCATTTTTTCCTCAGTTTCGATTCTTCGGGAGGTTGCACTCCCAGCAGTTAGTCGCTAGTAGTAAGGGGTAGTAAAAAAGTTAGCCATTTTAGTTTCATTCGGTTAATCGGAACACGTCACACGCATGCTTCAAACGGGTCACCCTGGCGATGACTGTCGGGTGAGCCGAAACGTCGTTTTTTTTCTAGAGTTTGGCTCCGCCGAACAGAACATCGCACAGAATGACGTGGTTATGAAGGTTTAGTATCATCGGTGCAATTAGTGGTTGGTTTCTTCTTGTTCTTCACTTGTTTTCTTCTTCGTGATTTCTTCTTCTAGGGTTAGGGGTTTCGGTGATTTTGTGCGGGTATAAATATAAGCGTGTAAAAGTCGTTGCCTTTTTTGTTGAGCTTGTCATTGCTGCGACTTGAAGGTTAATAGTTTAGTTAAGCGTTTGGTTTAATAGTTTTTAGTAGTCGTTAATAGCAATTAGTTTGTTTTAGTGGTAGGTTTGTCTTCTTCTTTGATTTCACTAGGGCTCTTCATTGCCTTTTCTTCCTTATCAAAAATATAAACTGCTGGCATTGAACAAGTTTTAACCGATCATTTAGCGTTTTTTCTAAACCCTTTTTAAGATAAAGTCAACTTTAGCATACATTTTAACAACAATAAAGTTTTCTAAAAGAAAAAAATAGAAAAACAGCAGCCAATTTTTAGAAAGGATTCCAACAACAATAAACCTTTTCGGGTATTTAAACCACCAAAAAATCCTAGTTCATTTGTGGATGGCGTCTCATGAAAATTCAATGTATTTTTAAAGCACGGTGTTGCCTTATCGCCGTATGATATTAATTTTACTTTTGATCCAGATAATCCATAAGAATTACCGTAAACCGGGGTGACTTTGATAGGATTTCAATTTGTTTTTAGAATATTTTCCAACAGGTAAGGTTTTTCTCAAGATTATTATTTTTAAAACATGTACTGGGGTAGACCACACAAAGTCCATGCACTATTTCGGAAAAAAAGTTTTTTCAATAACGTTTAGAAAAATAGTTACGTTAAAAATTCTTAGTTTGAATTCCGGGGTGACTTTGATAGTCATAGTTTTTCTTGTTAAAATCATATTTAAGATGTTCAAACTTCATTTGTACGTTAAATGTACCATCACTAAAGTAGCTGATATAGTTTTTAAGAAAAAAATCAATGTTTATATTTAGTTAACTAAGTGTATAAGCTTTTAAGCAAAATACATATAAATTTTAGGTAAAATTGTTAAAAAGTCGGAATTTTGCCTGAAATTTGTTAAAACTAGTTTTGTTTATAAAATTATCGATTTATATTGCATTTTATACTGAATTCGAAGCACAAATCACAAGTTTTCACATTTTACATGAAATTTGTTCAACTGAAATTGCCTTTAAATTAAAAGAGTTTTTATAATTGTGTTTCAAAAACACATATTATTTATTTTTTACAAACTTTTTTAACCTTCTCCTAGTGGAAAATTGTCCAAAGAATCCGAAAATGCATTCCGTTTTCCGATTAAAAATCATGTTCATTGAGAAAATCATGACACTTTGAGAAGTTTAAAATAATGGCTTTCATCAACATTTTCTTAACTATAGTTAACTAACTTTTTAAACTTGTCAAAATTTTATGAAAAGTTCTTCTTGAGGTACTTTGAACACTTCTCTACCACGGTCAGTATGTTTCTGAACCATTCCTTACGTATTTTAATTGTACTCTTCTTTTTGCGGAAAAATCGCAAACCTATCAAAGTCACCCCGGCTATCAAAGTCACCCCGTTTTACGGTATCTATGAACTGGCCCAAACCTATCAGAATCTGAGTTGTAATACAATCATGCGTGTTTTTTTTTTTGTCAATTTGTGAAATACCTTGTTATTTCAGCAGATTTCCATGCCATTTTAGTTTAAAAAAGTTTCCTACCGACAATCTAGTTGAAGCATCGCAAAAACCAGCTACAATTAGCAGCAGAACGGTAATTGCGCGGTGATTCACCTGAACAATAACAACACTCGATTTGTGCCCGTCGACAACGAGAGTTGCACACAACACATGATTGCCAACATTAGCCACCGTTCAGTGCACAAACATTATGAAAATTGATATTTCCTCCCAGCCGGCAGCTTTGCAAGCTGACAGGGTGATCTTCCTGCGGTGTCTTTCAACAAGCTGTTTTTTTTTCGCTCTCCATAAACTCTGCGTCACCTTCTGTCCCAAATATTTCCAGGTGGCATGACACGAAGGGGGGCCACTTTGTACTTTATGGCTTTTTAGAACTAGGGTTTTAAAAAGTGTTGCTTCTGCTGGTGGTGTGACCTTAAGTCGTGCCACACTGTTGACTGTTACAAAGTCTACAAAAAAAAAAAAAAAAATACACTCTTTTTTATTGATTCAAAGTTTTCCTACAGCTCACATGAAAAAGCAGTTTGTATTACTTTCAGGTGTTTCATTAAAATCAACCTTCAACAACACTTTTTTGAAGGCATTGCTTACTGTGTACACACGACTTACTGTCCTACTAGTGCACACAAAAAGTGGTTGAACTTTTGAACTGTTGTCTGGGCATAACAACAAAAATAATTGCAGTGTAGTGTGCGACGAGCAGGCCTAAGGAAGCTAAATTACAGTTTTTTAACCGGTCGACCCCCACCCTCTCTGGTAGGGTGGGCTGTTCTCCACAACACTAGTTGCGAGATATGAATGCCTTACATACAATCTGTGTGACATGGATGTGATGACGTGGGGGAAAACGATTGTTATGAAATCTTCAATAAGAAACATTTTCTTTAAAGCATACTTTTTACTTGATTTTTTGATTTTCATTAAAAAAAATCTCAAAAGAAATAACTTTCGATATTTTTGTTTGGTTCGTCGAATCTTTTTTCCAGAGAACTTTTTTCAAAACAACCAATGCGAAATTGGTTTCTTATGTGCAAAAGGCATTTAAAAAAAACTAAATTTCGTCGTTATGAAATTGTTAGTTTAATACCTAAAACAATGTCGTGAATTAATGTATAATTATAATTATTTATAAGAAATGTAAAAAAAACGGAATGTTTACCTCAAGCGATGGGTATATCAACTATATAGTTTTAAGTGACATTCTGTCATGATATGCCAAAAACATATTAAAATTGAATTGTTACAGAGAAACCTCTTTTTACGCGGAGGCTTTACGCTTTTTATTTTGTCGAATTCTCTTGAACCATCCAATATTTCTGAAAGTTTCTAAAAGCGTCTTGTTGATCTACAAATAACGTACAATTGTTGCGTCGTTCCAGAGAAATGTGCAAATTAGAAACACGTAACGCATCGCGTACAAGAGGTTTATCTGTATAAGCCCACCGAAGTTGGCCCAAACATTGACTGATTATCATAATATTAAAATTATTGAAGCAGACCTTAGGCCGCTGCAAATACATATCTAAGTTTATTTTTAATTAAATTTTTAAACTTTTTGTATTTTTTTCTCGATTTTGGTCAGAGTCGTAGGACATAACTTCAAAAAATATTTGCATTACAAGTACAAGAGTAAATCTCTTTTGATTTCATGTTTAAAACAAAATTTTGGCAGTAGAGAGTTAACCAGATTTATTCGAAAATAAATTAAAAATTGTCATTTATGGAACTACTCAAATACGAATAAATTAATTACTTTTTTTATTGATGGGTTAGTTTTCATAAGGTCCTAAGCGCCCGATGTAAATGACGGCGATTTTCGGTTGGATCTCGATCAATTTATGAATTATCAAATTCAAAAAAGCTTTGAATTGAGAAATCCATGCCAAGCAATAAAAGTAGAATTTTGTAATGATGAAAATTTGGTAGGTTGAAAATCTGTCCTCTTTTTAGGTATTATTTCCTAAAAAACGTGTACAAATGTGAACCGGATGAATGTTCACCAGAACCTGATGAAAATTCATCATTTTCTGATGTAAGATTGCACATATTTTTTGACACAAAATCTGTCACCATTTCCTGACATCATTACCATAATTTTTTTTCTGCCTAGATTTCCCGGGAAATAAGCATAGTTGTCGCATCAGATTTTGAGCATGAGCAAGAGAGACCACCCAAAGTTGTTTTCCGTTTCTGAACAGAACAGTAATAAACTTTCAGCACTACTAGTCATAGGCTTCGACGATGTAGTCTTATCAACAGCATGTATGAGTGCACTGAGAAGAAAAAAACACCATGATTGCTAAAACTAGATCAGTTGCGAATAGGTAACAGTCATTGGTCATCAACGGCGCCCACCATGTCAGTTTGTAGATCTAGATTTTGAGGGACAAGAACGTTAGTAAGTACAAGTTGCTACTAGGGCCATAGTTGTTGCATCAGATTTTCAGTACTAAGTTTGTTCCGTTGGGACATTTTGTTTTCAATTGTTTTCGTGTACTTTTTACACTTATGAGTTATTCCAACCCTCCAGTTTCTAGCAAACAAGTCAAAAGTTAGTGGAATAACTATGCGAATAGTGATCCGAAAATTTCAAGTTTAACAAATTTCGTATAGCAATTTGTTTATAATATCAATCAATTAGTCGGGAAAGTGCTGTGTTGTTCTCATTAAGTTGGCATGTGTGTTAGTTTCGGTAAATTTGCGAGCTCATATATTTCGCATGCATACATACGGTTTGCGTTTCCTACTATCGGAGGTGCACACACGGTCATTGTCGAGTTTCCACCCGGCTGCTGCCAGCTAGCTGTAGCTGCCTCCAAGTTCAGGGAAAATCACAACCGACCAGCAACACCAACAACAACAACAATCAACAATTGAAACAAAACACCCGTACATCGTCCAAAGTCACACATACACTCTATTTTTGAGCAGCTCTCGGTTTAGAGGCGATCATAATCAACTTATATAATCTAGAACTACAATCACACACACACACACAACCACGGACAAACACACGGGGGGACTGTTCTGGACTGTTCCGGACGATCACCTGCGATTCTCGCGGAGTTCAGAACTTCACAACCGGGGCTTTCGCGTCGTGTCGTTGTGTTTGTGCATCGCGTATGTGTGCATCTCATGTGAATGTTTGTGTGTATGTGCGCGTGTTTGTGTGAGTTGGTGAGGGGGGGAAATCGAGGGGGTCGGTGAGGAGAAGTCTTTTGTTTTCGGGGATGGGAAAGGAAACACGTCTACACCACTCGAACGATCAAACACAACTGCCGGGTTGGGGCTTCGCGAAAGGTTTTGTTCATGAGTCGTGGCTTTTCGCAATTACCGAGAAGCTTCCCCAAACGGAGCGGCTCCACCTGTGTGTGGGGAGCAGGAGAGAAGTTGTCTCTCTAAGCTCACTTAGCCTGCGCGATTTTGCAACGGAAGAGAAAAACAACGACTTTGAGAGAGGCTCAGAGCTTTCGACTGGAACGGAAGCTTTCTCTCGTTAAACTTGATGGAAAATGTCGTTAATATTGAGTAATTTCACAATTTTTATTCAATTTCACCTTCTCAAAGAAGAAGAATTTATTGGTTTCAAATAAAATTTCATATCAACTTGATGTTTAACTGTTGCAACCTAAAATGATTAAAATCGCACAAAAAATGACAAATTGGCGCCACCCGGCACATTCAAATCAAGTGCAGCCAACCACCACGTCGTGAACAATCGCGATCACCCATCACCGTCAAGCCAAGCAAGCGAAACTTGGATCTTGCTTGGCTCAGCAAGTTGTGGTAAGTGGCGCGGACGTTGCACCTGACTTTAATGGTATTATTCAACGCTCGGTGGTTGCGTTTGAAGCAGCAAATCATGCCAGGTTGGCGGAAAATAAAAATCTGCTCGTGAGGCGATTTTTTTCCGAAATTTGGGCCAATCCATTTGAGCTTATCGATGAGGCATGAGAGTTGAACAAGAGAAAAAATAACTTATTTATTAGTTTAAATTTAGAAATGTTTAGTTCCATTTCGCATTTCTTTCTTTTTTATCCGCCAACTCAAACGAAATCGGAAAAAGGTGCCCCAACCTCTCTTCGATTTTCATCAAACTGAAAATCACGAATCTGAGGTTCATTTTACGATTTCTGGTGACGATGGAGGTTGTACCCCCTTAAATTTTTCTGGATTTTTAAAAATTGTTTTAAAACCGCTGCCATTTTCATTTTAAATTTCTTGCTTTTAGTAACTTTGCAGGGTTATTTTTTAGAGTGTAACAATGTTCTACAAAGATGCAGAACAGACAAAAACTTTTTACACTCAAACCCCGATGGTGTGACCCCAACTGTTGTCAAACAAACGAGGTCACTTTTTAGTTTGACACCCCTTTTACACGGAGTTCACAAACACTACCAAACGTTTGTTTTGGAAGTGTTCGTGAGCGCCGTGTGACAGTTCGTCACTTTTTAGTTTGACTTTGACCAACCAACGGGGTACAATCGCGTGTCAAACGAAAAAGTGACCAACCACCGGGGGCTGAGTGTATTAATGTAAACATAAGGGGTTTGTATGTATTCTTCACGAGTTATCCGAACTTTTCAAAAAAGTTGTTTGAAAAAGTGATGATCTTGATCATTTTTGACCAGTAATTCGAAGTTTGAACCCCTTTAACTAAATCGTGAGCTTTGAAAGCTTTTCTTTAAAAGTTCACCTAATATAGCATAAAAAATACTATTTGGACGATTATTGTGACTCGTGCATAGCTAGAACCATTAATATTTTTTTCATGGTGGGCGACAGTATTTGTATTTTTTTTTTGTTATTTTGGAAAAATCCCCGCAGTACACGAGTTTTTTCTGCTCTACAACTTTATAGCTTCCAAGTGCGCGACAAAAAAGATTTGACAGATTTATTCCCGGAAACCAGCGAGTTTAGGTTACCGTTCCAACTTTTTGGGAGGCTTGGGCAACTGTTTCTGTTTTACCTGTGTAGGACCTTCGTGAAATTTAGAACAAATTTCCAGAAGATACCATATTTTTAGAATGTTTTGCTGAAAAGTAATTAGCTTCCGAAAAGGACCGTTATTGCGCTGACGGCTCTAAGGTTCCTGGCTTGCCTGCCTGCCTGCCTGGCAGTAGGCCTGTTATGTTACCCCTTTGAGCCGAACGTATTGGGGACTACTCTAGCACGGCGTCGGTCACCCTACTGGTCAAACAAAAAAAAATATGGATCTAATCATCTTGATCGAGGAACCCCCAGAAAATAAATTTTGAGACCGATCGGACAACTTTTTTTTCGGTTTATGTTCTTTTCAAACGGAATTGCTAAATATGAGGTTAAGTAATAGGGGAAATATACCCATTTTAATCACACTAGGCCGTTTGACCAATTCTCATCACTTTTGCCGTTTTCCGCTATTAAATCAAAATTTTCAGTTGTATCAACAATGATAAGTTGCTTGCTCACTTTTATTTGAGCTATTTATTACTTTGGAGCAGTTGAAAACACTTTATTGATTCCGAAATCAACCGCAGACGGAGTAAGACGTATTTGGATTGCTTTCGTATCGCGAACTCAGTTATTGTTTTCTCGTTCCGCTCGTACACAAAAGACTTTTTGACTAGTGAAGTTACCACATTTGCAGTGCTGAGGGAGTTTTGGGAGATGAGTGAGGACCCTGGAGGGGGAGTCCGGACATTTGGCTCACGCTTTGAGCCGTTGTCCGGAGGTGACTCAACAGAATTTACGGAAGTGACATCACCGAAAAACAAGCCCGGCAAGTCAGGCAAGCGGAAGGACACGGTACCGAACCAGAATCTGTACACCAAACAAATCCGGATGGACCAGTACAACGGACCACGTTTTCTGATCCTCAAACGCACTGACCCTGGAAAGACAATGGAACTCGAAAATCCTTTCTTCATTAAGAAAGCGATGGACGCCATCACGACAAACGTTCAAATTAGCAGATTGAAAGATGGCGACCTGTTGCTGAAAACGGTTGACCGACAACAAGCAGCGAAGTTGTTGAAGCAAGAAAAGTTTGGCGGCACGATGAACATCAAAATCACGGAACATCCCAAACTGAACCTTTGCTCCGGAACCATTTTCTGTCGAGATCTGATCAAGGTCTCTGATGAACTCATCCTCAGCGAACTCAAGGACCAGAAGGTAGTCAAGGTTGATCGAATGAAGAAAAAACTCGACAACGGACAGCTTATCGATACGGGAGTCTTTATCCTCACGTTCGATTTGTGCCACATCCCTGACTCCATTGATGTTGGATTCTACCCGTGCAAGGTCAAACAATACATCCCATCCCCCCTCCGCTGCATGAACTGTCTTAAGTACGGACACACCAAAAATCGCTGTACTGGACCTCGGACCTGTGCCAATTGTGGTACCCCATACCATGATAACGCCCCGTGTCCAAAGCCGAATTCCTGTCTACACTGTCAAGGACAACATTCCGCTCTTGACCGAAAATGTCCCAGATACTTGGACGAAATGGAAATCCAAAAAATTAGTGTGACTGAACGCCTTTCGCTGAACGATGCCCGCAAGAAGAGAAGACAACAAGTACCCGAAGTCCCAGTCTTCACCAGCAGCTTTGCGCAGGTGGCCCGAGGTCTCCGAACAGCAACTGATCCGAGCAGAAATCTACAATCAGCAGTCGCCCCAAATCAACCCCGAACGCCGCAACCAGCCAAGCCTACGAATACAAAGAACGACAACAAATCATCACCAACACCAACTGGACCAAACAACCGTGGACAACTATCACCAATGAACGAACTCAACAACGCAGACCAACAACCCAGCTGCTCCACTACGACGAACGATGTGAACGCATTGTTTGTCTCGCAGACCAGCATGCCACCCGACTTTATGATGCACACACAAACGATCGAAGGTACACTCCAGCCACAACAATTACTCGCTCTATCACAAACACCTCACAATCTTATGGATTGTGACCAACAAATTGACACCGACACTAACACTATCAACAACACCAACACCAACACAAACACGAATTCAGCAGAATCTAACAACCTACTAACCATTTCCCAAGCAATTACTAACTCTATTAACATTCTCGAACAAGTATCAGAAGAAGAATTCTAAGCAAGCTTATTATTGTTTCTTGCCGTACCATTTCCCACTAACATCTATTAATACCCCCTAAACTCTCGTTTTATGGCCTTTAACATCTTACAATGGAATTGTAACGGGTTCTACAATAACTTTGAAGAACTTAAACTATTGGTACACGACTATGCTCCTGGAGCGATTAGTCTGCAAGAAACTCATTTTGTGCACAGCAAAAAGCCTACACTCAAAAACTACAAAATCTTCTACGCCCTTGACAACTACCACTTACGTGCCTCAGGAGGAGCCGCAGTATGTGTTAAAGAACAGTACCATCCTAATGAAATCGATCTCGACACAGACCTCCAAGCAGTCGCAGTGCGTCTCTTTTACCCTATAGAATTTACTATTTGCAGTCTGTATCTTCCACCCAATTTACAAACATCTAAAGCAGAAATAAGTAATTTAATCAATCAGTTGCCAACACCTTTCCTGTTAACTGGGGATTTCAATGCGCATAGTTTAACATGGGGTTGTAACTCAACCAATACAAAAGGAAACATAATTGAAACTATTCTTAGTACTCTTGATTTAAATTTATTAAATACAGGTTCGTATACTCATTTTTCTCAAGCTCACAATTCTTACTCAGCCATTGATCTTTCCCTGTGCAGTCCCAGTTTAAGTCCTCTCTTTGACTGGAATGTACACCCAGATTTATGCAACAGTGACCATTTTCCCATTATTTTATCCTTTCTTTCAAATCAAAAACCAAGGAAAAGAAGACCTCAATGGATATCCAAGGCAGCGGATTGGGAGTCTTTTCAGAATCTTGTCTCGCTAAACTTAGATAACAACAATTACATTTCACCTACTGATCGACTTGAGTCTTTAAATTCTGTCATTATAAAAGCAGCGACAGAATCAATTCCTAGAACATCTAATACTATCAAAAAAGCCAAGCCACCTTGGTGGAATAAAGAAATTGCAATTGCAATTAAAAATCGGAAAAAAGCTCTTCGCACATTCAACAAAAACATTTGTGACGCAAATAAAATTGCGTACTCTTTTGCAAAAGCTAAAGCGCGACGCCTTATCAGATTATCCAAAAAACTTTCATGGCAAAATTTTGTATCTTCTATTGATCTTAGAACAGCACCTACACAAGTTTGGAGTCAAATTAGAAAAATTTCAGGTAAATTTAAAAATAATACGATTTGTTCACTGAAAGTTAACGATACTTTGATTACAGACCCATTATTAATTGCTGAAGAATTAGGTAAAACGTTCGCTCAAATTTCGAGTTCAGAAAATTATTCTCCAAATTTTCTAACATACAAACAACATTGTGAAAACTTTGATTTAATAGATTACGAAGATAGTACCTCCTCTTTTCTAAATATTAAGTTTACTCTGATCGAATTAGAATCTACTCTTTATAGTTTTAAAGGTTCTTCACCAGGACCTGATGATATAACTTATCAAATGCTTCAAAATCTTCCAATTGATGGAAAACTATATCTTTTAAAAACTTACAATGAACTATTTTTTACTCATACATTTCCATCCATCTGGAAGGAATCAATTGTCATTCCAATCGAGAAAAGTAATAAAAATCCTCTACTTCCTTCCAATAAACGACCAATCTCATTAACTTGTTGTCCTTGCAAGGCGATGGAGAAAATGATAAATCGTAGATTAGTTTGGTATCTTGAATCAATAAATTTTTTCAGTTCTTGTCAGAATGGTTTCCGTAAGTACCGTAATACAATGGATAATCTTGTATCTTTGGAAACGGCAATTCAAGATGCTTTTGCATGCAAACAACATCTTGTAGCAATCTTTTTCGATTTAGAAAAAGCTTATGATATGACTTGGCAACATAATATTATTAAAACATTGCATGATGTAGGAGTTAGAGGCAACATACTTTATTTTATTAAAAACTTTATGAGTAAGCGTAAATTTAGAGTCTGCATCGGTGATTTATTTTCGTCGTTTTATGATTTAGAAAACGGAGTTTTACAGGGCTCAGTACTCAGTGTTACATTATTTCTTGTTGGAATTCGTTCCATTCATGATGTTCTACCATTAAATATGGAGCGACTGTCCTATGCAGATGATTTTGTTGTTTATATGAGAAGTAGTTGTTTAATAGAAATAGAGACCGAAATGCAATTTTTTTTAGATAATCTTTCTACTTGGTGTGATAAAACCGGTTTTAAATTCTCTCCAACTAAAACCAAAATGGTACATTTTTGCAAATTGAAAAGCTGCAACTCAGACCCTGAGCTTTTCCTTCAAACTCAATTTATAGAGGTAGTTGAAGAGCATACATTTCTAGGTATCATATTTGAAAAAAAATTAACTTGGGTTCAATATTTGAAACATTTGAAATCTAAAGCTTCTAATGCAACAAATATAATAAAAACTCTTAGTAGCACATCTTGGGGATCAGATCGAAAAACTTTGTTGACTTTGCATAAAACTCTTGTTTTATCAAAAATTGATTACGGATCCGTACTTTATTCAACTGGCCGTAAAAATTTAGTAGATCAATTGAACTCAGTGAACCATCTAGGAGTTCGTCTTTCCACAGGAGCATTCCGCTCAAGTCCGACATGTAGTATTCTTGCAGAAGCTGGTATTATGCCATTAAAGTTCAGAAGAGAAAATCAAGTTATCCAACTTGGCTTAAGGATTGCCTCAATCGAAAATCATCCACTAAAAAATTTTGACAATGATTCACGAATTAAATCTTCCAAATCATTTAAATTTAGATGTAACGTACTGTTAGAAAAATATGGTATTAATACTATGAATATTTTTTATCGTGGTTTTCATTCTTTTCCACCATGGTGCATTTCAAAACCTAAAATTGATTATACGCTTGGTAGTTTTAAAAAATCTGCCCATAATGCTCACATATTTAGAGCTGAATATGTGAGGCTTTGTAATTGTAAATATAAAAATCATTTTTTCATATACACCGACGGTTCAAAACAAAACGATTTGACCGGACTTGCGTGTTATAGCGAAAAATTTGAAGTTCAGGTTCATTTACCGAACTTTACATCGATCTTTGTCGCGGAACTTTTAGCTATCCTGCACTCTCTAGAAAAAATTTCTTCCTCTGATTTTGGCGTTAATTTTGTTATTTGTTCAGACTCTAAAAGCTCATTGCAAAGTATTGAAAACATTTTCTCAGAGCACCCAATTGTTCAAAAAATTCATAAAATTTTAAAAGACATCAATGATCAACATCGTTCAGTAGTTTTTCTTTGGATACCCAGTCATATAGGAATACTGGGAAATGAAATAGTTGATAATTTGGCAAAAATGAGTATACAAAAACCTATTACTAATATGAAGTTTGTAATAAGTGATCTAAAATCTAAACTAAAGGCAGAAATCTTCCGTTCTTGGGAAACTGAATGGCAAACAATCGAAAATAACAAACTGCGCGTTTTTAAGACTGATGTTTCTGCTTGGGAGTCATCGTGTCGTAGATCGAGAAAAGAATCTGTAGTGTTATGCAGATTAAGGATAGGTCATTGTAATTATACTCATAAACATCTGTTTGTAAGAGAAGATCCTCCAAACTGTGAGATTTGTAAAACACAAATTACTGTCAACCATTTCTTATTTGAGTGTAGTCGCTTTCGTAACGAGAGGGCACAATTTAGGATTGATGACTCTGTTCTACTTGATGAAAAATATTTGCTGCACAAAAATTTATTTGAGTATCTTAAAGCAATTGATGTTTATACTAAAATATAGAGTAGGCATTTAGGGCTTAGTTATTTTTAGAGTATAAAAACATTGTAAACCTTTGTAGAAGATCAGGTGCAAATAGCCTAGCCAGTGCTGAGCACCTTTATTGTAATAAATAAATAAATAAATAAAACACTTTATTTAAGCTGTAATTCATGCTCAAAGTGCTGATAGGCCGATAGTAGAAAAAGGCTGAGAAAGGGTATAGTTCCCCTACAAAAGTTAAAAGTTTGATCAAAATTCACCAGAAATTTATCAATTTTTGCTCCCACCATGATTCATAAATTTTCCAAAAGCTCTAAAATCTTCATTTAAATAACTTTCGAAACACCTGTTCTTAATGTAAAATTGATTAAAAAATTTGACAATTCCTGTTTTCCGATTTCAACTCATGTTAATTAAGAAAAACATGACAGATTGAGAGTATATAAATAAGGCTGGTACAAATATTTTTAAAAGTTTTTGTCAAAGTCAAAGTACATTAAATTTCCCATAAAATGAGATGTTCCAAAATTTTTTACAGTCGAGTAACAGAAAATGGGAGAATTTTTAAAAAGTTTTTAGTGTTTTTTTCGATGAAAAATACGTTTATTCGGAATTCTGAGTACGCCATCAAATCGGGCGTCTAATTTTACATAAAAGTCCCTTTGACACCAAATTTCTATCTCATCACCGTTTCAGGCTGCAAATTATTGAAAAACACCTCATTTTTCGCATGTTCATAAATGGAAGGGGTCGTACCGCCCCTCCGTCACTAGATATCAAAAAACGGACCTCGGATTCGTGATCAGGGACAAAAGTTACCCCTTAGGACAAAGTTTCACGCTAATCGAAGAGGGGTCGGGGAACTTTTCTCGATTTCGTGTGAGTTGGTAGAGAATTACCCCTATACAATTTTTGTTTTTGTCAGATCTTAGATTTTTTGAAAACTAATGATTGCAAAACAACTGAACTAGTGTAAAATACATTTTAAAACACTTTTTTCATTAAAATGTGAAGACTATGGCTTGTTATTTAAATTATGGTTTATAATTTATCTAATTTTTTGTAAAAAAATTTAAAAAACGAAAAGACAAATAAAAAAATCAGTCAAAATCAACATCTGTTAATTATATATTTACTCCTGGCTCAAAACCTGCTGTAACGGAAAGGGGCAAGTTCGGTGGCCAACACATTTTCTCGAATCGATCATTCAAGGTAAACACGGAATGGCCACGGCGGTGATGGAAGCTACCTGCAGAAAGAAGAACCTAATTTGGCAGAGTGGATGCGCGCTACCGATCGATCAATCGATCGATTCCCTCCAAAGAAGAAGAGGCCCCAAATAATATGCCCATCCCGAGTCCGGTAAATTACACCAATATGAGCCAAAATGTGGCGGTCGGAGGAGCTACCGAAAAGGAAGCTGGAAGTTGCTTTTAATGCCTGGTCGGGCCCCGGCCAAGATCCGAACATCCATCAGCCAGAGCACCTTCAAAACCAATATCTGCCTGGTAATGATAAATAATTTCATCCTCTGATAATTGATATTTTACCGGAAGTTTTTTTCTGCTTCTTCTTCTTTCTTCACCTCACTTGGATGTGGTTTTCCTTTTCGGGTTCCTCAAACCTTTTTTTTGATGAACAACTTCTCTTCTTTTCGACACCTTCTTTTTTCTGCCATGAATGATCTTCGGATTGCTTTCAAATTTGAAGTTTGCTTTCCGAATCGATCAGCGCCCATCGATGGGGGAGGGTGGAGGGAAGTGTATTGAAAAACAATATATTGTACCCACCACCAGGCGAATGAATGAGTGATTGCCCCCACTTTAGGATCCGGGCGGAAATTTCGAACTTTATGATTTGGTCAATCTGCAGAACCAAAAAGAGCAGGAGGAAACGCTAGGGTAAGAAAAGGGAGAGATCGATACGGATCGGCTCTGAGCTCTGTGGTGGAGGAAGTGATTTTGGGATTTTTCAGGGTTTTTTGTCGATTTTCGGCGCGGTGTTTTATGCGTGTATATTATGCGTAAAATTGGTATAATAATCACCATAATGACGGAAAGGGTCTGATGAAGCGCGAGGAAGCTATTTTACTGATGATTGGAATGATATATTTATACTGCTGGTAGAAATGGGTACATAATCGAAATAATTATCTAAGAGAAACCTTAGGGACGATCCACAAACCACGTGGACAATTTCCATACAAATAAAATCTTTTTTGTATGGAGCGTGGACAATCGCCAAACCCCATTTCAAAATATGGAATGTATTTACATAACAAACCCATACTCTGGCTTCAGAATCAAATTGGTTTAAAGAAATACTCAAAAATCCTGAACTTGTTTTGATAAATTTCAAGTGTAACACTTCTATCCAACAGATAAAATGGAACCACTCACTCGCCAGACGAGAAATGCTCCATTTTCGCGAACTCAATAAACATCTGAAAAACATCATAATTGAAAAACACTCGTAAAGTTTAATTTTACTGCCCCTAATTATGACACCAATCTGAGACGGCGACGTCCGTGGCCGTGCAACATGCTTTCTACATACAAGTTGATGATTTCTGAACATGCTCTCACATGTAAAATATTTTAATAGTTTTGCGTGTAATTTTCAGTGCTTCCATTTGCGCTGTTTAATTACTCGTCTCGGCGGGTAATTCGACCCGATTTCTTGAGGCTCGTTTCTCTTTCACCAATTTTCGTGGTGGCCGTTGATAGCAATATAAACCTCAAGTTATTATGCTGCGTAATGGTTCAATATAACCTCTACCGAAGGGGCAGCAGAAAAAGTTGATGGAAATCCGAAGGAAAAAGTTGATTATTGATTTCAGCCGAGATTTTGCAGGTGTGCAGTAAAAAGTGCGATATGATTCGCACCAAGCCCGGAGGGAGAAGACCAGGCGCTGCTGGCCTAAATCAAATTACGCATTCGATTGTTGCCTGGACTAATCCGGCAAATCAAATCAACTTACGCGTGGCGCGGCCCCTCAGGTTTTGCCCGGTGGTGGTCGGCTGCAGATTCGTAAATGATTCGGTCAAGCCTTTACGAGACTGCTGTTGATGGTAACGGAATCATCATGAAAAAAAAATTAATGAACTGAGCAATTAAAAATTTAGGTGAACCAGTGCGATGGTTTCTTCTACAATAAATTCGACTAACTGTTAAAGCTATGATCGATATTTGTGGCCAGCCCGGAACCGTAGCTCTTAAGGTGAGAGAATCTCCATAAACGAATCGATTGCACAATTAAGCTCCTCAATGGTTATGAATAGAGAAGCAATCAATTTTCTGAGCGATCAATTTACTTACCGCTGAGAGAGTGATGATTGTTTTGTTTGTTTCTGAATTTTCAAATGCCGGCAATATGAAGCTTACGTTTTCTACCGGATTCAGATGGTATGATAAACTGAATTAATTTGATAGATTTGACATGACTTAAATAAAATTAACTTAACAATTGTTTTCAATAATTACAGATAAATATTGAATAGAACAGGTTCAGGACAATTAGACTAGAAACTTCAGACCCAAATTCTCAACAAACGTTGGTAGAAGACCACTTAATAAAATGATAAAATGATTTAACAAAAATACTACAAATAAAAATAATTAATTTTTTCTTCAAAAAACATTAATTTTGTTTGTCAAAAATTATACAAGAATACCTTTAAACATGAAAGCTGTGCAATTCATGCTTTTAAGACTATCAATTTTTTACAGGAAAATAAAATTGTGATTGATCAAGGTAAACAAAGTTTGCAACAGAGATCACAGCGGGTTTAGTCTTTAGTGTACACAGAAAAAAAATAATGGTAATATTCATTAGGAAATTGTGACAGATTTTGTAGCTAAAAAAAATGATGAATTTTACCCCAGAAAATGATGAACTTTCATCAGTTTTTGATGAATATTCATCAGGTGTACATTTTTACACATTTTTTATGTAATACAGTCGACTCTCTGGTTTTCAATATCCAAGGGACCGTCGAGGAAGAGAATCATCAGTTTACAGAACGATGCATAATGAAGACTCGATTGTAATTTTTTTTTCTTGATACCCAGCTATGGGAGAGAATCATGGCAACGTCCATCAAACAAAAACAAACTAATGTCAAACACCCTTCAAAGCTTCGTTTCGCCAAGAAAAATGTCTATGCAAGCCATGAGAAAGTGAAATTATTGACAACCGGAAGAGATTTTTAAAGCAAACAGAATCCAAGGGACCGTCGAGGAAGAGATCCTTCATGCAAGGGAAAAAATCGAGGAATGAAGATAATTGAAGTATGCAGATTGAAGGGACTGAAGAATTCATCGATAGATGGAGAATTATTGATATCGAGAAGATCGATAGCCAGAGAGTCGACTGTATTACTAAAAATAAAGAGGTAATATTCAACCTAGCAAATTTTCAACATTCCAAAATTCAACTTTTTTGTTCTGTGTAGTAAGATAATTTTAATTTGGGACAAGTTTTTTTTTGTTTTCAAATTTATATTTTTTAAAGTGCTGAAAAAAATTGCTTGAAATAACTCTACATGATTTTGACAGCATTATTCAATTGATGTTAATGTTACCCGATAATAATTTGAATTGCATCAGTTTCATAACAATGATTAATTTAAGCAAATAATAAAATGAAGTTAAACATCAATACTTTATGAAAGTTAAAACTTGAAATCAATGATGGTCCAAAATTGGCCGTCCAAATAATTATACGCAAATTACAATACCTTATTTTTCAACCAACTTAAGTTTTCTTCGACACGAATTCTGAACAAATATGTTGACTTTGGAAGAAAATAACTGTAGTTTTAGGCAATGTTTTTATTTTTGGTAATGAATACATATATACATATATAAGTCACTACATTTCACTCTGAAAATAAAACACAAATATTGGTTCTCCACTAAAACTGAATAAATTGTTATATTGCTAATGAAACAAAAAGATGTGTCAAATGAATTAATTTAATTATGCAGTTATTGTAAAATTGAAAATGTATAACTAATATAAACTAAACAAAATAAAATGGATGGCCTTTGTTGATATTTTAACTTATAAAACTTTCATACAAATAAATCATATCTTTGGTAAAAAAAACACTGTCTTAAAGAGTATGACTAAAAAAATATGTTTCATCCCATTAAGTTTATCCATTGAAAAAATTAAAAATTCTTTTTTAAGAAAAATATTTTCAAAAAACAGCTAATTTGGCACTTTTTTCTGAAAAGTCGTTATTCTTTACCAAATATTCAAACATCTGGATACTATTTTGTATGACTGTTAAAAGACCTGTATGGATAAAATTTGAACACACCTGCTTTCCAAAAAGCGTTTTAAATTTTGGTAATTTGATTTTTAATTTAATATTTAGCCATTCTGCGAAAAAAAAAACATATTATGCTCAAGAACATTTCCCAAGAAACTATTGTAATTTGTTCCATATAAAGGATAATGACCATTCCTCTTTCAAGAAGGCACACAAATCGTTATGGTTTCACAGAAAAAAAAGTTGAATTTTGGAATGTTGAAAATTTGGTAGGTTGAATATTACCTCTTTTTCTGAACATAAAAAATGTGTAAAAAATTGAACCTGAAAATTCATCATTTTCTGAGGTAACATTAATCATTTTTTTGACACAAAATCTGTCACCATTTCCTGATGAATACTACCATCATTTTTTTTCTGTGTTGTATGTGAAATCTGTAAATAAGCTAAAACATAATAATGTTTTTTTTTTTCTCTTGAAATTAATCCTCCAATCAAACATTGTTAACCTCTCAATTTCGTCCCCAGAGCCCATTTCGCGTTTTACAACCTTAGATCGAGATCGCAATCACAGTCCCGGGACTCTCTCCGTCCATTTCTTCGTTCATATCATTAAAACGTTTAATTGCAAACAAATCAAAACAGCAGCAGAATGCATTCGTCGTGTAACGAGCAATGTTTCAAAAACGTGAAATTACACGCGAGCGCATTTCCTTTCACGTTGGTGGCCAACCCACACGCGGCGTTGAAAAGACATGCTGCTGTGGCCAATCCAAGGGGGGGTCAGGAACACCCGGAATCTGTCGGAGAAGGTTCGTCCGTCTGATTTCGTTCGGGGTTTCCTGTTTGAAGCGATAGGAAATAGTTGACATGGCTATTACAAGTCAGATTAGTTCGAGCGCATTTCGCTGCAGTTTCTTCGGGAGTTATCGAAGCGTTCAAATCTTAAAGGTTTCACCTGCCATAATTGACACGCTGCTGGCACATCGTTCCACATCTGCATTTCTCTAGAACGAGAGGGTCTTCACGGAGGGCACATTCGACGTTCAGCAGGTTGTAAGAAACAGGGGTCGGAAATAAGCACATCGAGCGACTATACTTCCCCCCAGAGCCGTAAGAGCACAGATAATGAATAAAACCACAATTTCGAAATTGAACGCATCGTTGATCATCTGGTGTGGTATGTGCCTTACGCGGAATGGTGGCCTCCAAGGCAGCCACAGTCATAATCAGCTCATAGAATAAGAAAAGGGGAATTGCTGCACTCTGGTAGGATCTGAACAATTTTCAGCGTTTCTTCAAAGAAAAAAAACCTGCAGAATCAGTAAAGTAAAGGAGTAAAAACTGTTGTTCTTAAAATGTCGTACATTTTCAATTACGTTTCCAAAAACATCCATTAAATTTCAAACAAACAGGCTTTAGATAAAATTCATCTAAAACGTTTTTCTAAGCTTATTGATGAAATATTTAAAATAAAAATTTCCTTAAAAATTTCCAAGGAGATCGATCTATTGTGATTTATTTTTAAGTAATTTGTGCAGCAAATTGAAATAAATGTAAGCAGCACTGCTTTTCTATGCAGAACTAGTCTTCCCCCATGGTAATGGTAACATATCTGAGTATCTCTTGAAAAGTTCCATACCAACAAGTCCCAGCTATTGCTCTAAGTTTCTCGACCCCAACCGCTTCCGTTCACGTCAAGTGAACCTTATGGAAAACGGCCGCTTGCAGATCCCTCAAAGGTTGCCCCCAAGATTCCACCGGATTTTATGCGGTTCTTCGCCTCTCCGCGGGCACGGTTCGTTACACATTACGAGCGCGCACTCACTGGCGCAAAGTCTGGCTTATTAGCTCGCAAGGGGGGGTTGGTAAACCTCTTACAAACACCTGACTTACCCGACTGGAGCTGCGGTTTCGCACACAAAATGGCGGTTAACTCCTGTGCCGAACCAAACCAGCGACGATTCGCTTCGATGGGTTTTCCTTCGCTTTTCACGGCTGAGCTTTCTTTTGCACGGGGGTACTCTTTTGTATTTTTCATTGAAAATGTTTTTCTTTCGCTATCAAAGTGAAAAGATCGGGCTTAATTAGAGTCATAAAATTATATACGCCACGGGCGAAGATTCTGTCAATCTGTCTCACGGAGTTAATTCACTGGAGCGGTGTAAACATTCATTAAGGAGGAGCTCTGCTGTTTTCTGATGCGTTTAAAGCACGAGCTTGGTTCCTTTTCTTGGCTATCGTTGAAATCAGCGGAAGAGGTTCAGCACTGACAGGAGGTTTTTCAAACTTAAAATTAATATTTGTTCAAACGAAAGACAATAACTGGTTAAATTTAAAATTGCTTTGATTTACTTTAATTGTTAATAGTCATTTGAACGTCAGGGACAAGAATGCATGATACTTTTAATATCTTTATATTAATTTTGTATGAGCCGCTAGCAAAATTGTATAGAAGAACTTAGGATAGAAATTGCTTCTGAGTGTTAAGGAAAATCATTTTTCCGTTAAAAATGTATTTATGTTTTTTTTATATTATAAAATTATTCAAAAAAAAATGCTTGGATCGACTAAGTTTCCTGGATATTTTTTTTTTGTTAATTGAAAAATAGTCATCACTATATTTTAAGAGAAATTTTGATATTATTTACTGCTTCAAAAATGTTTTATTTATTTCTTTTTAAACGTAGTTAATTATTTATGACAGAAAATTGAATATATTTTTAATTTTCTAAATTGTTTGATATGATTTGGAGGACTAAAATTAGAGTGTCCAATTTCCCGGGGTTACAGAATTCCCGGGAAATGGGAAATTTTAAACAAATTTAAAATTTATCGAAAATTGTTCTGATCCTGGATCTGATTAATATTCATCAACAAAATTGTATAAAATAGCAACCTAAAAGATCAAAATTAGTGCGGGGGTCAATTATTGCCTTAACCGGTAGCAGAAAAAAAATCAAGAAAATATATAAAAAATCTAAATTTATAGGTTGTCTTGCAAATAATCATAAGTATTTTTTGTGTAGTATTATTATTCTAATCACAGTGTTTGGACAGTGAGTAAAATGAATCCATGCTTCGAAACCATAAAATTGCTATTAATTATGGCTCTGTGAACAGTTTGAGAGAACATGATAAAGAATAATATTGAGACGACGTTGGAATGAAAAAAAAAATCATGAAGAAAATACTGAAAATATTGTTGGCAAATCTTTTTTCCATAACAAATCTTACTTGTTTGAGCTCATGAATAAATAGATAAGGATTGAACTCACCTTAAAAACTGCCTTTACACTTGAACTATATTTTTATGAAATCACAACTAAAAGTTTTTAATTATTTGGTGCTAGAATTTGAAATATGTTTGCAGTTTTTGGACACTGTCTATATAATACGAAGTAGTTTTTTAATGATTCAGCTTAATAAATGACTTTGGCTAAAAGAATTTTCAAAGCAATAAAAGTAGTTTAAACGCTATTTCATATTAAAACTGCTTACGCTCTGTTAGATCAAGTGTAAGTTTTTTTTACATTTAACTGTGAACACTTTTAAACAAATTTATCAAATTCTTCTTGCACAACCCTCTTTGAGACATCAAATGATATTTTTTTTCAATTTTCATCCAATTTGGCCATCGTCATAATCGTGAAAAAAACTTAATTTTGATCTTGGCAAAAGAGGTGCCTTATTTTCAGATGATATATCAACAATTTTCGTTTAAAAACTAACCAGAAATGTAATAGTTGATTTTCATTCCAAAATATCTTAATTTTTGTTGCTTTACGAATAAACGAGATCCCAGTTGTGAAAGCTCCAGAAACTAATATTATCTGAAGTATAATATATAAATATAAATATATGAAATTTTCGGACAAACTAATAAGTTATAAGAACAGTAAATTGAATTGAATGAAATAAAATTGAGTTTTTTCATTATTATTTTTTGTAAATTAAGCAAAAATGTGCCAAGAAGTTAGAAAAATGTATACTTCCGCTTGAATTTTGGGAATTCCCGGGAAATTAACAAATTTCCCGGGAAACGGGAAATATTTTTTTTCCCGGGACGAGAAATTGGACGCTCTAACTAAAATAGACATCTTCTTAGCCATGAGTGATGGTGCAAAATTTGGTTAAGGAGATTTGATTTTTTGAAGAAAAAAAAACGTGTTCTTGGAAAATAACGAAAACCTTTGAAAAAAATGTTGAAGTTGCATTTAAACCTTTATGAAAGAAAGTTGGAAATGTCTTTTTCATTGTAATTAGGGTAGATGCATCTGTTTTGTAACTACTATGTTTGAGATGACCACCTTTCGGAACGAATGCAACAATAATCGTCCGAATCGGTTGAGTTTTCACCGAGATATAGCCGGTTGTATTTCCAGCTTTTTGATCACGTGTTAAAAATATTTTTTTATAGCAATCGAATTTGCAATCGCACTTTTTTCAGATAAATTGTACCGTATTCAAGTTATATTCAGTATACAGTTTCGATTTGTTTAAGCTTTTTGCGTTATAAAAAAAATCTTGGACAAAAAGCGCCCCTAAAAAAAAATACTGAAATTTCCTACAATTTTTCTCTAGAACATTGAAAATGTCACCTGTTAGCCTGTTATTTTTAACTGACGATAACTCGAAAATTATTGGTCCAATTTTCAATGTTCCAAAAAGTAAAGATCTAGTCTAATGCCTTCTTAAAAATGTACACTGATGTTTAGGTTTAATGTTAAAGTTGAACTGAGCTTTTTTTGTCTAAGATATTTGTGATATTGTAATATGTTAAATATCCATCACGAGCATTTTAGAGTGAGCAATTCTCCTAAAAAATATTGAAAAGAATTATTGAAGATTCAACGGTTTCATAATGTGATCTTCATAAAAATAGTATTCCTGATTTGTTTTGAAATTCTTATCCTAACTTTCGTCTCCCACCACCTCCATAAATTTTCCTTAAAAATTCAGGGACAAAAAAGTTAATTTAAAAAAAATTACAATTTATTGCAACCTGTTTTAAAATAGATTTTATAACATTTGTTTTTGTATTTTTAATCAAATAGGTTACTTATACATTGCCATTTCAAAAACGTTAGGACAATGGATAGGACAAAGTAAAAATTAAGAAACCATGTTTTTTTAATTTCACGAATTTAAAGATATTTTGCAACCAAGAACGCCAAGACCTGTAGGTAGTAGCGCGGCTGGTTTCCAGTAGTTGAGAATTATCAACTAGGATTGTTAATAATAACACTTCAATTATTCAATTTTGGAATCATACTGACTAAATAGTAATTATAGGAACTGTAACTAAGTTAAGAAACCAAGATGACCAGAGTATCCGATTACATAATTATTAAAAAATAAATCTGTTGATTCAATCCACATTACATTGTAAGTTATTCGCAGCCCAGCAAAATCGAAAACCAGTAGTCGGCAGCTGTCACGTGGGATTTTTCCTCTAACAAGGTAGCAGGGCTCCTCCTCCGGAGGCAATAAATCATAAACCAGTCGGCCAATGTTTGCGGTCTGAAGATGATCCAATGTTCATGTCGGGGTTCAAGATATACGTGTACGTGCTCTCGTTCAACTTCTAAGCTCTTCCGTGGCTGGTTCGGTGAGAACTTTTCACCAAACAAAAGTACCAGGCCAAGACGGGCCATTTGGCATCAACAAAGTAATTAAGTATGAACTGGAAGCCAGAACCCCAGTCCGGAGCCAGAAGCCAGTTGTAGGCTGGACTGTGATGTTCCAGAACAACAGAAGCCAGTTCCACAGGTTCAACGTCGGGTTTGGCTTGGCAGGGAAAGGTGAATGAATTTTTAACATAAGAATTTTATGCGCTGTTTATCCGACCTAAAGACTTGACTGTATCGTGAGAGAATTCCTGGGAAAATTTACACTAAATAAAGGTTCTGGAATGGATGTTTATGTGATAATTATGAAGAGTTGGAGTCACTTTAAAAGTTCATTTTAACAGAAACTCGTGTGTCCCTCACAAACTTGATTTCCATTCAGAGAAAACTTAATAATTGTGAAATAAAAACAATCTATAAGTCATCTTAAAAGAACACACAATGTTGATTTTTAAAGGAATAACCAAATACTGATAACTTCTCCAAAACTTGAGCAAAACGAATGCTCTCAAAACCCTTTTTCATTCTGGAATGTTTCGAACAGATTACAGGAAGTACGCGATAATAACCTTACCCATTCAAAGACTCAGTGTTCTTCAACATTTTCCACCTACACTGCCGTAGAGCAGCTTCAAGCCGGGGTCAATGCGGAACATCCACAGCGGATCATCATCAGCATCTTCTACTTCTTCGTCTACTACTTGCTGGCCCATTGTAGTTTTGCCTGCCTGGATATTCGGCCAGGGGCTCCAAGAGGGTCGCTGAGTGGCCATCGCGTGGCTGACCTGACCCGGCGAGCGAAGAAGCGAGATATCGATCCCGGTGAGCACCTGTGTGTACGGTCTCCGAGGCTTCCTCCTCTTCTGGCCAAGTTTTGTGCACACGCATTTCATTGTGGGCAATCATGTGGGGGTATAATAGTGAATCAATAATCACTCAATTTGTTCGACTTCTTCGGTAATTTCTGTATTATACTCGCGGTGGAAGGAAGCAGAACAAATTGCACCCGCCGGGGGATATTATAGTAATTTCTATCGATAATTCGGGGCCTAATGAGCTTCCTGGGCCTAAAGAGCAGGGCCGCTGAGAAGGGTTTTTAAGTTGCCAAATTTAGCTTCTGAGGTCTACGTCGGTTAAAAGCCTGTCCAGAAAAAATATGAAATTACCAAGTTTTTCTCTTAAAACCATCGACCAAAGACCAAAGAAGACCTCATACTATCTCGTGACATTATCTTATTTGTGAGTCAAATTCATAAAGTTCTCGTAAAGCTATTCTTTGGCTCATAAAATCAGCAGAGCGAATCTCCTGTCTTGATTTTGTTCGCGTTTATGTTGTGAGTTGCATGCTTCAGGGGGTTTTCGCAATTTTATGCTCCTCGGGTTGTGTGTATGTGTGTGGGAGGGGAGAAATAATAACATAAAATCAAAAGACGGGTACAATGATCTTGATTTGCTCAGGGTGAAGTGTTGGCAACTTAATGTCCCGAAGAAGCTTTCTGCTAGGGGTATTGCACGTATGAGGTATGGCTGGTCGAGCTTTTTAACCATCTAGCATGACGTGAACATAAATAACACTTTTGGAGTTTTTTAAGTCCAATAATCAAAAAAATCATTTTTTTTGCTTGTTGGTTATTTTTAAAACCGTCAAGGATATTAAAAAAAACACAAAAAAAGCAAAAAAAAAATTGTTTGTTGAACCTTATTAAATACTCTACTGCCCATGTTCGCATAAATTTCCCATATGCAAAAACAGCAAGCTGAGAAAAACGCATTTGAAGTTTGTCCCACACATAAGGATACGTGTTAAGTTTTCGCGAAAAAACTGGATTTCCTCCTGATTTCTAGAACAAAGATCACATGAACCATACTGCATCAATAAATCAAAATCGATGAAAATGCATATGGGACATTTATGCGATCAGGGGCAGTCTAGCTTCTTAAATGTTACTATTAGTCAAATGTGTAATATTCAACAAAAAATCGCAAATAAGTTACATAAATAATAAATAATTCAAATGATTTTATTACGAATTCCATCATTCAAAAAATCTCTAAAAATTATAAACCAAATTATCGAAGGGATGAAGTAATATTAAGATACAAATATAAATACCTTCATCAGGGGTGACATAGGGTCTAGGGGTGAGATTGGGTCAAACAAAAACGCTGAAATTTGCATGACCCAATCGCACCCACCAGACCCAATGTCGACTCTGATGACGGTTGTTTTTTACAAAGTTTCCGAATGCATATCAAAAACAAATGAGTCGATTAAATTAATTTTTGCAATTCCGTCGTGAAACTACTTACTTTTCCTGTCATTCTTGAACGACGAAATAGCCTGCTTTTCTGTACCAAAAATAACAGAATCGAATAGCAACACTTTTCAAAATAAATGCTGAAAAGTTCTACTTTTCAGCACTCAAATGGGTGCTGAAAAGTTGAACTTTTCAGCACTTGTTTCGAAAAGTAACATTTTTCAACATTTTTTTGATTTAAACGATTTATTGACAAAATACATGAAAATTTAACATAAAATTTCACTCATTGTGTGTTTTTTGGAATTGCAAAAAAATTTGTATAGAACTCGTTGATAAATGTACGACTCGTGCTGAAAAAATCCTCTTTTTGCAACTTGTTGCATAAACTACTATTAAATCATTTTTTTGAAAACTGTTTTTAACATGAGCTTATTTCATTAAAAAATAGCTCTGTCATAATAAGTTTAATTTATAATTATTTATTGAAAAGTTTTTAAACAAATATTATCGAGTTATGTTTGTTATTAAATTGATCATATTTTTTGAATAACAGATCAAAATAAATTAAAATACTCAAACAAATTCCAAAAACTGAATTATTGTTTGGATGGATTTTAAGATGTTTTTCAGTCATATTTTTTTGTTTTGGCTAATATTTTTAAATGAAATCTGAAAACATTTAGTTGTCAAGTAAAACTAAAATTATTCAAAAATTTCATTGATTTTTCATTTTTATTTTATTAGGTTGCTTTAACAATTACATTGGTGCAGTTGTTATCTTGAGCTGAGATATGGACTACCTTTCAACAGCTGATTTGTTCAAAATGGGGAGAGATTTTACTGGAACGATTTGGACACAGAAGGAAAAAAAATGCTAAAATAAACTTCGAAATAGCTAATAGATGTGGGATAGTTAAAAGAAAGGAGGCATTACATATTCTAATATTATTTAAAAATAAATCACAAAAAATAAGCAAGATATGAAAAAATACCTACGTCTACGTTTAGTATCACGGAATAAACTGTGCAATCTATTAAGAAAATAATCAGAAGAAATATTTATTCTTCCATTTCATTCCAATTTTAGTCTTATGCAATTATGTTTTGTCTTCAAATTATATTATTTTAATTTAACCACAGATATTGTTTTAGCTAAAAATGTGTGGATTTGTTTAAGTTAGATGCATTTATTCCATTAGAATAAATTAATGTAATATTAATATAAAACATCCGAATTCCGGAATCTGGTACATCGGGATGGTTAACAAGAAATTAAATATCTTCAATACAAAGAGAACTGAACATGTATATGTTCGATATAACTCTGAAAATTGTCTAAAATTTCTTATACTTTGTTACCAAATTGTTTAATATACTGTTCAAAAATGTATTTTTTTTTAAATCGATCTTTTTTATTCTTTCAAATTAAATACATGGTAATAAAATACTAGGAGAATATAGGTAATTTTTACCAGCCACGTGTCTTAAATCCTCTTAAACCGACCGAACCATAGAACCCCCCCTAAAGCGGTCGATACTATCGCAAACGCGCTGGAACTCCGTAAGGCACACACAGCTGGCACCAGGTGATCTCAACAGGTGCCTGAAGAATTTATCTCGTTCAGCTCATCAAGGGTTTGAAATTCCATCAATTTGATTCCCATCGTTCAAGTTGGTCGTAATCGAATCGCCACCTCATCATCATCGGCCCCGAGGAATGTAGAACCCCGTGAAGTACCTCCGGAGCACGATGGCCAATAGATTTCCCGCTCTCGGTAAGAACACTTGGAAATAATCAGCTTCAACGGCAGCAGAATCCCGTACACGTATCCGATCCGGCCAATAAATCCCGGCTGGAAAGTGAGGCGGATCCGCTTTGAAAGATGCCCACGAGAAGATTTGTTTAGCGTGTTGTGATGCCATCAGTGGAACAAATTGTTTTTCTTAATTTTCTTTCTTTGATCGACAGTGCGGAACATCAGCTGATTTGTTAAAAAAGTTTATCCAAATTTAAAAAAATGTGTTTGTTTTCTGTTTAATTTTTTTTTTCACTTTTTATCTGTCTCAACAATGTTTGAGTGAGTTCCAGTTTCATTACGAACTTGCAAGAATGGTGCTAGAGGACCATTTGATTTTTTTCATGTACTTGCAACAGATTTTTTTTCCGTTGCAAATATTGTTTGAAGTTTATGCGCCCCCCCCCCCCTTCAAAATTGGTCTGAAAAATCAGGGGGCGAAAATTTTTTTTCCCTAAAAACTACAAAATTTTAATGGAAATAGAAGTCTAATCAACTGAGAACAATCTTAAATGACTTTTTCTCATATTTAACATGTATGGACTCGTTTAAAAATATTTGGAACTTTTATGAAATTTAAATGTACAGCACCGCAAAAACGTTTTTTGCAAAAAAAAATAAATTTTCGTCAATACCTAGATATTTTGGAAACTAATGATTGCAAAACAACTGGACAGGTGTACAATGCATTTTTAAACACTTGTTTCATTCAAATGTTAAAACCGTGGCTCGTAAATTCAATTTAAAAACTTTTTTATTTTTTTGTTTAAAGTTAGTTGCAATACTTCCCCTCATACTTTGTAAAAGTTTAGAAATGATATTTTGTAACTTAAAATTAAATTTAAAAAATCACAAGAGCAACACTTCAAATAACACAAAGGGACGGGAACATATTTGAAAGAAAATTATGTCTAAGAAATATTTCAACAATAATAACCTTAATGTATGCACCACGGGTAACACGAAAGTACATCGTATAAACTTTTGAAATAAAAGCCCACCCCAAACTAAAAGCTCAACAATAATGCCCACTGTCCGCTGAAGCTAAGGCTACCTCAAGAAACGTACATAATTCAATAAACCTGATTCAAGACCGAATTATCTGTGAAAATTTGATACAGATGTTTTCATTTACATATTTGAACTTATTTTTGAAATGCCATTCTTCCAATCAATGCTTTAGAATTGTTTTAGGAACAGTTTCGCTACTTTAAGAAAAAAAAATAGAATTTTGTTTTTATGTACTTATAAAATCAAAATTTTATTTTTTTCTCAAAGCAGCGAAACTATCAGAATTAGTTTATAAAGTTAGAATGGATTTAAAAGAATTCATGAAAAAATATTGTTTTACTCTCGGTTTTACAAGTTTGAATCTTATTATTATTTTCGTATTATCATAAACTAGAGTGTATTCAGAGTGGCTTTGAGAGGATCTGGAAATGCCCGCAATATTCGCAGCTCAACATTATTGGGTTTTTGTGTAAGGATCAAATGTGATTGTTAATTTGAGCATGAGGTGATCGTTACTGTTTGATGTAGCAGAAAATGTTTATTTTCGTTCGAGTTTATGGTATTCACCTATCAATCTTAAGCGTTTCCAGTAACGCGGATTTAGATTTCTCATGTTACAACAATTCCTTGGTTGTACTACCATTGTTTTTATTTAATTAACTCCACTCTTCTTTCCGTGCATTTAAGGTGATACGGGAAGGCAGCGCCATATTGAACTGCAACTCGAGTTTTTATAAGCACCTTCAAGGAAAACGCCAGTCTTAAACAAGTTCAATCTTTTTCAGACGACAAATATAAGGCAAGCAACCTGTCGAGTTCAGAAATTGACGCAGGTTGAACAGAAATTGTCCAAGAACTGGCGTCACGTTTCACCAAAATAAAGCACCAACAGATGTTTCACCATCCTTGCGCAGACTTCCTCGTTATTTTTCTGTCAAGTTTTCGAGTTTCGAACTGCGAGCGCGATAAAAACAAAAACAAAACCATGCTCTGTCTCAGCGGCTGTCACGCTTCTTCTTTCTATGCTAAAACGAAAATTTCGAACATGCTTTCTCGGGTGGGGTGGCACGAGGCAGCAATACATAAACATGCTGATGCTGGTGGTCGTGATGAGATTCTTACACCCAAGGTGGATTGTGTACCCAGCTTGTTGAATCTTAAATCTAGATTACTTTTTCAAAACCACCAATATGGCATAGGTTTTCTATTGACATAGGACCATTCGAAAAAGTATGCGAGAAATAAAAATAAACTTTCATCAAATTCATTCATAATATGAAAATAAATTGAAATAACTATAAATTGTGTTTTTGACAGTTCGTAGACAACACGATCGACCTTTAACGGCGCCTACCTTGCCTAATTGTAGACAGTCTACGCCATTAAGGGTCGATCATATATCTTTGATACTTGCAAAAACACAATTTATACACAGAACATTTTTAGTTGGGGTGTACAAAACGTGTGCGCGGGTTGACTCACGCCGTCCATCCCCGATTGTCACAGAGCGCCGTGGTATTGGTGGCCGCTCACCGTCGTCGTCGTCGTCGGTTTCGTTCGCAGATAGGTCTCTGTGTCAGTCTAATGGTGCGTTTCGGATGTGATACACGGTCTTTTTTCCGCACGGTAACACGGGAGTGACAATTTTCGTGAAGGTTCAGTGAAATTCCTTCCAGAAGCGTCTGTCGGTGCGGAACTTCCAGGCCCCAGGTCTGTCTCGGAACAGCTGATTCAACAATAAAACGTACACACTCGCACATTGAGTGAATGGATCACGTAGTAGGCGGATGGTCTTCGTAAAGGGGAGGATCTCAAGCGGATTCATTGTTTGCAGTTTGATTCGCGAGACGATTAAGGTGAAATTCGCGGCACACTTGGATGTGTGGCGGCGGTGGCGCGTCCAAATTTGACGTTTCTGTGTTAGTGTGTGATGGCAACGGAGAAATTAACAGCTAACTGTTAGTTGATGAGTGAGTTGTGAACTAGGTGGAAGTTTGGAAAAGTGATCAAACGAGAATAAAACCATCGTCTGAGACAGAAAGCGCCAGCAATTCGCCATGTCGCCAGCATTCCTAGCGGTCGTGGCCGTGATACTGTGCATCCTGTTCCGGCTACTCAATGTCAACAGCCAGCCCCAGATACCGCAGATGTTCTGCCGGGATGGACAGTTTATGGAGTGCTTCAACAAGATCGCACCAATGCTCAGAGAACCGTGAGTAACTCTGCCACTAATACATGCTTAGGAGGGGCGGGAGAAATCATAAATATTTCCCACTGGACATATTCGGGATAGACGACGGTCATAATCTCTGGCCTTGGGTTGGCCTCTGGAATAGGGACAGGGCTGGATGGGGTAGCCTGTGGAATGTTCGAGACGATAACGAAAACATTTCTTGTTTTTTTTTCGATTTGTTTTGTTTTCCTCTCTTTTTACTTATCGGTTAAGGTAATCGGTCCTTTTACAGGACAACAGAAAAGTCTTTGACCAGGACAGGAACCTTCTTATTCGCCTATTTTTCTATTGTAACAGATCTGATTCATTTATATAGATACAATTTAATTTTCAAGGTAAAGGGATTTTAGGTAATACATTACATCTCTATTTTTTTTCTTTTCAAAGGTCCTATTAACATTTCTTTTATTTTTATTTTTTGCTTTTTCCGTATTTTTGAAACTACCATTTTTTTTTTCTTAAAACAAACTAAAAAGCATCACCACTAAACTTCACAAAGTGAAGAATGTCCGAAAGAATGCGGGGGGAAATACGAAAAAATCAAACGGTATTTGTGAATGGTTTTATAGCACCATGCTCACAAGGGTTGAAAAAAGAGGAAAAAATAACAATAATAAAACAACATGGACCTGCGAACGGAATTCGTGCAAGCAGTGTGCAAAATTTTTCCTTCTACACTTTTCTGTTTGGTTTGGAAACAAGGGCGAATCATATGCAATGCATGCGCTGGAAAAGGGCGCACACCGCAGAACATTCGAGAGGAAGTGTTTTCCGAGCGCGCCGCGGCGGCAAGCGCTTCAATACGGAACAAATAATTTGTTATCAAATAGTAAACAAATTATTGAATTGTGCTGGTTTTGAAGTTAAGTCAGTTAGGGTAGACGTCCATATGTTGGGGTCACAATGTTTCTTTTAATGATCAAGAAGTAAGCAAATTTCTATCACAAATTTGGCATACTTCTGAGAAATTATGTTAGGCAAAAAAGAGAAATTATATTAGGCAAAAAACAACGTGTTGAATTTAAGCGTTATTTTTAAAACTTTTTTTCCTAAAAAAACCTGACATTATCAAAAATTAGTCCAAACTTTATTGTTGACCTTAAAACATTTGGAGCTTGTTCAGGCTGTTCTGGAGCAATTCTCTCGAGAATAAGCAAAATTAATGATTTTTGTTATAGGTTGAAACATGAAACTTTTAAAAAATTTGAGTCGATTTGGTTCACATTTGATTTTTAATTTGCTGTTGTTCAGTGGAATTGTTGTATATTGAAATTCGTTTGATTTATTCCAGTGTTATTCTAATCAATCATTTTGATAGGCTTCCAAACATCGAATCTTTTACTTTTCAACTTCATAACCCCGTCAAAGTTCACCAACCACGCCAGCGTATGTGGCGCCAATATCTCATCAATCATCCCCCGGGTCGAAGAAGGGTTCCCCACACAGCATTTGAAAATCTCCAACAATCGTTTGCCGCCACACCGACCATCCGATTCGTTTCAATCGCCATCCGTCGGCAGATAAGGGAAAATCGATCTCCTCTATCAAGCGGGGGCCGTTGAACCGGAAGGGGGGCTTGGGGGAACAATTTCACCCACGCACCAGCAAAAGTCAACACGGCTGACACGGGGCCTGTCAATGGGCTGCGAGGGGTTGTGGGTTCCGTTTCGTTGATTTGATTTGCTTTCCACTCCCGCGGACATCTTCCATCCGGCCGCGTCTCGCCATTCATTCGCGACGGCGGTGTGACATTGAGTAATGAAAATTCATTCAGGATTTCGTCGTCGGCGCAGCCAGCGGGCATCGACTGCCGGCGCCGTTTTTCATCTCCGATGCATTGATAATCCTGGTGGGGCATGTCTGATAGACTAGTCATTAAATTAAGCTGAAAGTTAAAGTTATTTTAAAAACTTTGTTGATCATGGATCATCACCAAACTTTATCAAAATATCTGTTTTTGGAATAACATTGAAGCTGATTTTCCCCTGAACAAATGTTAATCATGTCCATTTAACCCCACAGTCTAAACAAAACCGATAGACAATGTACCAATTTAGCTTTAGAGCTGAAGCAGGCTTAATAGGGACAGGCACCGCAGGGATGAACCCGACGGTGAAAGTAAATTGCTGTCGAGAAAAAAAGTGCAGTGGTGGTGGTGCTGCTGCTGCTGCTGTAGTGGTTGTTGGTTTTATTGGACAGTAATACATTTTGATTAATTCTGTCACGCTTCTCTGCAGCAGCAGCAGCAACAACAACAGTGTGATGTGGCGTAACCTGCAAGGAAAAGTGAAAAGCGGCAATTTTCCTTTTGTTGATCAATCGAGCGTTGACTTAATGTCCAAGAGATAATAATAATATTTCTTTATTGTTAGGAATAAACAATGTATCAAGCTTTTCAAATTTATGAGCGAACATCAATTAACGTTAGACATTGAACCTTCAAGTGTGTCTCTTAATTTTGCGCAAAGCATGATTGTACAAAAAGAAGTCAGTTAAATTATTTCATTATGAATGTTTATTTTTATTAAGTCTGCATTGTTTTTTGTTTCTGTGACTAAATTTTTCAGGAATACGTTGGATTTTTTAACGACTCTGATTCCGATTTCGGCTTCTCATGCTAATTCCGGTTGTAGCTGTCGGCAAAGTTATATCTAAGGTTCAGATTATTATGTTTTACAAGAAAAAGTATCTACGTATTCATGAGCATAACGTTTTTGTTATGTTTCAAAAAAGCAAAAGCTCATAATGTTTCATTTGCATGCATAATATAAAAATCCACGTTAAATATTTTTTCATATATTTATTAACTTTGCATTTTGCAATTTCTATTCCGGTATCAGTTGATTTTTCCCCTTATATTTATAATTTCTTTTACATTTTGGATTTATTTTCTAATGCAATATCGAATTTACAATCGAAAAGTATTCTACACTTTACCGTTTTCTTGTACCGTTTTCAAGTTATAGCTGCTTTTGAAGAATTGAAAAATTTGTCATAGATTTTTGAATTCTTTTCGTTTTTTTGGATTAAAAAAAACTTCTTGGAAGAAAAAAATATCTTTGAAAAGTTGAGAAAATTTCCTGAAATTTTCTCTCTGAACCTTTAAAAATCAGGCAATAAGTTTCTGAGATACAGCCTCACAAAGAATTCGAGATGGGCAAAAAAAGAGCTGGTTCACTGAAAAGAGCGAAAGAACCGTGGCTCACAAAAAAAAGAACCGCGGTTCTTATTTAAACTTCGGTCTTTTGAAAGAACCAGCTCAAGATGACATGATTTTTGTAATAAATATTATTTATTGAATTTACAAAAAAAATGGTATTAAATTTGTTTTTGAGAATTGAAAAGGCAATTTTAAATATTTCAATGCTTGTACAAATTATTCTAAAAAGTACATGATTTTTTAAATAACATGAAAAAAACAGTTCAAATCTTGCAGAAACAAACGCAATTTTAAAATTACTAGCATTTTTTCCAATGTTCAAGATTTAAGTTTGGATGCCATTCAATTACTCGAATGTTTAGGTTTGAGTAGAAATCTTGACATAGAGACCGCCAAGACTTATGGTTTCAAAGGCATCTTCTCGTTTTCAGTTTTAATTTTTTAATCAATATAACTTATAACTTATAAAATCACACGACTCTTAAAAAATCATTCAAAAGAGCGGCTCTTTTTCGAAAATGAACGGCTCCTGAAAAAAGAGCGGGTTTGCTAATTCGAATCGATGAACCGACGGTATCTCGGAAGTCAGTGTTGAAAAATGAAACTCTTGTGAAATTTTTTGATCTTTTCAATAATAATAATTTCAACATTTTGAAACAAAGCTTTACTTTTGAAAAGGACTTAAAAAGAAAGTTTTTCTTTAGTCCAAATTATCAAGTTTTTGAAATATTTTTGTTGAAATGATCAGAAAATTTCACAAAGATTTTATTTTATATATTTTATTAAAACAAGTAAAGTACTTTTCGATTGCAAATTCAATTTTGAATTAAAAAATAATTTTCAATAATTTTATGCCCAAGATATTTTTCAAAAAACACGATTTTTTATTTATGTTGGGAATTCAACTTTTGATTTATTAAAAAATAATTTAAATAAAACTTGTTCATGTACCTACAACTTTGCCGAAGACCCAAATCGATAGAAATCCCTTCTCAAGATACAGAATTTAATACATTCACTTACTCATTTTATATGACCAGCCCCTAAAATTGTATGGAGACTTGTATGGAAAAACGAATGATGCAAGGCTTCTTTTGACATATTGAATGCATGGCCCAATTTTCATGAAAAAAAAATACAAAGAAAAGTCGATTTACGAAAACGTAGAAAACAACTCTATTATCTTTTTTACGGGTTTGAATTTTCCTTTGTTCAGGATTTAATTTAAAGAAATTTTAATTCTATGGAAAAACTTGAATATTTTTTTGGTTTTTTATTTGCATTTAATTTCTAGTTTTTTTTGTTTTTCATCTTAAAAGACATATTGTTAAACTTAAAGCGATTTTTTTTAATGGCTGTATATAATTTTCTTTTGCTAAACATTGGCAAAGTCACATGATTAAAGGCCATCTAGAGGCTTAATTTGGTTGGAGAGGATTAAGTGAATATTCAGAACTCGATGAATTAAAAATAAAAAAATTTGTAAAATATTTTTAGACGATAGTTAATATTTGAGAAACGAATATTTGTTTTCAATATTTAAAATCTTGTGCATTTGGGAAATCTAAAAATTTCCGTGAATTCAGTGTACACAAACTTCTAATAATCCCATGGAAAGTTACCGCGCCCAATTTGTCAAACCCGCACGCCTCTCGTTCCAATAAATTCTCCCAAATTGCTCCCACTTCTCCAATCCTTGATTCCCGATCAAAATCGGATCCCTTTCCCGCCGAATCGCATTTCCATTGTTGAACGTCTATAAATATTTACCTCAAGCAGACGGCAGCACCCAAAAGTACTTTCGTCCTCGGCGTCATTTGCGAGAGAGAAAAGCAAGGAAAAGCTGCCTGCCCTCCCAAATGGGAAAGGAAAATCGATTTTTACTGCCCCATCAGTAGCGCCCGGGAAAAACACCACGCGAACGGGAGGGAATAAATTGTTTGGATGACTTTATTCGCGGACATCCTTCGACGACGATCCCGATCCTACCGAGAAGCAGGGGGGGGGAAAGGTGGCACTTGTGTGACTTTTGGTATTGCAGCAATCAGCTGGCGAGGAAAGTTTGCTCAAGGGCTTCCGTTGACTAAAGTGGTTCCGAGGAAAGTCGACAAGAAAACTTTTAAATTCTTTTGACAAAATTGGAATCATTTTTTTTTTTCATTTTAAATTATTTTAGAAAATTTAATAAACTATATTAGTTAATTTTTCATAAAAGAGCACTGAATAAAAGTGCACCAGAGAATCCTTCCTAAAGTGCTTCCATTATCCTTTCCATTATTGGAGGCACAGGCAAAATGTATTCAGAGGGCAACATTGTCACCCAACCTTGGGACGGCCAACCTGTCCCAGAACTCCATTAGGATGGCAGGGACCAACGCCGTCGTCGTCTACCTCGTCGTCCTCCTGTACAAACAGTGGAATAACGAAGGAAAAATGATTCAATTATTTTCGGGGCTGCTGGTTCAGTCTCGATCAGCGTCTTCTTTTCTTCGCTCTGACAGGCCAGGACATACCAACAAGTCGTCGCCATCGTGCTAACTTGTCGTACGTGCATTTTGGGCCAAATTGAGTTAAGAACGCCATTTTGTGCAGCTCACAATGCCTCACCTTTTGACCTTCACAGATCCCCAAAATTCGATTTCAATCCTGAGATATTATACAAAAACCGAAAAAACTCCGTGCATTTTTGTCACTTTACATATGAAAGTAGTTTCAATCTTGTCGTGCTATCTTGTCACTCCATGAAAATTGATGTAAGTGCGACAAAAGGCCAAAGGGATTTCAGGCCAGGAAAGTCAGGATGCGTTTGTCGCACGTACAAGCTAGACTACCGTAAACATTTGTAATTATAACTCGGGACTCCAGCAACCAACTTCAACCAAACTTCGGGACAATGCACAGAATGGTCAGCCAAACAAAACGTGTTTGTTATTGTTTACATTGCGTGCTCTCGTTTTTGAATATTCAAGGTCAAACATTAAAACGCGTTTTTCTCGGAACGTCAAAATGGCGGGTGCGACAAGATAGCACGACGACGTCGAAGTGAAGGTGGTACAGGAAACTCCGCCGTGGTGCGGTGAAATTGGACACTTTTCGCATCGTCACAACGGTGGAGGGAAATTAATTAGGCAAAGTTAATTGGCACTTTTGTTAGCTGGACATCTGTTTGCGCTTGAAATGGTGGGGAGATATCGATGATTTGATTTTGAAATAGGAAAAAGTCACAAATTTGAAAGACAAGCTCTCCACAAATTGTACAAGTATGTTTTTCAAGAGTAGAAGATTTCCACGAATGACTTGACAGAACCATTTGAAGCGCGATTATCTCCAAAAGACAAAACCGGCAATGCTTATCTCGGTACGCGTGAGCGGAATTAAAATTTTGCAGACCCCTTTACTCAATTACTATTCGCTGTTGCCGACCAGTAGAGTTGGTTTCATTAGGGTGACTCAAATAGCTTAAAAGGAGCTAACTCACTCCAATTGGTTACAAGAGAGCACAGAGGCATCGAATTGTCTTTGACGAAAAGTTGAAGCAAAATATCAAAAAAGCTTAAGACTTGTTTCTAGATTTATATTTATTAAGCATCTAGAGGAGTAGTTCACACAATGACAATGTACCTTTTTCATTGATAATTTATATTTTGAAAATTCGCTGTGACTTTGATAACCACTGTGTTTTTTATAAATTTCAGCCTAAAAGTGTGCTAATTGAATAAGATGCCAAAATTACCATTGTTAAGGTTAATTTTAATGCTTAATTTAAAAAAATTACATCAAATGTTTGTTTAATCAAGTTTAAAACCCTTTCATAAAATTTAAATAAATTTAAGGTTAGGTAAATAAAAAGTTTTAAGTTGACTTAAAAAATCAATATAAATTTATTTTCCAAACTTTTGGTGCACATAAGTATCCCAACTTTTTTATTTTTTTTTATTTTAATTAATTATAAATGAAATTCATAACGTATAATTGAAAATGAAAAATTAATAAGACCATAGCCAATGTTATTCCAAGATTATGTTCGCCCTCCTTAGATATTTGCTCGAAAAATCATGGAGCAGTAATTTTTTAAAAACTTTTTCAATCGCTTATTTGTCACGGAATAGACGCAACAATTTAGCAAATACTTACATCAATATCTTGATACAAAAGCATGATTTTTACAATGTGTAAAGAATGTTGTGATCCATCATCATTTTTAATTTTTATTGAGTTATTTTTTGTTGCACTGTTTGGCTGAAGCAGACCTACTCCCCTTCCACTCCGGGAATTGTACTGATGACATATGGATTGCCTGTCCAAGTGCCGACCAACGACTTTTCTGAAACGCTTGGTCTGGTCCAATCGTCAAAGTTTCTTCGGCAATTTTTTTTAAGGAAATTTTCTGAACTTTTTTAAAAATTGTTTTCTGACTTTGGCAACCAAATTGTTAAATATAAGCATAATCAAACTTCAGGTGGATTCTTCCCTTAAACGGCATATTTTATTTAAAAAAAATCTGTAAAGTGCTTTATGATTCCTAATCCGATTTAACATCTGACATTTCAAAAGCGGCACTTTTTACTTATACAGTCTCCAGACTTGGACAAATTTCACTTCAGATAATCAAAAAGCGAAAAAATATGCTTTTCGCGGTCTTGTTTTTAAAATGTTATGCTCAAGTATGACCCCTAAACTACTATGAAGTGATTCAGAATTTTTAAATCCAAGATTGCGGCCAAAAATGCAGTGATGCAATACTAAAGAAATACATTTGGTGATTATATTGGCAAAATTATTTAAGTTTGACTAAAATGGAGTCGCAAAACATGGATTTGATGTTTAAAGTAACAAAATTAAAAAAAAGATTTTTGTCATATTCGATTATCCGATGTTTCATCAAACCTTCGGATAATTCATGGCGAGTGCTGAAACAATCAAGTTTTACAGCTCGTTGCAACATTTTTTGCAATTCCGAATTACACCATATGAAGGGAGTTTTAAGTCAAATTTCCATTAGGGTGTCCAGAAAAAATTACATCTTGCTCCACAAGCGAAAAACTGTTTATTGGGTTATTTCAAGCATCTGTACAAATTTTGAGCAAAATTTGTTGAGATTAACTCATTGATACCCGAGCCTAAAATTAGAGGGGAAAAGGGGTTTTGATACAAAAATGACTTTTCAAGCTGCTAATAACTTTTTAGGATCGAGTTTTTCAATAAGAATCTCATTTTTGGGAATATTTTGATGGAAGTAGCGCACCCTGCAGACCAAACCGTGAGAAAATTGGATTTTCCATGCATTTTTTTCGATTTTTCTCATACAAACTTTACCTTCGTAAACGTTAACCGATTTTGCTCATATTTGGCCCAGAGTCCTAAAATAGCTCAAGGAACATTATTTAGCTTGTGGAGCGAGGTTTTGAGAAAAAGTTCCATATTCTGGGCACCCTAATCTGCCGTTTTACGGCGATATGATGTATACGCCATTTTGGACATTTTTAATTTTATTGTACAGTCTGATAAAGAATCTTAAAAGCTACCTCCTGACGAAAGAATTTTTCAAAAAGCTGCTCTGGGGCCCATTTTATTAAGCAAACAAACAATGATGTATACGCCAATTTTACTCATCATGATGTATGTATACATTGAGAATTGATAGAAGTCAAATTCAATACTGTTTGAATGTTGATTTGAGGTTTTGGTACCAAATCAAGACTGGGAAATAATTTATTACATTTCGATTTAATTCTTAAGGGGACATCCATTAGGCGTCATCCATAAAGTACGCCACGTTCTGAGGGGGAGGAGGGGGGGGGGTTTGAGCAAGCGTGACATTGCGCGTTAAAAGCATAGGGAAATCGTGACAAAGGGGGGTGTAGTAAATTTTGGCTGATTTTAATGTGACGTACTTAATGGATGACACCTTATCCACACACAGTAGACACTTTTTTGAAAATTCTGGACCCACCCACCTCCCTTACGGACAATTGTTCATGCAACAATGTTTTTATGGAGCGTAGATTATCGCTAAGGGAACGTTCTTTTATTATGTAACGCAAAAAAATCGGATTTTTAAACCCCCTCCCTCCCCCACGCAACAAAATTTCCATACAAATTTTAAAAAAAATTGTATGGAGCGTAAAACGGCCTCCGACCCCCCCCCCTTTCCCCAAATGCGTTACGTAATAAAAAAAAGGTCCCTAGTACCCTCCCCCCCTTTAAAGTATCCACGTGGACAATGCATTCCCTTAATCCGCTCAGCTGTCAAAATAGCTGGCTCAAAACATATAGCTTGCATTGATCGACCAATGTATACATACATCATTGGGAAGGAAAAGTAGTGATTTTTTAATGCTATTTTTACGGCCAAATGATGTTTGTGGCTTAAAATCGTAGAGAATAGGAAAAATCAAGGAATTTTATAGGGGCCACATTTTTATTGTACTTTTTAACAGTTTCTACAGAGCAGACCTTAAATTAGTCATTTTAAATTGAAAAAATGAACAAAAACAGAAAATCGTGTCTACAGCAAAATCACTCCAATGGCGTATACATCATATCGCCGTAAAACGGCAGTAATGTCCACGTATTTAATCAATCAACCATGTTGAAAAGTAATACTTTTCAAAACAAGTTCAACTTTTCAGCATTCATTTCAGAGATGAGAAGTAGAACTTCTTAGCATTTGATTTGTCTGCTGTCATTCGAGAATGAATTGCAGAAAATATTATTTGATTTGTCTATGTGACTCTCAAAGACAACTTGATTTTGTTTAAAAAAACAGACGATTATACATTTTTCAGAGTACTCAACTCAAAATAATATTAAAAAGTGAACTCGCCTAGCAGCCCCCCTGTCGTAATCTTTTCTCGAAGCTTCCCGCCAGCTCGAACGAGTTACCAAGTTCGGTTGCGGTCCGATGACTCAACGGGGCACGATTTTTCGGCGTCACTCAATCCAAAGCTTAGCTATGAATCAAAGTTCGTGCGCGTGACGGTACGCCAGGCGGATGATGGCTTCTCGAACTTCCACCGCAGACATTTTCGCATGTAGATAAGGCAACGGCCCGCTACTGTGATTGACGAAAGTATTGGTTTAGGCCGGAAAAAAATCGAGCACAAGGCGCGAGTGTAGCGTATCTGTGCCAAAGTCCGCACGGCGTGCGCGCACGTGTTTTGATTCGACCGTTGCAACGCGTCTTTATTGGGTAACGCCGCTGTATACAACAATAATAAAAGCTTGCGTGCCGTGGGTGTCAGTAACCTTTCCACCGATTATGAGGGTGTAAAATCGTGGTTGAGCCGTTTCGAACCGTTTTTAATATGATTTTTGTAAAAACATTTTTGCTAAACCTGAAAAACTGTTGGACCTATTTTGATTTCGAAAAACATAGTTTACTAACTAAATCACGGACACATTTACCTCTTAAAAGCTCCAAATTCCCCCTTAAGGCTCTTGCCTTTTAAAACCCATGTTACATGTGTAACGAACTGTGCTGGCTCATCGTAGGAATTTAATACCCACAGTCTGCTGGAGTACAGCAAACAAAAAACTACTGCGCGGCATCACCGGCGGGTGCAGCTTGCTGCTGAGTTTAATTAAATTTACGTAACAAACGTGTAATTTAATGCGCTCTTGTCTCGTCGTCTCTCGAATCTCTCTAAATTGGCGGCAGATGCGCAAAAAGAAAAGTGTTCACCGGCGGTGGTAATCAGAATTTGTTTTTCTTTCTTTTGCAGTGGTAAGCAATGTAGGGCACAAGATCTGTGGGTCACTTTTGCGAACACCACTGTGTGGTGCCGTAACTTGTTATGGTTTTGATAGAAATTGGCGAAAATCGAAGCGATCGGCAAAGCTCTGCTCAAGCGAAAAGTGTCGCCTCGCGGAAAATGACAAGGGAATAAGCTTGGCCCAAGTCTGTCATTAAAAGTTACACAGTCGGTGGAGAGCAACTTTGCGATTGCATGATGGAGCAAATTTCCCGGCAAGACCTCTGCAGTAACGTCATTTGCAGATATGTCATTTGGGAAGTACTTTGCGTCGGAATCTTGTGGAACTCATAATGGCAATTTAGTCACGGTTGCTGACGGCATCAGTTGACGTTCTGCGTAGGTGAATGTAATTTGCTGACTACTAAAAAAGTTCAAACGAAGTCGCATTAATTGAAAAGCAAAAGAAAATCATTATCTGTTGTGTGTCAATTGAGGCCAGTTCCTTATCATGGCGGAGCACCTCTTGAAGCTCGGCCAAAGTACGAAATAAGTTGCAAACATTTTTTTGTTACTTTTTTTGCAAAGACGTATGAGAACCTTGATAATGCCACAGCTGTTTGCCGGGAACTTCTAGGAATGAAGCAAAATGTGATCATCGTATTGTACTGCGAAAGAAAGCTGAATAGAAGTTTCTCGAAGTTGACGTTCGCCATTAAAAAGGGCACATTGAGTATGAAGCTTGCGAACATGTTAGATTCTCTATTTTGAAGTCGGTTCTCCGGTTTTCCGATTTCTTGGATGTTAAATGGGTTGGTCTTATCCTTAAATTTGGAGTTTTTTTTTTGCATCAAAATTCGCTTTTTTTAATTTGCTGCTTGTTCTCTTGTCAATTAACTATTTCTTTTTATCCATGACTTATCCACCTAGAGAAAAATACACTATACCAATCACTTCTGAAGTTCATTTTTTTCTTACAAACTTATACAAATTCAAGAAATAATAAAGTTTACAGAAATCTTAGTCCAAATTACAAACCTCAATACACTCAACCCCCGGTGGTTGGTCACTTTTTCGTTTGACACTTTTTAGTTTGTACCCCGTTGGTTTGACAAAGTCAAACTAAAAAGTGACGAACTGTCACTTTTTACACGGCGCTCACTCACACTATCAAAACAAACGTTTGGTAGTGTGTGTGAACTCCGTGTAAAAGGGGTGTCAAACTAAAAATTGACCTAGTTCGTTTCACAACAGTTGGTGTCAAACCATAAAACGGAATAAAACGGAACTATATCACTGCCGCTCTAATCGTGTCCGTCCCATATGTAAAAACAGCAAGCCGAGAAAAACGCGTGTCAAAGTTGTCCCGCCCATAAGGCTACGTGTTAGAATTTCACGAAAAAGTTGATTTTCTCCGGATTTCTAGAACAAAGTATTAAGGTAAGAACAAGATTGTCCGTCAGGCCTGAACGCAAACGCAAAATTTTGCGCCTGTCATCATAGCCTGCCAGTCATCGACCATTGAACAAAGCAACCCCTGCAGATTGTTTGACTGACAGTTGATGGAATAATCGAACTGGCACAGCGTTCTGCGTTCACCACTGCGTCGAACGGACAATCTTGTTCTCACCTTTACATTTTATTGGTTTTTCTGATAGTTTACATGATTTTGAACCAAACTGCATTATTACCTCAAAATTGACGAAATTACATATGGGACGGACTAGCTTCGAGCGGCAGATCAATATTGCCATAAAGGCATTAACTTGTATTTTATTGTTCGCCGCAATTTGAGGTATAAAAACATGTCACAGACTTCATATCTTCAAAAATATCGCTTTGTTACCCAGAACCCAGAACCCAGACTTCGTACGGTCTGAACTTGAGACGTGTTCTGTACGTGTGACTAATTGAACATCATTACTCTTGCCACTTAAGTGAGTGAGTCTGCAACAGCAAACTATGAGGCACTTGGAGACTGCATCAAGCATGCTGCATCTATACATTGGTTTTTTTCCATATATTGGGCCTAGTACCTATAATGGACCTTTAAACTTTATTTCACGAAATTAATAAAAAAAATTAACCTGTAGTTTTGGAAATGATACGAACTCTCAATATCTTCGTTTGATACAATTGTAGATTTTTTCAACTTAATTCGTTATAGTTTATCGGATTTTCAAATTACTTACCGAAATTTTGAAATGATGTTCATATCTGGAGTTTTTTTTTAAAAGGTCCAATTAACCAAATTTTCAGTTTTTGCTTTTTGGGTGTTTTTTAATACCCCTGACTCAAGGCGGTTTCAAAAACACCCAAAAAGCAAAAACTGGAAATTTAGTTTATTGGACCTTTTCAAAAAAAACTCCAGATATTGTTGATAATCGGTAAAACTCAGTACATTTTGACAGATGATTTGACGATCTAAACTTTACCGTTTTTTCAACTGCCGAATTCGAAAAAAAGATTTTCAAGTTGGTAAGCAATAATAAATAATTTTTCATGCAATTTAACTGATGATTGATAAAACAAACATTTAAATTTTTCAATAATCACATCACAATAGGTTAACCTGATTTCCAAACGTACATTTTTGCAATTTCGTCGTGAAATTACTTACTTTTCCTGTCATTCTTGAACGACGAAAAGGTCTACTTTTCTGAACCAAAAATTACAGAATCGAATAGTTACACCTTTTAAAATAAATGATGAACATTTCTACTTTTCAGCACTGGAATGGATGCTGAAAAGTTAAACTTTTCATCACTTGACTTTTTGATTTTTTTTTATCGGAATTGCAAAAAATGTTGTATGGAACTCGTTGCAAAGCTTGATTTTTTCAGCACTCGTCGTATTTATTTAACTCGGTGAACCTACGACGACTCGTTCTGAAAAAAATCTTCTTTCTGCAACTTGTTGCATAAACTACTATTCGGACATGAATTGTACATCAAAAAAGTTTCATTACGTACTTTGAGATTTCATCTAATGAAAACATAGAAAATAGATGGTATATTAAAAGTTAGATCCTGTGAGTAACAGTCCCAAAATGGGGGCATCCAACGATATTCGCATGATGGATGCTCCCAAATTTTCAAAAAAAAAACATTTGAGATTCATGCTCATAACTCTTAATAAGGTTATCAGATCATCATTCTTCATTGGAAAGATATTTCTAATAACTTTCTAAAAAATATGCAGGTTTAAAATAGGGACATCTAACCCATTCCATTTTTTTATGCAATAGAATAAATGTGATGTTAATTTTTCACAGAAAAACAAAGAATAATGCCTTTAACCAAATTGAATATGATTTTTTTATTGTAACTTGCTCCCCATATGAAACAAAAGTTCCGAGGGATCCTTAAGCAAAATATTTTTCCCAATTAAGTTAAAATGGTAAGTTTAGATTAACGAATCTTGTATTATTTAAAACAAAACAAAATTAAAGTACACGTCGCAACTTGACATGGATTGCATCCGATGTAACATTACTGATACCCACATCTAACCCTATAGTTCCATTGATTGCAATCACGTTTCCAAAGTCGTGCAGTGTGCTTTTCCCTTGGAAACTGGAGCACAACCCACCGGATAGTTATATCAAATCCTATCAAAGCGGCAAGGCAGCATAGTGCAGTTTGTCCTCAAATCCCGCTGCTATTCCGATGCTCACCAATCAGTCACTGTGACATTCTACTCGCAATCCTTTACCATATCACTCCCGGGACCTGTTCTACATCGTCATCTGTGTCATCGCTGGGATTAAACCTTAATTAAATTTAGTCGTCTCCATCGGCACCCGACCCCGAAACCACGGCGAACATCCCACAACGGAAAGGATTTAATAAATTATAATCCTCTCCTCTTGGACACAGAGAGTCAGCCAAGGGATTACATCTGAACTTGTCCTTCGTCGTCATTATTTAAGCAAGAATAAAAAATAACTAGCCCAAGGATTCCTATCCGGTTCCTGGTAAGATACATGATCTTCCCAAAATACCTCCCCGTCAAAAGTATTACCCCTGTGTGACGTGTTCTAATTTTTGCGAGACGACCTTCACCGGATTCGGGTCGTGAGCGGTTTTCTGCGAAAAAACAAATTGAAATGTGATGGGATTCAGTGGCAGAAGGCGGGTTTCGCCATCCCCACCGGAATTGGATTTTCCTTTCGGTTTTTTGATTGCTCGTTGATGGGTTTCCCGGTATAAGTTGAATTGAGTGGTGGGTGGTGTCAATTGATTTTAGGATTCGGCTCGATTTTTCTTTGTTGTGTTACAAATTTCACTCAATTATGAAAAACTACTGATCAAATGTCATTTCTTGTAGTAGTTGAAAAGTAAAACATTAAATCCACGATTCTTCAGGCAACATATTATGGTAGCTTCAGATTTCCATGAACCAACATTGAATGATGGTGTGTCACTTCCCGCTGGTGCGGTGCCGTCCGTGGTTGATGGACAGTACAAACACCTTTTTCGTTTTTTTTTTTTAAATTTTGCCTCAACGACGATCTTCTTGTTATTGTGGCTGCTGGTTTCGCCCCAAAAGTGACACGTTTCTGGTCGGGACAAGTGTCACCACCGCGACATCTTTGCCTCGAGAGTGGCCTCTTCCGGTGAAGTGGGAGCCGCAACACAAAGGAAGTATTTATTTTTTCGTGAATGAAACTGTTGTTTTTTCGTGACTGTGAAAAGCACACCGGTTTGCGTTGGTTGGTCGGTTGATGCATTATTAAACAGTCTCTCGTGGGTTTGATGTTGGAAACGTTGTAATTATCCGGGTGAAAATGGAGCACACTCTTCAACGTCAGATTGATGAACCGTGTAATTCTCATAAGTGCCCTCCCCACCTCATTGGGGCCGAAGAAAGTTGTTTGGTCGCGTGACATCGCCAATTGACTGCCCTGCAGTGTCAACCCGGTGTGTCCACGTGATGGAGGCAATTTTGATTAATTATGGAAAGCTTTCCAGTGACAGCAGCAAATTTAAAAACATTTATCCTAAAGCAAAAAAACTTTTACTGCTAGTTTTATAAAAAGATATAAAATTCATTGGAACACCAATTTCACAACAAACTTTTTCCCCATATACAAAATGCCACCTTTTCCTCATTCAGGAAAGCAATCTACGTGAGTAGATCATGTCTGGGAACATGTAACAATTGCTCACCGACTTGCATTCATTTGCCTTTTCCTTTAGTTACAGTTTTATTTTCGCAAAAAACAACACTCTTTCAGACCCCCCCTTTACCTTATTCAGTCGTGCCAAAAGCTTTATCTTTCCGCAGGCAACGACCCCTCTCGAGTGAGCACACAAGCACAAACGGTTATAGTCTGACTGCCTGTTAAATTGAGCTTTATAAAGTTAAAATTTAGCACACATTTTCATCGCCGTATTCCTCTGTGTATGGGTTTGGTGATGCTCTAAAAAGTTGCCTCATTAACTTGATTTCGCAACTAGATTTGTGCAATTTTGGTTTTATGACGCGTTATGACGTCTTGCTTGGTGTTATTACCTGGTGAAATGGAGTTGACATGGCCAAATCTGGTTAATATCGGATGACATAATAAACAACAATGAACTGTACAATTTAGGAGTCTGTATTTTAATATAATAGAATATGATAGAAGATGTTTTTTTATGATTAAATGCCGTTGCACCGGTGAGATGTTTTGATTTTTTTGTTTGAAAAATAAATTTTTAGGTGATCTCACGTTTTTTTTCGTTCAAATTTTTTGAGGAAATAGCCTAAGATGTTACAAAAAGACTGACGAAAAATGCAGGATGGTATGTCTCTCCTGAAAAAATACATAAATCATTTACTAAAACTGTTTCTTTTTTTTTGAAAAGTGGTCTAAACGTCAAATTATTAAAAAAAAATCGATAGTGGGAATCGACAATTTTACATAAAAGTCTCTATATTGACCATTGTCCTATGTCCAATCCTTGGAAAGATATACTGCCCCTGATCGCATAAATGTCCCATATGCATTTTCATCGATTTCGAGTAATTAATGCAGTTTGATTCAAAATTGTGTGCTCTTTCGAAAGAGCCTATAACATCCAGTACTTTATTCTAAAAATCAGGAGGAAATCCAGTTTTTTCGCGAAAACTCAACAAGTATCCTTATGTATGGGACAAATTTCAAATGCGTTTTTCTCAGCTTGCTGTTTTTGCATATGGGACATTTATGCGAAAATGGGCAGTACAGCGGTTTTAAATATTTTTTTTTCGTTCGAATTTTGAGGAAATAGCCTCAGATGTTACAAAATGACTAACGAAAAAAGCAGGATGAGACATACCTAAAAAAATACAAAAATCATTTACTAAAACTGTTTTGCCTTCCTCACTGAGGTAAGGCTATAATCCTGCTCTGAAAATGAACTTTTGATTAAAAGCTCCTAGACCCACCTTCATGTATACATATCGACTCAGAATCGAAAACTGAACAAATGTCTGTGTGTGTGTGTATGTGTGTGTGTATGTGTGTGTATGTATGTATGTGACCAAAATTCTCACTGAGTTTTCTCAGCACTGGCTGAACCGATTTTGACCAAACCAGTTGCATTCGACTTGGTTTAGGGTCCCATAGATCGCTATTGAATTGTTTGAAGTTTCGATAAGTAGTTCAAAAGTTATGTATAAAAATGTGTTTTCATAAATATCCGGATCTCAATTATATGCATGTAAACGATGTCCTGATCCATCATCCGACCCATCGTTGGTTAGGTAATTGAAAGGGCTTTCCAATGAGTCCAAAACATTGAAGATCTGGCAACCCTGTCTCAAGTTATTACCACATAAGTGATATTTATGTACTTTTTTGAAGCCGGATCTCACTTAAATGTGTGTAAACGATGTCCTGATCCATCATCCGACCCATCGTTGGTTAGGTAATTGAAAGGCCTTTCCAATGAGTCCAAAACATTGAAGATCTGGCGACCCTGTCTCGTGTTATTACCACTTCAGTGAAATTTATGTACTTTTTGAAGCCGGATCTCACTTAAATGTATGTAAACTATGTCCGGATCCATCATCCAACCCATCGTTGGTTAGGCAATTGAAATGCCTTTTCAATGAGTCCAAAACATTGCAGATCTGGCAACCCTGTCTCGAGTTATTACCACATAAGTGATATTTATGTACTTTTTTGAAGCCGGATCTCACTTAAATGTGTGTAAACGATGTCCTGATCCATCATCCGACCCAGCGTTGGTTAGATAATTGAAAGGCCTTTCCAATGAGTACAAAACATTGAAGATCTGGCAACCCTGCCTCGTGTTATTACCACATAAGTGATATTTATGTACTTTTTTGAAGCCGGATCCCACTTAAATGTGTGTAAACGATGTCCTGATCCATCATCCGACCCATCGTTGGTTAGGTAATTGAAAGGGCTTTCCAATGAGTTCAAAACATTGAAGATCTGGCAACCCTGTCTCGAGTTATTACCACATAAGTGATATTTGTGTACTTTTTTGAAGCCGGATCTCACTTAAATGTGTGTAAACGATGTCCAGATCCATCATCTGACCCATCGTTGGTTAGATAAATGAAAGGCCTTTCCAATGAGTACAAAACATTGAAGATCTGGCAACCCTGCCTCGAGTTATTACCACATAAGTGATATTTATGTACTTTTTTTGAAGCCGGATCTCACTTAAATGTATGTGGAGCGGCCGTGGCTGACTGGTTACGGTGTTCGCTTTGTAAGTGAATGGTCCTGGGTTCGATTCCCATCTGCTCCCAACGAGAAATCATAGGAAATATAAATCTTGAAACTCTGAACATGAACGAAAAATCAAAGTCGCTCGAGTCGGGGTTCGATCCCCCGTCCTTTGGATTGGTAAGCAAAAATGCTAACCACTAGGCCATCGCGACTTGGTGAGCTATGACTGGAATTAGGAATACTGTTACTATCAAATATATACGCGCTGGGTCCTTGTCCATTTGACAAGGGTTCGGAAGTTCTAAATAACGTTTGAACCCGATTGGTGCAAACGTTCTTCAGAGCGGGGCTTGTCGATAAAGCTGAAGTACCTCGCGCTCGGCTAGCCAGCGTAGAAATGGGTCACCGAAGCTCGGCAGAGCTAACACCTTCCAAATGCCTATGCGAGTTATTTGCATGTATAGAATGTAGATCTAAAAATACATGGAAACAACTCAATTTGTAAGAAGCGGCCGCGTGGTCCCGTTTGGTTGGTTGCACACACACACACACACACATCTCACTTAAATGTATGTAAACTATGTCCGGATCCATCATCCGACCCATCGTTGGTTAGGTAATTGAAAGGCCTTTCCAATGAGTCAAAAACATTGAAGATCTGGCAACCCTGTCTCGTGTTATTACCACTTCAGTGAAATTTATGTACTTTTTGAAGCCGGATCTCACTTAAATGTATGTAAACTATGTCCGGATCAATCATCCGACCCATCGTTGGTTAGGCAATTGAAAGGCCTTTTCAATGAGTCCAAAACATTGCAGATCTGGCGACCCTGTCTCGAGTTATTACCACATAAGTGATATTTATGTACTTTTTTGAAGCCGGATCTCACTTAGGGACCATCCATAAACCACGTGGACACTTTTTTGGTAATCTCGAACCCCCCCCCCCCCCTCGTGGACAATTGTCCATACAAAAAAAATCTTTTTTGTATGGAGCGTGGACAATCGCCATACCCCCCCCCCCCCCCCCTTAAGTGTCCACGTGGTTTATGGATGGTCCCTTAAATGTATGTAACCGATGTCCGGATCCATCATCCGACCCATCGTTGGTTAGGCAATTGAAAGGGCTTTCCAAAGAGTCCAAATCATTGAAGATCTGGCAATCCTGTCTCGTGTTATTACCACATAAGTGATATTTATGTACTTTTTTAAAGCCGGATCTCACTTAAATGTATGTAAACGATGTCCGGATCCATCATCCGACCCATCGTTGGTTAGGCAATTGAAAGGGCTTTCCAATGAGTCCAAAACATTGATGATCTGGCAACCCTGTCTCGAGTGATTACCACATAAGTGATATTTATGTACTTTTTTGAAGCCGGATCTCACTTAAATGTATGTAAACGATGTCCGGATCCATCATCCGACCCATCGTTGGTTAGGCAATTGAAAGGCCTTTTCAATGAGTCCAAAACATTGCAGATCTGGCAACCCTGTCTCGAGTTATTACCACATAAGTGATATTTATGTACTTTTTTGAAGCCGGATCTCACTTAAATGTGTGTAAACGATGTCCTGATCCATCATCCGACCCAGCGTTGGTTAGATAATTGAAAGGCCTTTCCAATGAGTACAAAACATTGAAGATCTGGCAACCCTGCCTCGAGTTATTACCACATAAGTGATATTTATGTACTTTTTTGAAGCCGGATCCCACTTAAATGTGTGTAAACGATGTCCTGATCCATCATCCGACCCATCGTTGGTTAGGTAATTGAAAGGGCTTTCCAATGAGTTCAAAACATTGAAGATCTGGCAACCCTGTCTCGAGTTATTACCACATAAGTGATATTTATGTACTTTTTTGAAGCCGGATCTCACTTAAATGTGTGTAAACGATGTCCTGATCCATCATCTGACCCATCGTTGGTTAGATAAATGAAAGGCCTTTCCAATGAGTACAAAACATTGAAGATCTGGCAACCCTGCCTCGAGTTATTACCACATAAGTGATATTTATGTACTTTTTTGAAGCCGGATCTCACTTAAATGTGTGTAAACGATGTCCTGATCCATCATCCGACCCAGCGTTGGTTAGATAATTGAAAGGCCTTTCCAATGAGTACAAAACATTGAAGATCTGGCAACCCTGCCTCGAGTTATTACCACATAAGTGATATTTATGTACTTTTTTGAAGCCGGATCTCACTTAAATGTATGTAACCGATGTCCGGATCCATCATCCGACCCATCGTTGGTTAGGCAATTGAAAGGGCTTTCCAAAGAGTCCAATTCATTGAAGATCTGGCAACCCTGTCTCGAGTTATTACCACATAAGTTATATCTGTGTTCTTTTTTTCTGGATCTAAAAAAAATGCTGAAATGTGTGTCCAAACCACTCATATTACCCATTTTTGGTAAAAAGTGAGGAAGGCATCAACCACATAGGTGGATTAAGTTAGTTTTTTTTTAGAAAAGGGGTCTAAACGTCAAAATGTTCAAACACTGATTATGGAAATCGATTTCCCAGACAATTTTACATAAATGTCTCCATATTGACCATTGTCCTAAGTCCAATCTTTGTGAAGATACAGCAATTTTAAAAATGAAAATGTCGAAAAAATAATATATATGACAGACTTAATTTTTTAATCTCGAAAATATTTTTACCGGAAAGCTTGTCCAATTTTTACAGTTTTAGTAAATGATTTTTGTATTTTTTTTTTTAAGAGAGACATACCATCCTGCATTTTACGTCAGTCTTTTTGTAACATCTGAGGCTAATTCCTCAAAAAAATTGAACCAAAAAAATCGTGACACCATCTTTAAATTTAATTTTTAAACTAAAAATTTAAAAATCTCATAGAAGAAGCATGTATTTTTCATTCAGTGTATTTTTTTTCGAAAAGCCCGTCAAATTTCCTACAAATTTGTCTTTGACCACTTCTTGATACGATGCAACAGCTTTGAGTTACAGTAATTTTTAAATTACAAAATACAAAAATGTTTAAATAACTTACGCCCTTCTCAAATGTCATTTTTGAGTACAATTGGCTCCATATACACAAAAATAACTTGTATAGGCCTAGGATAACATGTCTAAAAAGATTCATCGAAATCGGAGAGGGTCGTCTACAAAAGTACCAGAAAAATTCTTGATTTGAACTGGAATTGCTCACAAGTGCTACAGAGCCTTTACAGGACTACGCTATTTATTTATGCTTATTTAAACTCTGAACACTGCGATTTAGTTCTAACTACTGATTATTGAACTTTTTGCTTATTGGTCTTGATAATTGTTTGCAGGTAGTATTGATAGCTCTCTGCTTTTAATTTGAGACAGATTACAAATACATTAACAAACTGATCAGATTTGTCAGTATTCTGAGAAATAATTCTAAAACTAGCGTTGAAAACTGGAACAATTGTTTAAAGTTGAATCAAAACCAAATCAAGAATACATAAATAATAATTTTCAAACCGACGAACACCCCCCAGATCGGCATCACAGTTTGCATAAAGTCCTGGCTGCCACCTCGCTGAACAAACTCGTGTCTGCGTCCCTCCCACATGGGGTTATGTATATTTCAGCTGGCACATATGCATCAGACAAAATCGTCCACGTGCCAGCGGAACATGCAGCGCTTACGGCCTTATGCTGATGAAGCTGTCACATCAAATTCCAGGCCTGGTTTGTTTGCAACGTGAAATTTGCGAGACGCTTCAGGAGGGGGACGATGTTGTATTTTTTAATATTTTTGTTCTAGTGTTCGTTCAAGCAAATCATTACGATCAAAACGATCACCAGTTGTGTTAGTCCAAGCCGAGTTTTGAACTCTCGATCTACCGCTTACGAGGTGGAAGCGTTACAATGCGCTGCATGGCACGGCCAATGTCTAGTGCTAGAACTTGAAATTTTCTCGTTAATTACAGAATCATAAAATTAAAAGGATAAGTTTCAATGCTCTATGTCCTGGCAAATTATGCAAAGAGTATACATTAGCTTTGCACTTGACTGCTTTTCAAGGAAACTTTTAAAAGTAATCTCGAGCAACCAGTTAACACTACCGGCAAATCCTTGCCAGCAAGCAAGGACAAGACACCAGCGGCGAATAACTTTGTAGTTTGAAGGATGCTTCTGTCGTTGAATTTCTAATGTGCAAGATAAGTAGTACTCGTGCAGTGCACTGAGCTCTTGCAGACAACGTGACACGATGTGATATATAGTAGTTGCGCTTCGCCACGTGAAACTTGTGGCTTGTTATCTTGATCTTTCCACAGAGTCTTGTCACCGGCTCTGACGGGGCCATTGTGGAAGTTTGTCATTAGCACCATGCGGGGAGAAGAAATTTAGTTTGTAATGGATTCTAAGATTTTCCCTCTTTTTTTTTTCTTCAATCTTTCAGATACATTCCAACGCGTCTGTGGGGCTTCAGCGGACACATCCAGACCATTATTCACAGCATCATAGGTCGAGTCAAGTGTCCCTGGCCGCTGGGGGAACGCGTCTACCTGGCTCTGACGGACGGATCTACGCTAACGTACGATCTGTACCAGCCGCTTATCAACGGTGTCGAAGGTAGACATGTCATGACTCATAGATCACATTCAAAGACTAAACATTTTGACCTCTTTCCAGATGACATCACGGTCGCCATCTGCCCGGGCATTGGCAACTCGTCGGAGTCGGTCTACATTCGCACCTTTGTCCACTACGCCCAGTGCCACGGCTACCGGTGTGCCGTCCTTAACCACATTGGCGTGCTGGACAGCGTTCAGGTTACGTCCGGGCGGATCTTCACGTATGGTGAGTTGCACATTCCCACCCTTTCTATAGTCTAGAAAGTGCGCTTTATCGATTAGTTTCAACCGAGGCTCACCCTCGCCCATTCACGCCAACGGAAGCGAGCTGGGGATTTTTATCAAGATTCAGAACGTTACTTAAAGTTCACGGTCGGCAATAAATTTGCATATCGCCCCGGTGAATTATAACCTGCCTCAATCGGAATAACATTTCTCGTTCTTTCAAACGAGCCAATTCAAACATAAAGATCTACCATTTTCATCACCTCTTTGGAAAGTGGCTTTTATTCGATGGCGTGCCAGTTGCAATTAAATACTACGCCTTCTCGAAATGACCCGCGCTGTCACATTCGGTTCTAAGCGTCGTCGACCATCCTGAATGATGTATACAAGTGTGTGGTTAGAGTGAGCGCCGGAGACAATCAACCTGTCGCCTGCGCGTTATGTTCCCGTTAATTGGCGATTGTTATCGTTTTTTCGTTTGTACTGAGCAATTTGATTTCCGGGGGAAATGGCTAAAAATTCATGAAAAAAAATGATTAGTTAGTATTTTACAGTTCTACTGTTTTTTTTTGCATTTGTCTGCTTTATATCTGGCCTACATCTCAATCAAATTTATCGGAATTCTGAAACGGAATTCAATTTAAAACGTTTAGAAAACTCGTTTCAAATGCAACAACCGGTACGTAAACGAAACGGGTTGTTGCGATAAAAATGGAATTCAGAAACAATTCGAATAGAATTCCGTTTCAGAATTCCGATTGATTTGACTGGGATCGATTTATTGCAATATAAAAATAATAATTTTTAATTTTTAGTTGCACAGTGAGTTTAATATTTGTCAGTACCCGTATATATCAAAACATTAGTTTATAAACAACTATTTTTATATAAAAAAAATATTTTATGTTGATAGAGACTCTCAAGTTTCAAAAATATTTGATCAACAATACATTTTTATGTCTTTTTTTATTAACATTTGCGACTAAAAGTACTATTTTGAAACAAAACTGTAAAGCAATCCAGATTATACCGGAACCGGTTTGACCACCCGTGGGAAATTCTGTAAAACAATCCGCATCGTCCCGGAACCGGTTTGACTACCCTAGTGGAAATTCTGTGGATATTTTTTTGTTTTACGGAAACATTGTTCCTGAGATCCTAATCTATCATTCTAAAGCAGGCATTAGACTATGGCAAACAAACTCACACTTTTTGACAGTTTGTCAGTTTGGATGCTTTGTTTGCCATTGTTTGCAGAAACGTCAGCTATACATTTTGCAAGTTAGTTAGTTAGTATGTCATAGTCTAATATCTACTTAAGGGTTAACACCAAGATATTTACCACTTTTTTTGGACAGCTTAGTGGCAAATTTATCAAAAATATCTAATAAAACATAATTTCAACCTACCCTAGCAGACGGAAATAACGTGGGAATAACATTTTTTGATATTTGAAAAAACTAGGCCAATAAGATTATTAGTTATTTATAACAAGATTTGTTTTTCGTCGTTATGATTTTTTTTTTATTGGATTGTTATTGTGATATCAGATTAATAACATTTCCAGCTATTTTTCGAACAAATCTTTGTTATAATTTTTTGTCATTTTAACAACTAATCCGATCACCCCAATAACATTTGGAGATATTCCGCCATAACAAAAAGTGTTATTCAAGTTGTTTTTGCTTCTAACCAATATCACACTAATAACAAATTTTGTTATGATAACATAAACTGTTATTAAACTTGCAAGAATAGTTCATAACATTTTTTTGTTATTTTAACAGTATTTGTTTTTGAAATGGCATGAATTTAGTTATTACCGTCTGTTCGGGTAAAGCGGTATACGCACTTCAGAAGGAACTGGTCAAGAAAAAAAATCAAATGGGCAGCAGCGGCAGCGAAAGCAAGCCAGAGAGGGGGAAGAAAAGCCCCAAGAAATCGTTCCCTCTCCTTTGTTCTGCTGTTCGAAAGCCATTTCTTGACCCCTTTTCTTGGGATGTGCGTATTGGCCCTAATCAGATCCTCAACGCCATCTCCACGGAAAAGGATTTGGAAGACGGGAAGTGTTGATGCTTCACTTTTTTTAGTGGACAAGGGAAATTCTCCATGATGTCTCCAAGTAAGTTTCACTTGGTATTGGTTGGTTTTAGGGTAGAAAATATGTCTAAAAAACGTTTTATGCTAGCGTTTCGACTATTGTACATACAAGTTTATCCAACTGACATCAATTTCAAAATTTTAAGATAATCAACAACTTTTTATCTCTGACATTCCTTACCCAGGTCACACCGACGACTATTCCGCGATGATCAACCACCTGCTGAAGAAGTACCCCACGACGAACATCGTGTCGGTTGGCTTCTCGCTTGGCGGCAACCTGATCTCCAAGTACCTCGGGGAGGCATCCCGGCCGAAGAACATCATCGGTGGCGTCTCGATCTGCCAGGGATACAACGCCGTGGTGTGAGTTTGACTGATTTTTTTGTCGCTTGGGTATGGTTTGCTGATAGGTTTGTTTTTTTTCGGTTCTTTAGGGCCACCCAGTGGCTGCTCAAGTGGCAAAACTTTCACCGCTTCTACCTGTACGTTCTGACCGAGAACGTCAAAAGTATTATCCTGAAGCACCGGCACGTGCTGCTGGCGGACGACATCAAGCAGCGGTACCAGCTGAACGAGCGGGACATTTCCGCGGCGGCGACGCTGCCCGAGCTGGACGAGGCGTACACGCGGCGCGTGCACAACTTCAAGACGCTGAAGGACCTGTACAGCTGGAGCAGCTCGCTCAACTACCTGGCCAACATCAAGCGACCGATGGTGTTTGTGAACGCGCGGGACGACCCGCTGGTGCCGGACACGCTGCTTAACCCGATCCGGGAGTTTACGAGTAAGGATATTGATTTAAGCATGTTTTCAGGGGATTGGTTTTTATGATTTGACTTCTTTTCAGACTCTCACAACCAATCGCTGTACATCGAGCTGGCTAACGGTGGTCACCTCGGTTTCTACGAAGGTGGCCTCATCTACCCGAATCCGGTGACCTGGCTGGACCGCGCGCTGGTGTCGCTCATCGGAGGCATCGTCATGTCCCACAACGATCTGCTGGTGGCCAAGGGAAGCCTCACGACGACCGTCATCTAAGATCCGCTCAAGTTCCCCTCGCCTCGTGTGGCTCTCCTGCTTTCCGGGGTTCCGTCGACTCCCTCGCTGCGGGGGATTCTGCTCGCCCTACTTAAGCTGCTGCTGTCTGCGGTGGCCCGACGCAAGGGCGAACTCTCGGCGGCGGGACTGGCGTCTTCATCCGGGGCCGTGACACCCGGGGTAGTGGTGCACCACCACCACCACCTGCAGCAGGAGGTAAGCTTTGGCGAAGGGAATGGCGACTCGTAGAATGGTCCAATCTGGGACGGAACGACACTCAAGTCGATAAAATTACGGAACCGCACCCAGCGAGTGTGGTTTGTGCCGTGATGTGTGATGTTATTTTTGCACCTTTTTTAAAACTTGATTTTTGTGAGAAACACGCATAAATTTGTGTAATTAGGGAAGTTTTATTACCAGTTTTGACAAAATTAGAGTGTTGTCAAACAATGCTTGTAATAGTCAGTATAAATTAATAACGCGTGGAGTTTGACTGCTTGAAAGGTGTTATTTATTGCCACTATCGTTGACAATTTGAGCCAGTTAATTTCAAAATAACGATGCGAAACCGCAAAACAAAAACACGTCAGAACGAACGTATCTCACTTATTTGATACATTTTACGACCAAATAAATCCTTTTCGTTCAATGATCTTAGCATAAACTAATTTATAAAAAAAACATAATCAACAAAAATCATTCTATACCTATCTGTGAACTCCAATACATTGCAGCTTATCGAACTGACCCTTTCCACAAACGCAAAAAACGGCCAAGTTTGATAGCTGTCCTCATATTATCATCCCATTCTTATACAAATCTTAGTACTCATTCATCCCGCAACTGTACTCACTCAGCTTCAACGACTGCATTTTTGAAGTGGTTTTCCCTTAGAAGTAAAAAAATAAATAAAAAATAATCAAAATGAATTCCTGAAAAAAACCTACAAAACCGCCAACCTGTGGCCACGTCGTACGTGTCTAAAACCAAACTATCTACACAACAGCGAAAGGTCCTTTTTCAACCAAAAAATCCAAAAAGAAAAACGCTACAAAATAACGTTAGAGCAGTTTGAAACTAAATGTCTGTATACAAAAAAAAAAAAAACAGTGTTGTTCACGTGTAGTTTGTGGTTTTTACTGAAAAAATAAAATAAAAGCGCAAACGCAAAGGTTTTACAGCATTCCGCAGGATACACAAAATGGCTTCACCGAATGGTTTTCAACGAGCAGGAAGAAGCACAAACGCTACTTAGAGGAAGAAGAAGAAGAAGAAAAAGTACAACCGGAGCAGTTGAGTAATTTTACACACGGACACCAGAGAAAGTGAGTGCAGGGATTTTTGGGCGGTTTTTTGCACCTAAGATGGTCAACAGGAGAGCGCGTGGTAGGAATTGTAGGACGGACTGTCGTGCGTTCTAGTAGAGGTATTTTTACGCGTGTAGGCGTTTTACGGAATTGCTGACGGTATCGGTAGACGAGGATAGCTTCGTACGCTACTGCAACAGTGCTAGAGGATTGTAATAAAGAAACTAGCTGGAAGTAATTGTGTAGAAAATGTGGGAGTTTCATTTATGGTTTATCACAAATCCTTGTTAATAATTTGATGAAATTTTGCAAAATTCGGGTATATAACTGCATTCAAACTTTTGTTTGGTACCGTCATCGGGGGTGCATCTGGACACATGGGATACAAAGACAAAGAGACAGCTTTTTAGCTTGTTTTTGCACAATGTTTGGATATTTTCGACTTTTCGATATATTATTTAGATAAAATTACTCAAAAAAGAGGTAATATAAAACCATCCAAATATCCAACCTTCCGAAATTCTTCTTTTTTTCTATGTACCGATTTGAGACAAATTAATTAAAATTCGCATGAATCCATAAACATTTTTGGTTAAACGTTCCAGGCGTTTGCTGAAAACTACTCCCTGCTTGACTTGATGATGGAATAAAAGTAAAACAATGAATACCTACCATGTACCTGCTGGCAGAAGGACGAACTCATTAAAAGCGTTGAACTCAGATAAACTCAAACTTTATCTTCAAACAACAAGCAAAATTTATTTCGGCATCTTCACAACGGCATTTTTCCAGCCAAATTTAATCGCTGCCAAAAGTGGCAAGTAGCAAATACCAACCAGCACGGAAAACTGCAGCTGCAGATTCATCAACCATCGAACCAAACAATTTTTCAGCCCCTCCTCGTGCATATGTACCAACCTTCCCACGATGAATCGACTGTACCAGCTTAGCTTGTCGTAACTAATTGGACCGGTTACCTTCAGCTGGTTCTTCCTCTCATCCTCCAGGAAACCGTAACCGGCCATTCCGTTCAACCGAAAGGTTATAAAGAGAAGTGCTTCGTAATCGAGGGTCACGTTGTAGTACCACATCCCGTCCAGCAATGCTTTGGTCATCCGGTAAAAGTCATCGTTGGGAGAGGTCAACGCTGGTTTCATCATCTGATCCAGGACCAGCTGCATACGCATCTTGGTCGTTGTGCTGTCTGCGGTACAGAGATTGTACTCATCTTGAATGCCCAACATGAAGCCAACCACGCGCCAAAAGTGTATGAAATCATCCATGTCCTGGGCAGACCCTTGGATGCCTAACATTTCCGGCTTTAGGACTACGTACCTGGAATAAAGTACGGTGAACAAGTTCACTTGAAAATTAACGACTGATCAATTGCTCACCCAGCAAAAGAGAACTGCACCAGAACCATGTCACGCTGGGAAATGATCATTCCGTTCTTAGCGGCACTTGTCCTTTTGATGGTACTGTCGTGAGCCTTTCTCGTGTACATCAGTGACCTCCAAAATCTTGTCCCTGGGGCCAGTGGATCACGGTACCAAATTGTAAAGTGCAAAATGGTCAGTAGATACCTTCGGTAGGCTGTGAAAGGCGTAGACGATTTCTTCGTAAACATCAGCACGTTCAAGACCGAAGGTACGGCCATTACAGCGATCAACCCGTAGAGCACCGATAGTGTGATGGCGTAAGCGTTCCGTTTGTAAAACGCCTGAGCTCTGATTTTAATAATATTCATTGAATCTCAAATTAAGAAGAAACTTGACTGACGCGTACCGCTTGAATTTGGCCTCATCGTACCATTCCGGGATTGCCATCTTGGACGCATCCTCGACCGGTAAACATCGGGCTTCTTTCGCTAGGCTGGATATATAACTTTTTTCTAAAATTGACAGAACAAATAAATTTTTTAACGACATTGAAAGTTGTTGACACTACTTGCTTTCATCGTGGCACATTGTTTCAAAGCAACTGGGAGTTCAATCATAAGTCCAAACTTATCAGCCTAGTGGTGAGTATTTTTAAGTGTTACCTTTCTTATACGAATTTAGAATTGATTTCAACAAAAAAAAATATTTAGGGAAATATAAAAAGTTTCAGCATTGGTACTGAGCGAATTATTTTTAATAAATTTTTGCTATTTAAAAAATAACAAACAATTAACATAAGCATCTGAACTTGCAGCTTTGAGGCTATCAATGCCACTGTTAAGATGAGCTGAATATAAATTTAACATTGCTACTTTGAAACATAATTTATTTCCAGAGATATAAGCATATAAAAACATAACATTATTCAATACAAGGAAGTGTAAAAATATGACCAATATGATTCCAGACATGCTTTTTTTTATATATTTATTCAGATTTTCTCTTCCATGTACATTCATTCAGTTAAAATATTACCACAATCGATGACTTTTCACCTCAATTTTAAATACTAGCAACTTTCATTTATTCATGAAATATTGTAGCTTTCGCTATTCAGTGATTTCAAATGTAGGAGGTCCTACATGTACAAAAGGGAAAAGGGATATCTTAAAAACTAACTTATAAACTATATAAAGAGCGGATCAATGCAGCTGAAGACTGCAATGATTTTTGTCGAAATGCATCAATTATCTTATTGGACATAACATCCAAAGTGTCAACTTCGGCTATTTGATGATGTTCACTGGTGCTAAACCAGGGAGGAAGTTTCAGAATCATTTTCAGAATTTTGTTCTGAATCCTCTGAAGTTTTTTCTTCCTGGTTAAGCAACAGAATTATCGTGGGAAGGTCTAGAATTCCTGTTTATAAGGGGATACAAACATTTAATATATTTGTTACATTTAACCTGTATACTTTCAATGTGATCCTTGTGAGTAAGGTTTTTGTCAAAAGCAAGTCCAAGATATTCACTTGATCCTCCCACTTTAAATTTACCTCATTCATCTTTATAATGTGATGACTTTTTGGTTTAAGAAAATCAGCCCTTGGTTTGTGAGGGAAAATAATAAGTTGAGTTTTTGTAGCATTTGGAGTAATTTTCCATTCTTTCAAATAAGAATTGAAAATATCCAAGCTTTTTTGTAATCTTCTTGTGATGACACGAAGGCTTCTACCTTTGGCGGAGATGCTTGTATCATCAGTCAAGACATGCTTAAAAGTAGAGAACGCCTGATGAACTATGTTAATGTACATTTATTTTAGAACTAAAATTGTGTGTAGATTTGAATGGTTAAAAACATTCACTGGCAATTAGGTAACTAATTATAACAAATGAGAAAAAATTACTCAAACCGGTAAACTGTCCTTTAAGGTGAATTACTTCTGACATAATCACAAAAAAAGACTGTCTCGAAATAATCAGTCAAAGATATGATTAAACGTTATCTAACGCTACTTAGAGGAAGAAAAAAAAGTCCAACCAGAACTGTTTAGAACAAAATCTGCTGAGCATGAACATGTGGAAATTGTTGGCAGAAAATTCCATCAGCTTAAAAAAGAAAGCAGAAAGGATACACGTAGAAGAATTCGCGAGGACGGCTAGAACTCACCCATGTTCAAACTACAGCTTCAAACAAAAAAGTAAAATTTATTTCGGCATCTTCACAACGGCATTCTTCCAGCCAAATTTAATGGCTGCCAACAGCGGCAAGTAGCAAATGCCAACCAGCACTGAAAACTGCAACTGCAGGTTCACCAACCATCGAACCAGTGCACTTTTCAGCCCCTCCTCGTGCAACTGTACCAACCTTCCCACGATGAATCGACTGTACCAGCTTAGCTTCTCGTAAGTGACCGGTCCGGTTACCTTCAGCTGGTTCTTTCTCTCATGCTCCAGGAAACCATATCCGGCCACTCCAGTCAATCGGGAGGTGAAAAATAGAAGCGCTTCGTAATCGAGGGTCACGTTGTAGTACCACATTCCGTCTAGCATAACTTTCGTCATGCGGTAGTAGTCATCGCTGGGGGAGATTAACGCCGGTCGCATCATCTGATCCTGTACCAGCTGGATCCGTGATTTAGAGGTTGCACTGTTCGCGGTGCAGAGGTTGTACTCGTCTCGGATGCCCAGCATGAAGCCAACTACCCGCCAAAAGTGGATGAAGTCATCCATGTCCCGGTCGGACCCTTGGATGCCCAACATTTCCGGCTTGAGCACCACAAACCTGGAATGGAACTCGCGTAAGTGCGTGTCTTCGATCGTCAAGCTACTCACCCAGCAAAAGAGAACTGCACCAGCACCATGTCACGCTGGGAAATGATCATGCCCTCCGTAGCGGCACTTGCCCGTTTGCTGGCACTGTCGTGAGCCTTCCGCGTGTACATCAGCGATCTCCAGAACCTTGTCCCGGGAGCCAGTTCATCCCGGTACCAAATCGTAAAGTGCAGAATGGTCAGCAGATAGCGTCGATAGGCCGTGACAGGCGTGGATGATTTCTTGGTAAACATCAGCACGTTCAAGACCGAAGGGACGGCCATAACCGCGATCAACCCGTAGAAGGCCGCCAGTGTGATGGCGAAAGCGTTCCGTTTGTAGAACTCCTGGGCTCTGGTTTGAATGAATTTATTTTAATCTTCAATTAAGAAGAATCTTTACTGTCGCGTACCGCTTGAATTTGGCCTCATCGTACCATTTCGGGATTGCCATCTTGGATGCATCCTCGACCGGCAAACTTCGAGCTTCACCCGCCAGGTTGGTCAGATAATTTTTGTCTAAAGAAAATTAACAACAAAAATAAAAATTTTCATCTTTGAAAAATGCAAACGCAACCTGCTTTCATCGTGGCACATTGACTCAAAGCAACTGGGAGTTCAATCAAAAGTTCAAACTTATCGGTCCTATTGAAAGGCAACTTTTACTTTTCTTATACGGATATAGATTAGACATTTTGTCGCAAATCAACAAAAAGGGGAAATCGGAGGATCAAGTTTGATGCAAATATTTTACAAAGCTTTCGTTTCCCATTATTGAAAAATTGGCTCGAAAAACCAGGAGCAAAAATATATTTTCAAAAAACTTCTAAACTTGAAAAATGAAATTTAAGTGCAATCAGCTGAAATTAATTAAATATGCATTCCTTTGCATTTAGAATCATTTGAGCATGTTTGGGTTCATTAAAAATAATTTGAATTTTAGTGAATTTTCGATGAAATTCTGGTTCTCAACGATTTTTCATTAGCCACACTTAACTTATAGATAAAATTACGCCTTTAGATGAACTGTTCAATATGTTAAGTCACCATTTTCGAAATATAAAAACAAAACTTTTTTTTTTTTTTTTTTGAAAACACAAGTACATTCAGCTAAAAACTTTTTTTTTCAAATATCTGAAACAATAAAATCAACAATACCGATAGAAAACCGTTATATTGTGGTTTCTATTATTTTACATTTTTTTTTAATAACAGAAATTAAATCTTTTAAATTAAAATAACGTAATTTATTTTTTTATTACTTTTTTTTTGTAAATTTGGCCCGCAAGCTCATTTGAGCTTCAAATTTGGCCCGGCCTCCAAAAACTTTGAGCACCCCTGATATAAAATCATAAAAATGTTCGAAACAGAGTAATCACATTCTTTGCATTCTTTTTCCTCTTCATCTTCCTCCACTTCCTATTTCCCATATCAAAAGAAGTCATTGTGCATTTCCATACAAGAATCTATACAATTTTTTACTGGTTATGATTAGTGCTCTGCCCCTGATCGCATAAATGTCCCATATGCATTTTCATCACTTTTGAGTTATTGATGCAGTTTCGTTAAAAATCGTGTGCTCTTTCCAAAAAGCCTATAACACCCAGTACTTTGTTCTAGAAATCAGGAGGAAATCCAGGTTTTCCGTGGAAAATTAACACGTTGCCTTATGTGTGAGACAAACTTCAAATGCGTTTTTCTCAGCTTGCTGTTTTTGCATATGGGACATTTATGCGAACATGGGCAGTGCTTTTCTTTAAAAAAAAACACACGGTACACGGAAAAAATTACGCATTTTTTTTTTAATTCAGCTTTTCATGACTAAAAGGTGGACACCCAAAATACGCATTTTTAATTTTTGATTTGATTTGATATGTTTTAGGTGATTAAGAAAGACATCTTTTGAGCCATTGTGCGTGATAGTGCACAATCTGACTAAAGTTTGAGTTTTGGAAACATGTTTTTTTTTAATGTGTTCTTTGAAAATATCAAAAATAATGACAAACATAAATAATTAGAAATCATATTTTAAAGCAAAACCGAACTTGCAAGCGAAAGGTACTTTACAAATATTTTTTAGAATAAAATTTACCGTTTTCAAGTACTTTGAGGTATAAATTATGTTTTGCCTTTTTTTTTGAGATGAAAAAAACAATTCTTCCAAGAAAAGCACTTTTGAAAAAAAAATTGAAGAGTTGAGAAAATTTTCTTGTAATTTTCTCTCTGAACTTTCAAAATCGGGCAATTTGAATTTGAATCGATTAAAATTAATTTCTCTAATTGTCATCTAATTAGCCTGTAATTTATAACTGACGATATTTCGCCAACTATTGATCCAAACAAAAAAAAATGCGAAATTTTCTGATCTTAATCTTAATTAAATTTATTTCAAAAAATAAAAAGATAGGTCAAAAAAAACAGATAAGGAGAATTATCTAATTTTAGACCTTTTCAAAAGTCTATGTTCACCAAGCACCCATATTATTCGGTAATGATGTACTCAATAATAACAAATGAGAAAACATTAACCCGAAGCGGTCAACTATCCATAAAGGTGATTTACTTCTGACATAAGCAGGGCTAAACTGCCTCGGAATTATCAGTCACAGCTGTGATTAAAAGTTATCTTTCGTGCTATCAGCTGTGAACCTGCGCTTTTAAACTAATCAATCTTCTTTTCACGGCCACAGCACAACAACAATAATGCATATTTTTGGAGTTCAAATATTGTGCTTATTTCGCGCTTTAAAAAAAAAGGCGTTTTGATTGGGATTTTATTTATTTGTCATAAAATAGTTAAAAGTCACAATGTGTCATTGAATTAGCACCATTTAAACATTAAAACACTAATACACTTAATACACAACTCTGACGAACGCATTCTTAATTCCAAACTTAATCATAGCCAAGTACGGGAAATATTTATCGATAAAGTACGCATTGACGGTGAACAAAATATTAAAATACCACCGAATGATGGGAACGTACAGCAGCACCTCGTTTATGTACAGGATCATGCACAAGATGTATCTGCTGTGCCAACCCATCTTCTCGTAGGCGGGTTGCGTGCTGCCATCGTTCGTCGGCTCATCCTTCCAGTAGTAATGGCCGGGAACGCCCGCCAACCGTCGGGTCAGAAACATGAACGCGTTGTAGTCCAGAAACGTGTTGACGCACCACAGCCCATCGATCATGGCGTTCGTCATCTGGACAAACTCCGTGCTGACGGTCTGCAGAGCCGGTCGCAGAATTTGCTCCAGCACCAGCGTCATGCGCTGCTTCGAGCTGGTCAGGTCTTCCGTGCAAATGTTGAACCTTGACAAACAAAAAAAAATCTGTAGAAAATTTGCTTGATTTTGAAATTAAATATAGTTATACCGATCCTCAAGCCCCAACATGTAGCCAATAGTTCTCCAGAAATGAACAAAACCTTCCATTCCTGCTTCGTCATAGCGGATCCCTAGCATTTGATAGCTCAACGCCACAAATCTAATAAAGAAAGGTCCAGCTAACTTTAAAAAAAAGAGTTAATGGTTATTTAATGTCTTACCCTACGAAACCAAACTGCGTAATGGCTACATCTTTCTGAGAAACTAACATTTTGGAATTTTGCTTGTTGGCTTGTTTGCCACTGGCGGCATGGATGCGTCGAACGTACTCCAGCGACTTCCATGATCTGGAACAAAAAAAAAAGATTTCTTATAACCTTTTAGCCCTGCCCATTTATATCTGGCCTCGACAATGGGGTGTTATCTAAAAAAACGCAAAATCAGTCTTAAAATTTCAAACAAACAAAATTATATGGCTTGTGTGAATCGAGGAGGCATGATGGATTCTCAAATCGAAAAACCAAACCGTCACCCAGAAAGGGATGACGGGAAGCGTTGTTGCTTCACTTTTTAAGGGGATAAGGGAAATTCTCCACGGTACCCCCAAATAAGAATCGCATGGAGTTGGACGGTTTTTACGAAGAACTTCGTCTTGGGTTCTATACGAGGTAGCAATCCAAAACAAGAACATATGATTTGTTGTTTAAATCCTTTGTATATGTAATGTTAATTCGTCTGGATCTCACAAGCTTCGACGATCTTGTGGATTGCATGCTTACCAAATCAAAGGTGGTCAGCCAATCAGACAAAAGGGTCCTTGTTTTTTTGTTATTTATATACAGCAATTCCCCACGAAAACAGCATGGAAAAAAACAAAAGTGCTCGGATCGGGCTCAAAATTTTTGTGGGAGTTCCCTGGCCGAAATAATTAGACCCGTATTTTTTTGTTTGGCCATTAGGGTGACCTACGCCGTGTTAGGGTGGTCTGAAAAATTGCCATTTTCGTCGATTTTCGCAAAAACCACTTTTTTCGAAAAATCATAACTCCTCGCCATTTCAACCGATTTCAATTGTCTTATACGCAAATGAAAGGTGATAAGTTGGCCTTTCAAAGAAAAATAGTAAGAAGTTTCAAAAATCTAGCCTAACATATGAAAAGGGCGTATGCAACTTTAAAATGCCGTTTTGACGGTGTCTGGACCAAAGAGCCTATGTCTGGAAATAATTTTATCGGATTCCCCGGACATTTTTACATAACATACTAAAAAATGGGAGGAGTTCATTAACAGGATTCCGAGATATGATTTTTTGAAAATAAAATCCGTGTTTTCTGACGCGCCGCGCGCAAAAACCGGAGAATGACGAAATTGGCAAAAAATCAACTTTTTTCACAAAAACTGCGATAACTTAAAAATTTCAGCGATGACCTATACATGTCTGGGTACCAAAATTTTCGTAATTAAGAGACGCAACTTTTGGTACCCAGACATGTATAGGTCATCGCTGAAATTTTAAAGTTATCGCAGCTTTAGTGAAAAATGTTGATTTTTTGCCAATTTCGTCATTCTCCGGTTTTTGCGCGCGGCGCGTCAAAAAACACGAATTTTATTTTCAAAAAATCATATCTCGGAATCCTGTTAATGAACTCCTCCCATTTTTTAGTATGTTATGTAAAAATGTCCGGGGAATCTGATAAAAATATTTCCAGACATAGGCTCTTTGGTCCAGACACCGTCAAAACGGCATTTTAAAGTTTCATACGCCCTTTTCATATGTTAGGCTAGATTTTTGAAACTTCTTACTATTTTTCTTTGAAAGGTCGACTTATCACCTTTCATTTGCGTATAAGACAATTGAAATCGGTTAAAATGGCGAGGAGTTATGATTTTTCGAAAAAAGTGGTTTTTGCGAAAATCGACGAAAATGGCCATTTTTCAGACCACCCTAACACGGCGTAGGTCACCCTAACGGCCAAACAAAAAAATACGGGTCTAATTATTTCGGCCAGGGAACCCCCAGAAAAATGTTGAGCCCGATCCGAGCACTTTTGTTTTTTTCCATGCTGTTTTCGTGGGGAATTGCTGTATATATATATAGAATATATAGAATATATAGAACTTTTGAATTGTTAATTAGAATTAACCATTCATCGAGTTCAATAACGCAGGCTTGTACCAAATTATAAAATAGTTTAGCAAATTAACACTGGAACGCCCAACGCATGTCCAACTTACATGGACGCCCAAGAAACTGGTTCTCGGACATAACTCAACCAATCGGGACGATTCTTGTTTCCAGTGATTTGTAAGAATGTCCAGATGATCCTAAAATTTTGCAGAACTTTATTTAAACAAATCTGTTATTTCTGCGACCGTAAACATCGTTCACTGTTTTTAAAAGCGACTGCCTACGCGGATTTTTTTTACAACGATTTTTGGAACGATATCTTTGATCGCAAAAATTACAGATTTGATCAAATTGAGTTCTGCAAAGTTCTAGAATCATCTAGACATCCTAACAAATCACTGGAAAAAGGAATCGTCTTGATTGGTTGAGTTATGCCCGAGAACCAGCGAGTTTAAGTTACCGTTCCAACTTTTTTGGAGCCTTGGAAGTTGGAATGTTAAGCAAATGAAAAATCACTGATCCATCGAAATAACTAGTCACATTCAATTCACTCCTATAAACTATTTAATAATTCAATCAATCACAACCCGTCCCCTGAAGTACTCACTTCGATCCGGGCTTAAGCTCTTCATCATACCAATTGGTGGTGTGCAAAATAGTCAGCACGTAGCGTTTGTATGCCGTCATGGGCGACGAGGAGCGTCGGGTGAAGATCAGGATCTCCAGAATCGACGGGATGGCCAGTACCGAGATCAGGCCGCACAGGGCAGCCGTCACGATTCCCGGCCGGTTGTCTTGGTAGAACTGCTGGCCACTGTCGGTTGACGATGAAATTGTTTTAATTTTCACTCGATGTTTTTGTTACTGCTATTAATATACCGTTTAAATTTGGCCTCGTCGTACCACGAAGGAAGCTGGATCTCATACGTACTAACGTCATCATCGATCGGCTTTGTCGCCCCATCGTTGTACAGATTTTCGATGTAACGTGAATTCACTGAATCTAAAAACAGGCCATGAATTCGTAGTCAGCTTGTGGGAACTAACAAACTGCTAGATCAGCTTACTTGTCATGATAACCGACCGGACTGGTACCACACTCACGCAACACGAGCTTTGTTTACTGGACCGCGAACTCAACGTTCATACCTGCACACTGCCCACGATTCACTGAACTGAGCTACTCGAGAGTTGGCTACTTTTGTTGATTTATTGAGAGCTTGAGTAGTAGAGAAGGTTAACCTTCAATTTTTATTTACCGCTGAACGATTTGGATAACTTGTGTTTTTGCATTTAGTGAAACTAAAATTATCAAATTTTCACTTAATTATTCAAATAAGAAACACAATATTTAAAATGTAACATTTGCGAATGCTGAAAAAAATAGACTTGGTTTAATGGTGCAAAAATTAAAACCCTGCCATCTTTATCACAAAACTAAGCATGTATTGCGCGAGTCTTCATCAGTCTCGATGTGAGTGTGTTTCTTATTTCACTAATGAAATAAGAAAAAATAATATTGTTTGTCTGTATTGCTAGGCATAGCCATATCACACTTATATGGGAAAATTGAAAATGATAAAAATCAAAACAGCAACACACTTTTTATGTCCCTTTTAAGGTCTCAAACAACCTCCTAAAATTTGGGAGCGATTGGTTAAGCCCACAATTGGCGCAAAGCGAATGAAATTTGTGTGGAAATTACTATGGGGAAACTTGCATTTTCACATTTTTTAATTTACAAAATTCATGTTTTATTATTTTATGATGTGCTCCCTCCGTGTACGCACGAGAGCATGCAGCTAGTGCTCAGTGCTCCATCGTTTTTTCGATTTTTTTCGCCGTAATTGATTGTGGTTACCCGCGAGTTTGCTTCTCCAGCATGCCAAAGGCCGGCCGTGGCCGTGGCAGTTCGAGTGCGGCCTCGAAAAACCCGCGAAGTTCGTCTACCGGCCGTGTGCAAAAAGGTAAACAAACCAACGCCGTGTCGACCGCCATCGCGCAGGGGAGCGTGAGCGCAGAAGGAATCGACAAAAAGTTACTACACCCCGGATATGTTCCAAGATCACCAGTGCGAACCCGTTCGGGTACCTCCGGTGCCACGACCAGTGGCACATCAACATCCGCCAACATTCCCATCAGGAACGAGTTCCAGATGCTGAGCGACGACGAAGAAAACAACAACAACACCGACGGTAGCACCACTACCGACGACGACGACGACGATGTTCGTGCACGGAAAAAAGTGCCGACGCCAAAAAAGAATAATTCTCCAACGGAACGAAGACCACCTCCAATTTTTGTTTTGGACACGTTGGCGGACGATGTTGACGAGTTGCTGGAAGGCCTCGGATATTGTCTGAAAATCGGTAAGTCGGCAGTGCAAGTGATCACACTGAATAAAAAGAGCTTCGACCAGGTGTTTGAAGAATTGAAGCGTAGCAACTTCAACTTCTACACATTCAACCCCGAGAAGCCCCCTGTTAAGGACGTCTTGCAGGGTTACCAAGACCGTCCGATCTCCGACCTGAAGGGTCACCTTTCGGACGCCGGAATAAAACCGCGGGAGATTAAAGTGCTCTCGCGCAAGACAACGGTAACAGGTACACACACACTGTACCTGTTGTACTTCGACCGCGGCACCGTCAAGATCCAAGACCTGCGGTGGACTAAGACGTTGGACGGTTTTTGGGTAAACTGGTGGTTTTACACCAAGAACCCGACGGACGTAGCGCAATGCAACCGTTGCCAGAAATTCGGCCACGGCTCGCGGAACTGCAACCTCCGGCCCCGCTGCGTGAAGTGCGGTGAGTCACACCTCTCGGAGGCGTGCGCACTGCCACGAAAGGCGGACTTGGGGGACAAGGCAGAACAAACCAAGCCGCGCGTAAAGTGCGCGAACTGTGACGGTAACCATACCGGCAATTACCGCGGATGCATCGCGCGCAAGGCCTACCTCGAGGAGCAGGAAAAGAGAAAGAAGAAAGCAGCAGCGTCCCACTCTCCTCAGCGAAGTACGAGCGCAGCCGTTCCTGCAGCTGGACAGCTTACGGTTCCAGCGGAAAACTCAACGTTCCCTCCTGGTTGGGGGCGTTCGTTCGCCAGCGTGGTCGCTGCCGGTAGCGGCAGTACGGCCCAGCAAGAAGTCACCGGGGAAGATCTCTTCACCCTGCCGGAGTTCTTTGCTCTCGCGGGAGAGATGATGACGCGGTTTCGGAGCTGCCGGAACAAGGCAGAACAATTCCTGGCCCTTGGGGAACTGATGATCAAACACATCTACAAAGGATAAATTATCTGTGATCTAGATATAAGCTTTCTCTTCCTCTATCCCCTTTCCTTTGCAATTTCTGTAAGTTTTTTTTTATAGTTTTTTCTTACTCTTGCTAGTGCCTTAATTGAAGAAATAATTTTTCCTAAATGGATTATGATGCAACACACAGCTGTAAGGAACTCCAAAACTCTGTTATGCACTTCAAATAACTCATTGTATCTTGATTATTCACCAATAAAACCGAATTGAATTGAATATTATTTTATGAAACTAACACCTTAAAAGTATAACCCTGGATGTCCTGAACAACTCTCCCGAAGACAGTATGGTGCTAAACTGCCCCTGATCGCATAAATGTCCCATATGCATTTTCATCGATTTCGAGTTATTGATGCAGTTTGGTTCAAAATTGTGTGCTCTTTCGAAAGAGCCTATAACATCCAGTACTTTGCTCTAGAAATCAGGAGGAAATCCATTTTTTTGCGAAAACTTAACACGTAGCCTTATGTATGGGACAAACTTCAAATGCGTTTTTCTCAGCTTGCTGTTTTTGCATATGGGACATTTATGCGAACATGGGCAGAAGTGCGTAAAAAAAAAAGATACAGAGTTTTTAAAAGTTGTGTATTGAAACTATCAGTGAAACTCACATTTTCTGCCAACATTGCCAAAGGAACCATGAAATACAAAACAAACATAATTGTTCTTATATTTTGATGAACCTTACGTAAAATCGTTATGAAACAATGTTCAGAAGACTTTATTAAGTTAAATTGCACTCCAATTCCTCAAAAATATTCTAGTTAGCGAAAGTTTCCGCTTGGCTTGGCAGTGTTGGCAAAAAGTATGATTTTTACCGATTATTTCAAAATGTCTCTTTTACGACAAGTTCTCGAGGTGGCCGTGACCATTAGGTCAAATAATAAGACTCGCCGTAACAAATTAAAACTTAGACTTTTTATTACACACGACTAACCGCAATGGCGGTCTAGCTAAGATTGACGCACAAAAGACGAACACGTTAAAAATTATCACTCCTAGCTTCCGGCGTCGTTCATCTGTCATCTCTCGGATGAGAGCGAAGAGCCCAGCGGCGAAGTTCTGGTAGCGCTGCAGTGCGCCCAGAAACTCAGGTCCGGTTCGTCACAACATCTCCCCCTAGTAGCGAAGGTACGGGTTGAAGCGCACAGGAGGTTTTCGTACCCGCGAAGAACGCCGTGGCTGCTGCACAGGTGGCTGTGCAGTTGGAGTACTCGCTACTGCAGACTCGAAGCTGGAAGATGAGGTTGACGTCGAGGATGAGGACGAGGACGTCGAGGCCGGAGACAAGTCCGGGCTGGAGCGAACCTCAGGAAGGGACGGCGACAACGACGGGAAGTCAAAACCGTGGAAATCCTCGCTCAGCGTCGTTTGGTTCGGGGACGCTGTAGGCGGCGGCGACGCGTTGGCGGTTGTGACCAGGTCCCAAGCGTCGAGCAGAACGTCCATCGGTAGTTGTTTCTGCTTAGCCGGCTGGCTCGTTCCAGGTGCTTGGCCAGGGCTCGAAGTCGCTCGGTTCTTGATCTGGTTGATGTGCGACCGCACAAGACGGTCTCCGTCGCCCAACACGTTGTACATCACTCGACCGACTTTCTCGATGACTACACCCGGAAGCCAACTCCAGGTGTTCTTGGCGTAGACCTTCACAAACACGGCGTCGCCTCGGTTGAGGGACCGTGTCTTAACTTCTGGCAGCTGGACTGGTTCAGGTGGTTTGCTCGGCGGAGGACGAAGTAGTTCCAGACAAGTCCTGACACGTCGACCGAACATCACTTCAGATGGCGAGAGGCCATCCGGTGCTGATTGGTTTGGAGTACTTCGGTAAGTCAGCAGAAAAGTGTCCAGTGCAGCGTCCATTTTTCCTCTCCCCTCTCGAATCTTTTTCACCGCGCGCTTGAACGTATCGACAAAACGTTCTGCCTGACCGTTAGACTGGGGGTGAAACGGGGCAGTGGTGACGTGGTCGATCCCGTTTTCGGCGCAGAACTGCGCGAACTCGGCGCTGGTGAACTGGGTTCCGTTATCCGATACCAGCTTTTCCGGCATCCCCAGACGTGCGAACAAGCTTCGCAGGATGGCAATCGTTGCGATGCTTGTGATCCGGCGTGTCTGCACAATCTCTGGCCACTTGGTGTAGGAGTCGATGACCAGCAGAAAGTACTCACCATCGATCGGCCCGGCGTAGTCGACATGGACGCGCTGCCACGGACGTGCTGATTTCGGCCAGGGGATCGGAGGGGCGTGCGCCGGTGCCTTGGAAGCAGCGGCACAGTGTGGACACGTTCGCACGTAATCAGCAATCTCGACGTCCAGCGAAGGCCAGTACACGTAGCTGCGGGCCACAGCTTTCATGCGGCCGATTCCAGGGTGGCCTTGGTGGAGTTGGTCGAGACATCGCTTGCGCAGGTGAGAGGGAACCACGAGACGGTCGCAGAAGAGAATGCACCCCTGCAGGGTCGTGAGCGAATCGCTCTGGTTGTGGAACCGCTTGAGCTCACGGTCGGCGCTGGCAGGCAGTGCTTTGGGCCAGCCTTCTTGGACGTACCGGTAGACCTTGTTCAGGACCGGATCCGTGTGGGTGCTATCTCGTACCGTCTTGAAGCTGAGGGGCAAAACGTCGAACGACTCGAACGCTGCTGATCGGACGTCATCCTCGAGTGTGACGGCTGCAATCACGTAGTCTTCGTCGGGTTTCACGTGGCGGTTGATCAGCCGAGACAGGATGTCGGCATGTCCAAACTTGTCCGTGGCCACGTACTCGATGGTGAAGTCGTACATGAGCAGCATTAGGGCCCAGCGCTGCAACCGGTTGGCGGTGTACACTGGAATGCCTTTGGGTGACCCGAAGATGCGCAAGAGCGGGGCATGGTCCGTCTGCAGCCGGAAGTGCCGGCCGAACACCATGCGATGGAACTTGGTGATCGCAAAGATGATGGCAAGTCCTTCTCGATCGATCTGGCTGTAGTTGCGTTCGGCGGGTGCTAGTGCTCTCGACGCGTGCTGCACGACCTTGACTGACCCGTCCGGGAAGCGATGGCTGATGGTCGCTCCGAGGCCGATCGACGACGCGTCTGCTGAGACGATGATCTCCAGGGCCGGATTGTAGTGCGTCAGCAGAAGGTCGGATGAGAGGATCTCCTTGAACTTGTTGAAGGCACGTTCGCAATCGGGCGTCCAATCGAACTTGGCGCCCGCCTTCAGCAGTTCGTCCAGGGGGTAGCGGAGCGCTCGCATGTTGGGGACAAACTTTCCATAGTAATTTATTGCCCCAAGGAAAGAGCGCACTCCGGACACGTCGGTTGGAGCCGGCATCATCTTGATGGACTCGATCTTCGCGGGATCCGGACGTGTACCATGCTGGTCCAGCAGGTGCCCCAAATACTTGATCTGCTTGCGACCGAACGAGCACTTTTCAAGTCGGACTGTGAATCCGAAGTCTTCCAAGCGTTGAAAAAGTGCGTTGAGGTTATGCCAGTGTTCTTCTTCTGTCGCTCCGCCAACTACGATGTCGTCGATGTACCCGCAGGTCTGCTTGAGTCCAGCCAACATAGTTTCCACTATTTGCTGGAACGCCCCAGGTGCGGGTTTGACTCCGGGCGCAAGACGGTTGACCTTGTAGATGCCCCGGTGAGTGTTGATCGACAGGAGTAGGCTCGAAACATCATCGACCTCCACTTGTAGGTAGGAGTCTGACATGTCGATAATGCTGAAAAACTTGCAGCTGGAGAGCTTCATGAAGATGTCCTGCGGCAGCGGAAGGGGGTACTGGTTCGGCTGCAGAGCCGCGTTCAGCCCGGTAGAATAGTCCCCGCAGATCCGGATTGTGCCGTTCGCCTTGCGGACGACTACGATTGGAGCGGCCCACTCCGAGTAGTCGACAGGCGAGATGATGTTTAACCGCTCCAGGCGGTCGAGCTCCTCGTCCACGGCGCTGTACATGGCGTATGCGACCGGACGCTTTGGGCGGAACACTGGCTTCTGGTCAGGCTTGAGCTCCAACTTCACTTGTGTCTTGGTGCAGCGGCCCAGTGTCGTGCTGAACACCGAAGGATACGCCGTCTTGAGACGACCAACGATTGAAGTGGAGGACGTTTCCCCGACCTGGCGGCAGAACACGTTCATCGGGACCGCATCCAGCTGGAACTTCTCGATCAGGTCCAGTCCCATGATGTGCAGGTCCTGGTTCACCACAAACACTACACCCATTTCCGACACACCGTTCACTGTGATCGAACAATCAAACTCGGACTCAAGTTTGAGAGGATCACCAGATGCAGATTTAGCGTTCACTTTTGGTGGTCTTGTGGGTGGTTTCCCGAGCCTCTTCCAGGTCTCGCTGGACACAACACTAATGTCCGACGCAGTGTCGAACTGCAACTTCACGGAAACGCCGTTTAATGTCACTGGCACAAATTTCCGTCTTTCTTTTATTGAGTTCACTTGCACTATTTTTGTTTCCACTGTGACACTGTTTGTTTTTGTTTTTCTTTTCCCTTTCTTCGCTGTGCGGCAGTAGCCCTCCTTATGCCCGTAGCGGCTGCACTCCGAGCACTGATGGGACTTGAAATGGCAATCCCGATTGTAGTGCATTGCACCACAGTTCCAACACGGGCCAGGCGGAACTTTTTCACCCTCGCCGTGCGGGGTCTTCCTGCCTCCGGGATGCTGTTGACGTTGACGGAACTCGCGCGGCGCCTGCCTCTGGGCCCACTGCCGAGGTTCCTGGGACGGCTTGTGGAACTGCTGCTGCTTACGGATGACGTGAACCGAACTTCCGGGTTTCTCGATCATGGCAGTGTCGTGACGAAGCGTCAAAAGGCGTTGGCACTCCGACGACAGCTGCTCGAGCGTAACATCCGTCTTCTCCTCGATGCGAGTTAGCAGCCTTGTCCGTATTTCTCCGTCCGCTTCGTCCTTAAGACCGCACACGAACATCAAACACTTAAACTCCTCCTCCGACATCTTGCCCAGCTCGAACTCCACACAGTTCTTGTTGATTCGGCAGGCGTACGCTACGTAATCCTCGGTCGCTCCCTTGGCAAGTTGCAGACAGCGGAACCGTTTGCTGATAGTGGATTCCGTGGTGCCAAACAACTTCCCGAGCTTCTCGACGGTTTGCTCGAAGGAGTAGAAACTGGCGGCTTGCGGCAGAATGAAGCTCAAATAGCGTTCGTGCTCCACAGTGCCGAGTTTCCGCATCAGCAAGCGTACTTTTGCCGGATCATCCAGTCTTGCAGCATCCTTATCAAACAGGTCTTTGTAGCGTGAGAACCAAGCGTTGAAGGTTATGTTGTTCTCGCTGTCGTACCGGAACTCTTTGACGTTTCCCGCTAGCGAGTCAAGGACTGCTTCGGGGTTCGGCGGTACGTGCACCTGGATGTTGCGGAGGATGTTGCCTTGCTGCTGCATGAAATTCCTTTGCTGCTCCTGGACCAGATGGTTGTTCTGGAGGAGCTGGTTGGTGATGGCTTGTTGCTGTTGAAGCTGGTGCAAAATCTGCGCGATGACGACGTCCGTCGGCAGCGGCTGCTGCTGCTGCTGTTGCTGCTGTAACAGCTGCTGCTGTTGCACGTTCGGAGGGACCGGCGCAGGCTGATTGTCGTCGACCCCGGACATGTCGTCGTCGAGCATTGACCGCTTCCGCTTTTTCCGCGTGGGTGACGCGATGTTCCCGGTTAAATTCCGACGAAATCCGGACAACTTCGCGCACACGAACTATCGTCGCCACTTTTACGACAAGTTCTCGAGGTGGCCGTGACCATTAGGTCAAATAATAAGACTCGCCGTAACAAATTAAAACTTAGACTTTTTATTACACACGACTAACCGCAATGGCGGTCTAGCTAAGATTGACGCACAAAAGACGAACACGTTAAAATATCACTCCTAGCTTCCGGCGTCGTTCATCTGTCATCTCTCGGATGAGAGCGAAGAGCCCAGCGGCGAAGTTCTGGTAGCGCTGCAGTGCGCCCAGAAACTCAGGTCCGGTTCGTCACAACAGTCTCTCTTAAGCCCTAAAAGGGACCCAAAAAATGTGTTGCTGAAAAAATCAATTTTCGATTCCACCCTACTGGATCATCTTTCGCGATCTGCGCCTTTTTTAAATTAGCATATCAGTATGTTGAAATGATACACACGATAGTTTTGAAACTAATCAAAGTTTAGGAATATTTGGAAGTTCATACAAAAAAGAATTCCGATGTGCTTAAAAACAAAACAAAAATTTTAATTCAGTTTACGACTTTAAATTTAGTAAAGCACAATCCAATTTAAAAATTTAAACCAATCAATCTCAGCAAGGGTATTAATCATTGAAAATATTTTATTATTCTTCTATACATTTACGCAAAGTCATTCAAATTAAAAAATCGAGTACTTCAAGTTATAGTTTAATGTCTCCTGAACAAGTAACTGTAAAAATGTTGCCCATAATATTTTTGTGGCTTAAAACATCAGAATGATTTAATTTGTTTGTCGTCAGTACTTTTTGGGGCTGAACTGTACGCGAAAAAAGTTTGCCACGTGCTTCGCTGCCCATAATTGAAAATTCGGCTATTATGCCAAATCAAGTATTCCGAGAAAAACGCGTTTTAGTGTTTGTCACAAAATCTCCGTCAAGGCAATTTCCCATAAGAGTGGCATATTAGCCGTTTGGTTTTTCGCATCGGCAGCCAAGTCTAAACACTATTTCAGTGAAATTCAAGTTCCAGGAGATGCGTTGGAACATCCTCTACAGCCTGGTGCTAATATCTCGTTTTTGCCAAAAGTGGATATTAGCCGTTTTTTCAATGGTGGGCAGTTCGGAATTTCAACCAATCAGAAAATGGTTCGAAAAAAGGTACACTGAAGGTCGGATCCTAAGAGCAGTATGCCCAAAATAGGGGCAGGAAATGTTTTAGTTTATCGGATGATTACAGCGATATGAGTTTTTTTTATCAGAAAAATTGTGAAAGCCTTAGCATTAACAAACCTACTATAGATGTAAAATTATGTGTACTCAAATGTAGGCCCACAATAGGGACAGCTTCTAAAAAATCTTAGTGTATTTAATACAATAATTAGATTGTATTAGATTACAGATACATTTTGAATGATTTTTGACAAAAAACACACAACATAATTTGGGTTTCCCCACAATTTCCATACAAAACAAATCTTTTTTGTATGGAGCGTGGAAAATGCAAAAACATAGGTATTAGCTTATTAAAAAGTTACAACGCACAATTTTTTTCTGGGCTGAGCCTCAATATTATTTTACTTTTAGAAACTTTTCATCTCGAGTTTCGAACTTATGACATTTGAGTTATGAATCTACATAATTGACGAACATCTGATTCAGGCATATCATAATTTATGTAAAATTTAGTGAAATTTGAGGAATAATTGTTGTAAAACCGTGTGTAAAACCCTTTTGCAATGATTTAACAAAACTGTTAAAAACTGCAATTTTTTGTTCTCTAATATTTAAATGTCAAAAATGAAAAAATACATAGGATTATCTAAAAAAAATTCAGCTAATCAAAGTATTCTCAGTCTTATAGATTGTAATAACGTAATTCAATTTATTGCATACTATTTTTTTCACAGTTGGCCCGCAAGCTCATGTTAGCTTCAAATTTGGCCCGCCATTCAAAAACTTTGAGCACCCCTGGTATAGATTAACCGATTGATTCCCGAAAGTTGGTGAAACATTTCACACTTTTCAAGATTTTCACCTAAACTCCCAAGCTTGAGAAAAAGGAAAAGAATATGTATAGAAATTTCGCCTTTTTCTCGTGCTTGGGATTTTAGGTGTTTAATCATAATGCTTTGATCTATTCGACAAAGTTGAAGAGAATTACATTTCCTATGAGAATCTCACTTGTGAGACAATTCCTATGCAATCGGCGCCACTTGCTGATAAAAGCGTTTAAAATTTAGTTTCTCCAAAAAAAAAATCGATTAACGCATACAAGCTTAACACTCGAGTATCAAAGGGTAAATGTTCCACAATTTTGTTCATTTTTGGCACAGAGGCTTAAAAAAGCCCAAAAAACAAAACTGATCTTGTGAAGCAAAGTTTTGAAAAAACGTCCCATATTCTTTGCACTCGAACGGGGCAGTCTATATTTCAATGCGGATCCAATAGGTATAATGTTTTAGATAAGACTACAGACATCACAGTGACACTTGTATTTTGATAAATCATATCATCATTACGCAGCACAACTGGCAAATTTTAGGCACCATGAAATTCCAGCATGAACCTTATCAATCAGCTGAACATTGACCCAGTCCCATGAAAGATAAACCTTAGTCACTTACTTCGATCCGGGGACGAGTTCCTCCTCGTACCAGTTCATCGTGTGCCGGATGGTCTGCACGTAGCGTCGGTACGCCTTCAAAGGCGTGGACGACCGGCCGGTGAAGATCAACACTTCCAAGCTGGTCGGAATGGCCAACACGGCGATCAGCCCGCACAGTCCGGCCGTCAGCATGCAAGCCCGGTTCGTGGTGTAAAACTGTTGTCCACTAAAGTAAAGCGAAGGAGAACCGGTTTTGGCTGATTGTTGCTCATGTTAGGTGCTCTTTGCTGTTACCGCTTAAATTTCTCCTCGTCAAACCACGGCGGGTAGTGCATCTCGTACGTGTCCACATCTGCGTCCACCGGAATTGTCCCGGCATCGTTCAGCAGATCTTCAATGTATCGCTGATTTGGGTCTGTAATGGTAGATTTGAAGATCATCAGTTTTGAGTTCATGATTTGTATGAGCTATCACTCACTTTCAGATTTGCTGGTTCCTGAACGCATAACTGATTTAACTCTTTTTGAATAAACTGAAAAGCTTTGGTGCGATCAATGATCATGCCTCAATGGTTGCACGTGATACACTGAGCATAATAGCAGAAAAAGATGTGGAAATGGTCGAAAAATATTACATAGATCAGCTGAAGAAATGCCGTTTAAAGTAAGTCTGTCTCATATGCAAAACCGTAAAATGAACATTGATTTTTATTAAATATTTAGGCAGGACCAATGCTTGAAAAGCGATCCCTCCTCGAATGGGACTGCTCGATATTTGATAGAATTTCCTGTCAGCGATTGATTCCGAAAACGAAATTTGATCGCTGACACACAGCACCTATCATGATCGTCATTGCTTGGTGACGCCCGAACGAGACAATGTGCTCTTTCTCTTTCTCTCGTTTTTCGTCTCTCTCTTTGCTGCTTGGTGACACAAGTCATTTGAATGCGATCATTGGAGAGATGCTCGGAATGTCGGTAGAATGTCAAACGAGTGTATTTCTAGAGGGAAGTCAATGTATGTGAACGAACGAAAGTGTCAAAATCAGGTTTTCGTGGTGAAAACGATTGGAGTGTTCTGTCACCTATCACAAACAAAGTCGAAATTTCGTAAGCACTGGGCAGGCCAGAATGTTTAATCCAGGGGTGCTCAATGTTTTTGGATGCTGGGCCAAATTTGAACCTCAAATGAGCTTGCGGGCCAAATTTACCAAATTTAAATTATTTTTAATAAACCCAAACATGCTCAAATGATTCTCAATGCAAAGGAATGCATATTAAAGTAATTTGAGCTGATTGCACTTAAATTTCGTTTTATTTTTAAGTTTTAAAGTTTATTGAAAATATATTTTAGCTCTTTTTGCTCCGTGTTTGTTCGAGCAAATTTTTTAATAATGGTGGAGGGGTGGGTTGATCGACGAAAGCTTTGTAAAATATTTGCAACAAACTTGATCCTCCGATTTTTACAATTTGTCTGCCTTTTTTTTGTTTAGATTGTTTATCGATGGAAAGTGATATTTTCATACACAAAATCCCGTATCGTACTTATCCTATAATACCTTTCACAATTTATTGCAGCAATAATGGTACTTATCAAAAGCGATAATGTTGGTTGGTTTTACACAACATCCTTACATGATGTGATGATGTTTCTCTAGCCTTGTAATAAATATATTCTTTTTTTTTTTGCATGACATGCATTTACGAGTATGTATGTTTTTGGTATCTAAAATGACTACGGCGTGGGTGCTGCTTGGATTTTCTTGCAATCAATTCACCGCAGTTTTCTGGAATGTTGATGAATGGACGATACTCTCGACTCGGTATATTTTGTCACAAAAAGCGAGTTGTATGTACTGATTAGGAGACATTAATTCATAGTGGTTTTCATTCTGCAATTCTTTACTGTTAGTCTGCTTACTGATTAATAATGGTAAATAAGATTTGTTTTGATGAGTGTTTTAAATGGTTCAATATTGGTTTAGTCTAGCGTAGTAAATTCCTTAGCTGATGTAGAATTAATTTATGTCAAATGATTTGATTAGTGGTTTAGTTGAAATGCTGTGTGTTGCTTTGAATGGGTTTAAGTTTAGTTTGGTTTGTTGATTTTTTGTTGGCGGCTTAAACGACACCGTACGGTATCTCCTTTGGCGACTTTCCGTTGCTAACCAGCCAGATGGATCCGGTTGGGGCGCTTCGAAGTAGTGGGATCAATTCCCGGGCTACGTGTTCCAACCTAAAATTAAGTAAACATCAAAATAACAGTGTAATATCTTTAAATCTTTAAATCTTAAAATCTTAAAATCTTAAAATCTTAAAATCTTAAAATCTTTAAATCTTTAAATCTTTAAATCTTTAAATCTTTAAATCTTTAAATCTTTAAATCTTTAAATCTTTAAATCTTTAAATCTTTAAATCTTTAAATCTTTAAATCTTTAAATCTTTAAATCTTTAAATCTTTAAATCTTTAAATCTTTAAATCTTTAAATCTTTAAATCTTTAAATCTTTAAATCTTTAAATCTTTAAATCTTTAAATCTTTAAATCTTTAAATCTTTAACCCAGTATAGAATATCCACATTAAAAATTCTTTCAGCAAGAAAATCAAAAACTCACTTCTGCGGCTGAAACCCGGACATGTCCAACTTCCAGGCCTTCTCGTGGGCGGGCGAGCTGAACCGCTTGTTGTGCGTGAACGAGTTCTCGATCGGGCCCGGACAGTACGCGATTGTTCGGATGTTGGTGGTGTTGAAGTGGTACGGGTCTCCGCAGGACTTTGTCAACCCCAGGATGGCATGCTTGGTAGCGGTGTAGATCGGGGTGGACAGCTGGGGCTTTACACTGACGGCGGACCCAATGTTGACCACCACGCCACCCTTGCCTCCCTTGTCCTTGGAGAGGAACTGCTGGGCCAGGAGCGTTCCCCGGATGGCCCCATTCAGGTTGACGTCCACTTCGAGCTCCCAGAATTTGTCGTTCATAATTTCCGCGTTGTTGATCACGATGTCAATGTCGTTGAAGATTGTTTTCGTGTACTGGAAAGCCTCTGCCGGGAAAAGGGAGAGTCAACGTTAAACAGGATGTTCTAGGTCAGTCACCGTCGGGTTCAACTTTTTTTCCAATATGGCCACAGTCTAGGACTTTTTCATTGCTTACCTTCAAACTGAATGTAGTCGGTCACATCGCAGTGGCAGAACAGGACGCGGTTGGCCCCAAATTCGTGCTCTAACTCTTTGGCCGTCAATTCTCCAGCATCCGAGTCCAGGTCACAGATTGACACCTGAGAGCAAATCCCCAAAGATTTTAAGACATTGACAAATTCATCCTTTTCCCCCAGAATTCCATACCTTGGCACCATGTTTCAACAGCTCTTCGCAAAAGGCCCGACCTAGGCCGGTGGCCGCACCGGTTACCAGCGCTACCTTGCTCTTTAAATCCATAATTTTGCACACACGGTGTAGCTTGTAACTTAAAACAAGCTAAAACCTCTCACTTTTCACACGCTGACCTTCGAATCCTCAAAAGTGAATGAACCTGAGCGTGATTGAAGTTGCACCGCTGCCACCCCCCTAATCGATAATGTTAATCCTTAATGAATCACAATCCTTTCGTTTTCTGCTCAAGTTTAAAACACCTAATAAATAAAACAGTCTTCGCTTAATTCACAGAACTACCACAAAAACACACCCCGCAGAAAAACTGGACCTTTATTCCGGGAAATTTGTACTATGAAAACGCATGAAAATACGCCCATGCAAAGACACCAACACCCTTCCGCGTGAGGAGGTCCTTTTTGGCAGACTGGCTGTGTGTATAGCGACGACTGTGTGTAATGTCTGGGACTGTCACAATTTGCAAGGAGCGCGCTCTCTCCCAGCCCCCCCACAAACCCCCGCTAAATGTACAAGGAAAAGGAAAAAGTGCGCGCAGACAGGGAAAAACACGGAAGCAACACTTTTCCAGTTTGCTCTCGCGCGAGAGAGTTGGGAAAACACTCTCTGAAAGTAGGGGTTTCTCACTGTTTGTGAATTTGGCATGGTTTTCTAGCACAGTTAAAATTTAAAAAGGCTAGTATTTTCTAAAAAATCTTTTTCACAGATTTCAGATTGTTTAAGATTGCAACAGAATGACTCTCTTAAATGGCATAAAAAAAACATTTATATTATTTTATACGTTTTAAATGCATATCGCAATTGTTGTAATTTTCGGAATTGTTGTTATGTTTAGGGACCATCTATAAACCACGTGGACACTAGGGTGTAATATGAAAATCGATTTTCCAGCACAGCAATTTTTCAGTTCCTTTTGGGGTCCTAAACAACTCCCCAAAGTTTGGGAACGATTGGTTTAGTCCTCACTTTGCGCAAAGCGATTCAATTTTCCATATAAATTTGTATGAAAAAACCATTTTTTTAGATTTTGATATTTATAAAATCCACGTTTCTCGCTGTACTAAAACCGGATTCATATTCGGATGCTCTGGAAGGTACTCTACAACTTTCCCGAAGAGAGTATGGTGCTAACTTGCTCCTAAAAAAAGATACAGCGTTTTCAAAACTCGTCTAAAACGTGTTTTTTGCTCGAAAATCGCGTTTTAGACGAGTTTTGAACACGCTGTACCTTTTTTTAGGAGCAAGTTAGCACCATACTCTCTTCGGGAAAGTTGTAGAGCACCTTCCAGAGCATCCGAATATGAATCCGGTTTTAGTACAGCGTGAAACGTGGATTTTATAAATATCAAAATCTAAAAAAAATGTTTTTCCCATACAAATTTATATGGAAAATTGAATCGCTTTGCGCAAAGTGAGGACTACACCAATCGTTCCCAAACTTTGGGGAGTTGTTTAGGACCCCAAAAGGAACTAAAAATTGCTGTGCTCGCTAAATTTGGACAACTGTATTTTTTTCCATACAATCATATTACACCCTAGTGGTCTACCATTTAGCGGCCATATGTTTGTTTAAAAAAACACTTAAAATTTAATCCAGAATGCATCGATCAAAAAGATTTTTACATGTTTTGTGTAGAAGCATTTTACACACAGCAAAACAAAAGTAGTAATCCAGCTGCGTGTAATAAGGGAGCGTTCTTTTATTACGTAACGCAGTTGGAGGGAGGGGGTCGAATGCCGTGTTACGCTTCATACAAAATTTTTGAAATTTGTATGGAAATTTTGTTACGAGGGGGGGAGGGGGTCCAAAAATCCATTTTTTGCGTTACGTAATAAAAGAACGCTCCCAAGGCCTGGGCGTAAAATAAATTTTGTATTATTTTATGAAATTTTATGTAATATTACACCCTAAAATATGTAGCCCATCAGTATGGGAAACCTACGTGACCGAAATGGCAAGCTCGATCTGATGGCCGAGCGGGCTAAGGCGCCAGTTCTTACTGTTTGTGCTGGATTTGAATCCCGTCGGTTGCAACTTTTTTTGTATTTTCAAAATTTTTACATGCAATGTGTAATATTTAATGGCTTTTTCACATAGCTGATGTATTTTTTCGCTGTGATCGTGAATAATTATAAATAGAAATTAACTATATCTGGGCTATAATCACACAACATGCATTGAAAACGTAACACTTTGTCAATACAACTGTGAAGTGATTTGAGCGGTGTTCTACGATTTCGCAATTTATTTCGGAAAATGCATTTCAAATTGTTTTCAGTGGATCAAACTACTATTTCCATTAAATTATTGATGTTTTTTGAAAAAAAAAAATATTTTTTGTCTGCCCCTCGATTTTTCGGACTGATTTTGAAGGGAGGGGAGGGGGCGACATAAACTTTGAAAAATAAAAATCATATGTCCCAAACCAGTTTTGTACCATGACGCAGAAGATGTCTTTTTTAGTCGAATGCATATTTGGGAATTTAACTTTTAATGACAAAAATTGTCAACATTTGAATAAAAAAAAGTGTTTTAAAATGCATTTTACACTAGTTCAGTTGATTTAAAACAAAAACTAAGATTTGACGAAAACAAAAATTCCAGCAAGTTTTTTTTGCGATACTAAACATTGCAAATTTTTAAAAATTCAGAAGATTTGTTTAACTAACGCATCTAAACGCCGGGGAATGCATTTTGAATTGATTTCAGCTTATTAAAGTCAAACTTCCATTAATTTTTTTTAAGTTTTTTGAATATAATAATTTTTGCGCCCTTTGTTTTTGGATCACCTTTGGGGGGGGGGGGGGGTGGTAGCAGCCTTGATTTTTTCCGAATAGTGCAAATCAAAATCTACAACTTTTTAGAAGACACCAAAGCGATAAGAAGATCTCTACTCAAGATACAAAATTTCATATAATTACATATCAATTTTGACCATCCCTTAAAACTTTATGAAGAGGCTAAAATACAGTGGACTCTCTCGTTATCGATATTGAAGGGACCATCGAGAGCGGGAAGTGTCAAATTATAGAACCAAAATCAAAGCATGCTACTTAAAGGGACTAAAAAAAAACATTGCCAGCTGGAGCAATATTGATATCGAGAAGATCGACAGCCAGAAGGTCGACTGTAAAATTCATATTGACATAGGGAATGCATCGACGAAATTTCATCCAAATAAAAAAAAAAATCAGAGTTATGTCGTTTTGCAAAATTGTAGAGAACCACTCATTTCGAATGCAAATTTCATTCCAAAAATGATTTTTGAAATTTTGTGTTTTTTAAAGCTATTTTTTTCACAAATCATGATTAAAAAAAATAGTTCCAGTTATAGATTATCTACTACTCTGAACACCAACAAAAAGCTCTCTAAAACAATAAAAAAAAACGAAAATTCAAAAAACAAAATACGGAGACTTTTTTTTTTAATTCCCTCAAAAAATCAAACCATCCACATTAACGACCCCCGGGTCTTTTGTGGTCTCTTTTGCAAGTTTCTGCTCGAACCTAGGAGTCCGAAGGCTTGAATGGGGAGAGCACCCAAACCTCTTTCTACTCCAAGGAACCTTCCACCCCAGTGTTTGAACTGACGACCATTGGATTGCGAGTCCAACCGCCGCCAGCGATTCCACCGGAGTAGGCTTGGTTTTGTGTGTTGTTTGTACTTATGGCATGGAGACGACTCCTACACCTGGAATGACTTAACGGCCAATTAACGGCCTAACAACCAAGGCCGGGACCGACATTTTACTTCCTCATCCGATGGAAGTTGGAGCAGATGGGAATCGAACCCAGAATCATCCGCTTACAAAGCGGACAGCGTAACCATTCGGCCACGCACTGCCAAAAAAATTCCCTACCGAGCTTGTACATCGTCGCCGTCATGCTAACTTGTCGTACGTACATTTTCAGTTATAACTCGGTACTTCAGCAACCAAATTCAATCAAACTTCGGTGCAATGCCCATAATGGGAATTAAAACGCGTTTTTCTCGGAACGTCAAAAAGCAACGTACGACATGATAGCACGACGGCGTCGACATGATGCTGACTAACCAAATAAAATTAAAGACACTGTGGTATGCTAAGTCAAAACCAACTTTTGTTTTAATAGCTGAATGTTTTTAATCGAATACAGCTAACAGCATTTGCAATTGTGAACGAAGCTCAAATTTTATGTGAACCATGCAGACCTATTCTGCCCATAATTGAAAATTCGGCTATTATGCCAAATCAAGTATTCCGAGAAAAACGCGTTTTAGTGTTTGTCACAAAATCTCCGTCAAGGCAATTTCCCATAAGAGTGGCATATTAGCCGTTTGGTTTTTCGCATCGGCAGCCAAGTCTAAACACTATTTCAGTGAAATTCAAGTTCCAGGAGATGCGTTGGAACATCCTCTGCCACCTGGTGCAAATATCTCGTTTTTGCCAAAAGTGGATATTAGCCGTTTTTTCAATGGTGGGCAGTATTGGGATCATAACTAGTAACCATGGAATATTTGCTATAAGGAAATTTATCGCCATGCTACCGACGTCTTATCTGTCATCGTTAGTCTATCTCGTTTTGCATAGTAATTCACTTACTTGGCAGCGTCTATGCAAATTGTGCGACTTAACAGTGATTTGACCGATGCATTACAGATATTTTGTTTATCAAATATTCAAAATTTGAGAGAATGTTGATTTTTCGAGTCAAATTTTGCCAACTTGATAGAAGAAATATTTTGAGAACTTTTGGTATGTTTCAGCAACTACAACTGTTTAATTTTTTTTATGATTAAATAAAACAATGATTAATTACGATTTTGCTTATGGGAATATTTCCACCGTCAATCAATTAAGCATCAACAACTCTGTGGTGATCATCCCGCGTTGCATTGCTACGCACAAAACACGTTCACTAATCGCTGCAACTTTAAGCAGAGCAGTTCAACACGTGTTGTCCAGCTTGCCAGTTGCTTGAAAATGTCTTCCAAAGACAAATACCTAGACGATTTGCTCAGCGACGGAGAGACCAGGTCGGTCAACGAAGAGCTGTTCGACACTGGAGTTCCACCGTGGTATGATCGGGTCAAAGTTAGGCGGTAAGATTTTGTGGTATTTTTATTTAGGAAAATTGTACTTACCAACAAACTTATCATAGAGCCCAGCGCTACTTCCGGGAGAACTTTGCCGCGATCTACTACGCGACGATCTGCGGACTGCTGGCCGCGTTGACCGTGCCATCGATTCTGAACGCGCTCATCTTCACAACGCGAAAGCCAACGTTCAAAATAGCCGCCAAGCGTTATCTGGCCGCCATGAAGCATACCATCAACTGGTACTGCCAAGACTTTGAACCGGGCAGCAGGTTTGTGTGGTTTCAAGTTGTGTAATAACTACTTATTTACAATCGATTTTATTTTTTCTCATGTAATTTAGTTCGTGGAAGTCGCTGGAACATGTGCGCAGAGTTCATTCCACTATCGTGAAACGTGCGATTGCTAAAAATTATGGAATCATCATTTCTCAGAAAGATCTAGCAATAACTCAGTTTGCCTTCATGGGGTACGTTATTTTGAATCCTGAAAAAGTTGGCTCGAGAACTAGTCCACAAGATTTGGAAGCTCTGTGCCACTTTTGGAGAGTTTTGGGATTTCTACTAGGACTTGAAGATCGGTAAGTGTGAAGCGAAACCCAACCTAAGACATTATAACTAACCAAAATTTTCAATTAGATTCAACGTTTGCACCCCAAACATGGAGGAAACCATCGCCAGAATCGATCAAATCCAACGCAAGCACCTCAAATCAACCCTGACCAAACGGGACGACAAATTTGAACGGGCAGCCGAAGCACTGCTGGCCGGTCTCTGGTGTTTCAACTTGCTGCTTGATCATGGCGCGCTAATGTTTGCCGCGGGGCGAGTCGCCGGCCTTCCGGGGTACAGCTATTGGTCCGCGGAGAAATTAGCTGGTGAAGAGTCCCACTATCGTCAGCTTGGTTGGAAAAGTCGCGGGGTGTTGTTTGTGATACTGAGTATTCATGAAGTAATGTTACAGAAGGATTGGTTTCGTAATATTTTCAATTGGATTTTGTTAACATCTGGACAGTTTGTTATAGTTATGAGCAACGTATTTTTGAAAATATTTAAGGTCTAAAAATATCTGGTAGAATAAGATTATTTCTTTAAATGTTTAATTCTTTTGTTTTTTAACACAAAAAGTATGAAATTTTAGGAGTCAAAAATTCAATATTAATTTTATAGTTAATGGACAATAGAAATTTTATAGTTGAAAAATCAATAAAACATCTGAAGTTCATAAATGGAGCACCCGATTCGAGTGGTAGAAATGACAGTTCTCCCATAAGGAATACATTGTAGAAAAAAGCAAAAACTGCTCGAATGGAAATGCTCCATTGCTTATGTTCATAGTTTTAAAAATGTTGTGTTTAAAAAAATAAATTCTATTGGGTCAATGCTAATTTTATGTGAAGTCTCCCTTCCAATTTCCCTGATTCCCAACAACATTTTCCAGAAAATGTGAATCTCAAGCAATGTAATAAATTCATTGATATTTTGCAATTTTTGAAAGTAGCAAAACTGTTATAATGTATAGGGGCAGGGGGGGCAGAATGGACCGCCTAAGGGAAATGCACCAAAAACCATAGAAAAACATAAACATGTATGAATCCAGTGTAGTAGGCTTATGCATTGGAATGTTCCCTTCAATGTTGTATACTTGGTTGATGATTTTTTTTACTTAAAACTATTTTTGAGCCACTTTAAAAAAAAGTTTTTTCGACTTACTTTCCAGGGTGCGGGGCACCCTGCGGGGCAGAATGGGCCACCTTAGAAAACAAGCCATTTCTTCTAATACAACGTTGAAGGGTGATAAGAAATTACTTGAGGAACCTTTCCATTATAGTTTCCATAAAATTTGATCACTTTTATAAAAATAATAAATTTTTTGAAAATAGTGTAAAGATGTCGAAAAAGACACTATTTTTACAACTAAGCGTCGAAACAAATAAAAAATCAACTTTTGTTGCATTAAACGTGATTTGTGAAGCTACCAGGAGTGAAATAATCCATTTAGCTAAAAAAATTTAACTTTTGATTGTTTTTGATAAGGCAGGAAAAGGGTGGTCCATTCTGCCCCCAAGTGGATTTTAATTTAACACTTCCACCACCAAGCCTCTAAATGATTTTAAGGTTCCGTTGTTGTTTCTATACTTTGGTAGTAGCATCTAGTAACGTTATAAGCATTGAGCAAACTTTTTCAAACAATCCAACTTGTCAGAAAGCTTATTTAAGAACCTCGAAATAAACAACATTTGCGTGGTTTTCAAAACCAAGGGTGGCCCGTTCTGCCCCCATGGTCCATTCTGCCCCCCCTGCCCCTACAGTATTTTGTGATATATTTTGCTTAAATTTTAGAAAAGTATTCTTGAAATGATAAATTGAGTTTTTTTTATTAAACAAAACCCTTCAAACCAAATCTCTAAACAAAATATGTAATAGAGCAATTCTCCATTAAACCCGGAAACGGATTTCATTTTTTTTTTCTATGCCAAAAACTTTCAAGGGGGCTTTTCTATGACCATGGCTTGCTCATTGATGTCTCCATACAATTTTTACTGCTTAAAATCTGTATTTTGGGAATGAATTGGTGTTTTCGACAAAGTTGTAGGTATAGGAACTCACTGTTAAAAAAAGTTTTACTCCAAATAATTTAGGATTTTATCCCAGAATCCGTATTTTAAATCTTTTGTTTTTTAGGGAACCAAAAAAGGCATCTTTAAACCATATAAGAGTATGTGCAAAATTTTACTGCCAAATAATGGTTATTGAAACAGGTAGCATTTCTTTATTAAAAAAATTAAATAAAAAGCAATTACATTTTTCAAAATTGATTTAAGATGGAGCACTTAACAACTTTTTTAAAAATGTTTACAATTTTCTAGTTATAGCCACATAAAGTAGAATTAAACGAAAATTTTATCATTTTTTATATGAGTGTTCTTTAAAAAAAATAGCGATCTGGTTAAACTTCCTATATATTCGTCCGAGAAACATTGAAGTTTGATCTTTTCGTTCTTGAGATACAGCCACCCAAATATTAAAAAAAAAAACCTAAACAGCACTCATTTTTCAACTGCCAATTTCTCAAAAACTAGTTCTCCGAATTTCAATGCCACGAAGTGAATCACTCAAAGCCACGAAGTGAATCACTCGTGACTTTTTTGTGGCCCGCGGACCTATTTTGAATGACCATGTAATATGGCCCTTTGACTCATCTGAAAATGATTTTATAATATCTAAAAATTAAGGTTAAGTTTTTTTTTGTAAACCTTTGCTTTGATCACGATTAAATGAAACAAATATTTTATTGAAAAGTCTATCTTACTGAAACAATATAGGTAACACGTTTAAAAAGAGTAAATTTTGTCAGAATTTTATCAAACATTTTTGATAATGAGTAATAGAACGTTCAAATTTGATTAAAACAGGAAACTGTAATGATTGCTAAAATATAGGTAGACAACAATTCGAAAACTATTACGTACGATTTTTAATTATCTGGGCCTCAAACTTATTTTGTACTTAGAAACCTTCCTCCTCATGATTAGAACTCATACGTGTGGAATTAAGTTTATTGAAATTTTATTAAAATTGGACGAATATTTTTGAAAAATTCTTAAGCTATGATTTATAATTGAAGTCGCACATTATTAAAAAAAATAACTATGCACCTTTACAAAGTTTTTGTCACCCCTTCTAGAATGTATTTTAAAAATAAATATAAAAATCAAATAAAATACAGGTCACGATTGTTTTCAGTCAAAAATATTGTATCGATTTCAATGACTGTTGAGGCATGAAAGTTGCAATGGAAAGCAGATGATCAATATTTGTCTTGTTATTTTTATTTTTTTGAATTTTCTAATTCAAACAAAATGTTGCCAAGTGATTGGAAGCTATTTGTACAAAACCACAAAAAAGAATAGTCATTGTTTTCTAATATTTAAATGACGAAAATGTTCCAAATATACCTGAAATTTCATAATACTTCAACCGATGATAGATATTTTTTATCATTTTTTTTGTTTTTTTTCCGTTTGGCCCGCAAACCCATGTGAGCTTTAAATCTGGCCCGCCATTCAAAAACTTTGAGCACCCCTGACCTAGATGTAAAGAAAGCCACAGAACAAAAGTTACAAATTTAAGAAGAGTCTCATAAATAATAAAATCAGGAGTCAATGAAAAAGAATATCGTGTTTACAAAAAAAAAACAAGTTCAAATAAAATAAGTTATAATGCCAAAGGCGCCGAATACCCGGATTTTTAACTCAAATTAAAAAAAAAAATACTTTTCGGCCCTTTTTGGCAGAAAGTGTCCTACTGGTCTTACTTGATAGCTCGTTCCAATGGAGCACCCGCATTCGAGCAGTTTTTGACAGTTCGCTCCGTAAGAAATACATTGTAGAAAAAAGCAAAAACTGCTCGCATGGAAGTGCTCCATTGGACCATAGTTGATCCATCTTTAAATCTGGAGTTTTTTTTTGAAAAGGTCCAATAAACCAAATTTCCGGTTTTTGCTTTTTGGGTGTTTTTGAAACCGCCTTGAGTCAGGGGTATTAAAAAACACCCAAAAATCAAAAACTGAAAATTTTCAAAAAAAAAACTCCAGAAATGTAGTCTTGTCATTTTGTATGCGTTAAAGTGAATAAAAGTGATCAGAAATGGCATTAAATCGTTTTTTTAAAGCATTATAGGAAAATTTCAAATGGTTGGCAGCGGCAGAGGAAGCAAGCCAGAGAAGTCCCAAGAAATCTATCTCTCTCCTTTGTACTGCTGTTCGTAAAGCCATTTCTTGACCCCTTTTCTTGGGATGTGCGTATTGGCCCTTACTAATTGACATAGGATTTTAGAACCCAATTACACTTAGATTCTTAGGCGCACGCCGCAGAATTCGATCCGGTGACATCTGGATTGTGAGTTCAGTGCGCGGTCCAATTTTCGAAGTGAACTGTGATATAAAAGGAATTAAGCGGAAGTTAAGGTACTTTATTGTTTTATTTAATAAATTCATTCGGCTGAAAAGGTAATTCAGGACCCTTTTTGGGAAAATAAATGTAAAGATAATATTGAACCCCGCGTAAATAACAAACGCGTTACTAAACTAACTACTTCCTACGATTATGATGACGTATATCAACTTCTACGCTGCGATTAAATAATAATGTGTGTAGAAATTGTATTCTTTTGGTGGACCTCCTAGTAAACGCGATCCTGATAGCTGTTGTCCTGGGGCCGAGGCTGCATGGTGTTGACCATTTGCTGCTGATACTGGCGCATTTGGCAAGCACGGCGCGGCGGAGTAAGATACTCGAACATACTCTGCGTGTGCTGGGACAGCATCTTGCTGAGATCACAGGGCATCGGGTCGGTCCAGAAGAAGTCATGGTTGAGGGCGGAATCGGCGTCGGTGCGCTCCTTCGGATCCAGGATGAGCAGCTTGTCGAGCAGATCGACGCCGTGCGAGTCTTTGACGTACGGCCGCAGACGGTCGCGCACCTTGCGCTTGTGTCCCATCGGCAGTTCCATCTTCTGGTACAGCTCGAGCGATTCGACGCCGGGCCACACGTCCGGTGTGAACGATCCGCACAGCTGCGAGATAAAAATGAGCTGCTGCTGCTCGGTGGCGCCCTGCATGATCGGTGATCGGGTCCACATTTCCGCCATGATGCAGCCGGCGCCCCACATATCAACGGGAGGACCGTAGTTGCGGTCGCCGAGCAGAAGCTCTGGCGGACGGTACCACAGTGTGACCACGCGGTTCGTGTACCGATTGGCTTGACCGTTTTTGGTAATGCTGAAGGCACGCGCCAGACCGAAATCGGCCAGCTTGAGGACACCGTTCTTGGTGATCAGCACGTTGGCCGCCTTCATGTCACGGTGCAGAATCTTGTTGCTGTGAATGTAGTACAGCCCGTTCAGCAGCTGCTGCATGACCTTCTTGATCTCGCCGAGGCTGAACTTGACGTTGATGTTCGACAACAACCCGGCCAGATCGTGCTCGCAAAAGTCAAACACCAGATAAAACGTAGACCTGTACCGATTGTTGGCCGTTGCCTTCGTCCGGCAAATCTCAATCAGATTCACCACATTCTCGTGCTTCAGCAGCTGCAAGATACGAATCTCCCGCAGAGCCGTAATCGGAAAGCCCTCCTTTTCGTTGTCCATCAGCACCTTCTTCATGGCCACGAACTTTTTGTTGGACTTTTTCTCCCGGGCCTTGAACACCTCCCTAAAACGAGGCCATCGGAATTTCAATCAATGACGAAATTTCTCCCCCTCTTCCAAGGTCAACCTACCCGAACGTGCCCTGGCCAATCTTGGCCACCTTTTCGTACTTGCTCGACTCGTCGCAGTACGGGAAGTCGTAGTCCTCGATGTACTTTTGCTTCTCCGCCAGGCTCAGCACCGTCGACGAGGTGGACATCTGCAGGCCCGACGAACCGGAAGTGCTGCTGCTCATCGTCGTCGTGGCTGTGGTCGCGGAAGCGACGGCAGACGAACGGCTGCGGGAAACCTTTTTGGGTGAAATTTTGAATCGAACGCGCGTCGTTCCAGCGCTGCCACAAATTATGGGAGGAAAATGGAGGAATAAGGTTTTTTCGTTCGCAACGACGAAAAAGTTCAGCAGAGCCAGCAGGAGAAAACACAACAATGGACGATTTTGGCAGATATGCGTCATTAACGGCAAGATTGCTAGAAGTTGTGACGTAGTGCGGAATGTTGGTTTTTGAGAGAGGGCTAACTTCACGCGTAATGTAGGTAAGTTTGCTTACCTGGTAGTTTATTCAATTTTAGGTAGAGTTTGAACTTTGTCTTGACATTTGAAAGTTTGGAAACAAGTTTGCTATTTGAGCATGAATTTTATTAGCAAAAATTGAATAATTTCATATGGAGCTAAACGAAAGCATTTTTATTTCATTTCTAACAAATTTATTTTAAATTGTTATTATTTACGGCTACGTTTGCCTAAACTGCATAATATTTTCTTTTTAGGGCATCTGAAGCAAATTTGCACCCGGCTTATGAATACTGAGATCAAATTTGCCACCTTGAAAAAAACTCCGTCATTCCCACAATCACCCTTTTGTTGGTGATTTCAAAGAAGTTATGATTTTTTTATATAATGACAGAAATAATGAATAATGTTTTATTGAATATGGTAATCAAGTATCAAATAAAGCATTTTTTTTATCGTTTGTTATTATTAGAACATCTTGTTTTGCTTTTATATTAAAGTACGGTATGCAGATCGGAAGAAACGCGATCAAGAAAAGTTGCCAATTCATAGTTCATCTGTAGAAGAAAAATAAGTGTCGGCACCTGTCGGGTACCCATTTTCTGGTCTGCTCTGGTTTGTGAGAACAAACATGAAAAAAAACAAAAATTAAAAATTAAAAAAAAACAACATTTCCAAATTTTATAATGTCGAAAACAAAAAAATTCTTAAATTCAAAAGTTCAAAAATTTCTGAAATTCAAAAATTTTAAAAATCTAAAATTTAAAAATTCTTATATTCAATAAAATTTCAAAATTCTTAAATTTAATAAAATTTCATATTTTTTTTAATTTCAAAATGTCAAAAATTTAGAAATTAAAATCTTTAAAAATTTAAAAATTCAGAAACTCAGAAATTAAAATATTTAATAAATCAAATAATTCCAAAATTTTAGAGAGTAACAAATCAAAAAATCTGAAATTGTTAGATTTCAAAATTATGTTTTTCAAATTGATAGATTTTCTTTCTGTTTTAATTTGTTGAAGATTTATTTTTAATTTTGTCTCCTTCTGAATTTGGGGTTTTTCGTCTTTATTTAAAAAAAATCTCAATTTTTTGATTTTTTTTTAAATTAGGCCGTTGCAAATATTTTTCAAAGTTTATGTCTCGTGGCGCAGGGGTACCCGCATAGTCAACAACCATACAGTCACCATTTGTCGAATGATTTTTCCTAAATATGTTACAATACATTTTTACAAGGGATTTTTTTCGTGGATCATAGTCGTACCCTACCCCATACTGTTCAATTCTCATTTTATGTGAACCGTACCACAAATTAATAAAATACGATTTTAAATGGTGAACTGCTTTACCGATACTTACCGACACCATTTGAAAAGGGAGGAGCCAAAAAATAAACTTTACAAATGTTCTGGAAACTGTGGATTTAACGGGAATGGTAAGCATATGATTTTTAATGGTGAGCGTTTTTTTTTTTGTAATGTCCGGGATTTGTTACCGCTTGATGATGGTGTCTCCTGTTGATTCTTCCGTGGTGCTGCCGCCTTATCTAATTGAGCTATCTCAGTTACATTACGTTTGGCGGTTTAAAATGCATTTTATTATGAAATGTGGCCTCAAAATTTATCGTAAATATATCGTAACATGTTTGGTAGAACCATACAAATAAATTATAGACTAATCACATGGTGAACAGTTATCGTTCTGATAATAGTCAATCAATTGTTTAAATTATTTGGACTTATAAAAATTATCACGAAAATAAATTAGCTAGCTAGGCAAACAGGTATATCGTTCCATGAATTGTTGAACAATGGTTTAATTGTTGGGACTTAGGAAAATTTTCGCCATATAATTCAGGTATATCGTTCCATGAATTGTTGAACAATGGTTTGAATTGTTGGGACTTAGGAAAATTTTCGCCATAATTCAGGTATATCGTTCCATGTATTGTTGAAGTATTATTTGAATTATTCGGACTTAAGATTTTTTTTTTCTGTAGTTCATTTGGCTCAATCATACAATACCTGTTTCAAATAATCCTTTTGGCGAACAGTTATATCGTTTCATGAATTGTTGTACAATTGTTTGGATTTTTGGGACTTAAGAGTTTTTCGCTGAACTTCAAGTTGGAAATACTACGTCGGCTATGGTACCCTTATGTTTTAACAATAGCTGTTCCGAAAAATCCTTACCATATGGCAAAAAGTTATATTTCTCCATGAATTGTTGAACAATTGTTTAAATCATTGGGACTTAAGAAAATTTTCGCTAAAATTCATTTTTGGCTCAATCATACAAAAACTGTTTTAAATAATACCAAACATATGAGGAATAATTATATCGTACCATTAATTGTTGTGCAATTGTTTCAATTATTAGGACTTAGGAAATTTAGGAAATTTTCCGCTTAGGTTTCTTTGACTAAATTATACCGAGTATCATAACTTTTATCATACCAGCTACAGTACTATTATGTTCTAACAATAGCTGTTTTTTTTTTTTTTTGTTCATAACTTATTTTTTTTAGGTCCCTTTAGGTGCTGTGACCAGGCTAGGACCGAGGATCAAAAGTACAAAAAATAATAAAAGAAAAATAAAAATAAAAACCGGAACTGATCTAGATTATCATTTTCTCGTGCCATGTGTCAGCAAGTGTGCGATCACGTCAATCTGTTCCTCGGGTGTCTTGCACTGCCTCAAGCGACCTCTGTATTCTCTGTAAATGGACCACAGCTCCGACTCGCTGTACAGCTTCGGTTCGCCTTGATCCGCCTTCGGGGTTGCACCGGCGCCGGCGCCAGTATTATCTGGACTTCTTCCTGCGGGACGAGGATGTTTTTCTTCCGTCCCGACGGACGGCACCGCTCCAGGTAGCGGAGGAAAATCCGCCGCGTTGAACGCGGCTACAGCCGGAGTCTGCTTGTCCTTCTTCCATGCTGGCGGCTTCGGCTTGGACGCCTGCTGCCTCGACTGGATGAACTGCGCACGTTTGGGACAGCTGCGGTCCAGACCCTCGTGGGATCCAGAGCAGTTGACACACTTCTTGGCTTGGTTTTCTTCTGCTTTGCACTTTTCCGTGCTGTGGGCACCCCCACAGCTGCTGCACCTTGGCTTGAGATGGCAGTTACTGGTTCCGTGACCGAACTGCAAGCAGTTCTTGCACTGGGTCACGTGCGGTTCTTTGTTCCGGTAGGCCACCCACCGGACGACGACTGATCCCACTTTCTTTACCTTGCTACTCAACTCCTTCAAACTGGTGTGCCCCTTGGGGAAGAGCACGATGAAAGGCGTCTCATCGATGGCGGGAAGCTGCTGCTTCCGCCTGATGGCGTGTACTGCCAAGACGTCCAGCTGATGTTCCGTCTTGAGCAGCTCCTTGACGTAATCCGGTTCCGCGTTCGGGAGACCTCGCATTACTACCCGGTGCGGTCTCGCACTGCGCTTTCCGTGCGTATAGAACTGCACCTTGTTCTTCTTCAGGTGAGCTTGCACCGTGTCGAAGTCGTCGCTCGAGAAGCACGTAATTTTGGTGCCGTACCGCGTCAGTTTGTGTTCCGGCTGGACATCACATGTCGACATCACCTTCGCAAGGCGGGCGAAACTCGTTTCTTTCACCACCAGCGGCGGCTGCTTCTTCTCCCCTGCCGACTTGCCGGGTGCTGGTACCTCGGGGGTGGTTTTTTCTGCTGCTGGGTTCGCATTGTTGTTGTTGTTGCTCTTCTCCGCTAGCGGGCTGTACTTGTTGTTGCTGAGCAGCTTCTCCACTTCCTGGCCATTGCCGTCGTTGATCTCCTCCTTAGCCTTCCTGCGCCGAACCTTGATCACGGGACGAAATTCGCCCCCGTCCTCTCCTCCTCCTTCGGAGTCTTCCACTTCCATGCCCGTCGCCGCCTGCGTTTTGGGTTGGAACCCGTCCGGTTTCTCCCACACACTTTTCTTCATGGCCGCGTTCCAGTAGAACGGCCTTCCATCCTCAGCCCTATGCTCCGTCCACTCACTCTCCGCCGTCGCGGCCGCCGCCATGGCCGTCGGCGAAAGTTAAAAAAAAAAACACCGCCAAAAACGCGCTCAAAGGAAACACGTCTGCTCTGAGCAAGCTGTCAAACTGGAATGAACAATAGCTGTTTCGAACCATCCTAATCGTATGACGAATAGATACCGTTCATTAAATTGTAGGAAAAAAAATCAACCATTCGAATATGTGTAACCGTTCGGGAAATAGTACCATTTTAATTTTGTTATATGGTCGTGACATTATATCAACAATATCACAAATGGTAACCATACCAGAAATAATTTTCTTATGATTTCGACAGTTTCACCTTTGGTATTTGATTATGCGGGTATAGCGGCTTCGGCTGCCGATCCCGATGATGCTATGAGACGCGGGTTCGATTAACGCCTTATCCACTGAGCTTCTATCGGATGGTGAAGTAAAACGTCGGTCCCGGTTTCTCCTGTCTCGTCAGAGGCGCTGGAGCAGAAATCCCACGTTAGAGGAAGGCCATGCCCCGGGGGGCGTAGTGCCAATAGTTTCGTTTTCGTCAACCCCCCCCCCCCCACCCCTTCAAAAACGGTTCGAAAAATCAGGGAGCAAAAAATTTTTTTTCAAAAAACTTCAAAATTTCAAAGGAAATAGAAGTCTAACCAACTGAAAACAATTAGAAATACATTTTCCTGCAATCAAAATCATATTTAGAATGTCTGGGATCGATCAAAAATATTTTCAATTTTTGTGGAGTTATAATATACAGCACCGCAAAAAGTTTTTTTTTCGGCGAAAAAAAAATCTCTTCAATACTTGCATATTTTGAACACTAATGATTGCAAAACAACTGGACAGGTGTAAAATGCATTTTAAAACACTTTTTTCATTCAATACTGCGACCATGGCTTGTAATTTAAATTTTTATATTTTTTTCCACCCCTTCCCCCCCCCCCCCCTCGACCCCGACCAGAGTCGAGGGACAAAAACTTCAAAAAATATTTGCAACGGCCTTATTGATTTCTAGACTTCTAGGTCCTATAAACAAATGTAATTATTTTATATTTTTTTAATGTGCTTAAAATTTTAATATTGTAAAGTTTTTAATTTTTATTTTTTAGGTTTTTAATTTTTAAAAAATCCAAAATTTCTAAAATTCAATAAAATTTTAAAATTCTAAAATTTAATAAAATTTCAAAATTCTATTTTTTTTAATTTCAAACTTTTAGAAATTTCAAAATGTCAAAAATTTAAAAATTTAAATCTTTAAAAATTTAAAAAATCAGAAAATCAGAAATTAAAATATTCAATAAATCAAATAATTCCAAAAAGTAAAAAATCAAAAATTCTGAAATTCTTAGATTTAAAAATTATGTTTTTCAAATTGATTGATTTTCTTTCTGTTTTAATTTTTGAAGATTCATTTTTAATTTTGTCTCCTTTTGAATTTTGGGTTTTTCGTTTTTGCGTCGAAAATTATTTTTTATTTTCTTTGAAGCCCTAGCTGTTGATCAAAAAGAGAATAAAATTTGGTTTCTGGTTCGATCTAAGAACATAACAACTTTGCTTAGCTTTTATTCATTCAGTTTATTAGTACCATCAACGTATAGAATCCTTACAAATCAAGCTTCTAAAGAAAATCAAACTCACGTACTTCATCCCACCTCACAGCACATCGGAAATCTCGCCTGGCCCGATGCCGAGCTGCTGTTCCTTCACCTTGCGCCGGTTCAGCTTGGTCGTGTGCGCTTCGTTAAAGTTTTGCAACGCGCGCCGCAGCTCCTTCTCGATGGAGTCCCGCGTCAGGTGGGGGAACTTGTCGCAGGTGGTCGCGACCAGTATTTCGATCAGATTCATGTTGCACGCTGGGAGCGGGGGCGGCGCGTCCGGGTTGCTGTTGTGGGGCGGTTTGCCCGTCCAGGTGTGCTTGGAGCAGTTCTCGAACAGGTTCGCCATGTTACGCCGCAGGAAGTCGTACAGGCTGGTGGTGGGACCGTCGGAGAACAGCGTTATGACCTCCTCGCGGATGTCGTCGTCGGTTTGGATGAGCTCTTCGAGGCGGTACAGGTAGTTGTCGTCGGGGACGGGGAACAGGACGAGGCGTTTCTTCTCGCGTTTCATTGGGGTGTTTTTTCGTTTCTGAACTTCGAATGAGCTGACTTCCGCCTGTTGGCGAGTGCTGTTTTTGAGGTCCACCCGCAGGTCGCGAATGTTGTACTTTAGAACTTTTAGGGCACCGTCGTGTTGGTTCAGCTTTTCCAGGATCATGTCCAGCTTGCTCTCGATGCGCTTCATCCGGGCTTCCGACGGATGGTACGTGCTTGTGGTTGCTTGATCTTCCGGATTTTCCACTTGTTCTTGGTCTGCTTCTTCAGCCTGTTCCTGATCCTCGTCGTCGAGTTGGGAACGGGAGTCATCGTCCGAGGTTGGGGGCGAAATGCGCTTCTTAATGGTCACTGGCAAGGCGACAGGTTTGCGGGGCAGTGACCTCACCGTTGGTGGAGTTATCTTGGACCAGTTTGGTTTGGCTTTGGGCTTGAGCATCGGGGAAACTTCGACGTTTGCGATGGTCCTCAGGTGCATCGGAGTGACCACCTCGCCGGCCTTTCGAATGATCGGAACCTTTTTCCCCGATGTCGAGGGTTGTGGCCGAGTTGGTGTCATTTTCAACTTTTTCACTGAAATGAAGCGAAATCTTTTTATTCAGACAATTTAATTTAACCCTCTACAACCCAACCCCGCCTTTAGACGGGCTGCGATTAAAAAAATTGCCAAAAATCAATTTTTCAACCAATTTTTGATCTTAAAAAAGCATTAGAAAGAAGAACTCTTAAAGTTTTAGAAAATTTACTTGTTTTATGTGACTTTGCCAATGTTTTCAAAAATGTAATATTTTGGGGGTCAACTTTGGCTGTGTTTTTTACTAACATTTCCTATATTTTAAGTAAAAAGAAGTTTGCAGTAATTTTTCTAGTATCCAAGACTATGGCTCTACGCATTTTTTTACAATTTAAATGATAATGGTGCCATTTTATAGCAGAAAATGTGGAAAACAAGCAAAAAATAAAAAAGTGACTTTAAAAACATGAAAAATAACTTAGATAGGCAAAATGTAATCATAGGAGGTGGTAGTACATATAAGCCAAATATTACCAAAAACAAACATAAACTAAATAGATGCAAATTAAAATACTAAAAATGAAACAAGAAAAATATAAAACAAGAGAAGTAAAGTTTTTCGTAGAACAAAAGTTGCTCAAAATTACCTCCTAAACACGGAAAAAATAAAAAAAAATCGAAAAAAATTTGGGCAGTAGAGGGTTAAGCGCAACCACCCCAACATACCCGGAGTTTCCAGCAGATACTCGGTGTCCTCGTAGACTTCGGCTTCGCCCAATATCACTTCCTCAAACTTCGACATGAACGCGGCGTGTGTTGAACATACGAAATCAATCAACTTTCGTCAGCTTCAGTAGAAAAATCGTCTAAATTTACAAAATTTACGCGCAACAAACAAGTTTCACGCGCTAACTGAAGCCAACACTCGGAAACAACAAACAACAATTTGTAAACAAGCCGCAGTTGACAGCGCTGCTCATGAAGGGCTAACGTCATGCGCCGCTGGTGACGCTACCTCGGCTGTAAACATTGCACCTTCGCCTTTTCGAAACGTCAAACATCTCAAAAGTTGTTTGGATGGCAGCGAGTCGATTTGGCCGCGGAAACAGTTAAATTTTCAAGTTTAAGTAAATTCAAGCTTAATTTTGAATGTTTTAAACAGTGACAAAATGTACGAGATCGAGCGAGTTCTGATGGACAACGATCAACCCGTTGACGAGGAATATTTGGACGAGAATGAGCATTCTTCTGAAGGTATGCGAGAAAGTATTTTTCCTCGGAAAATAATGCTACCGTAGAACATCGTTAGTTGGGCAGTTGGTTTATACTATTTTTATTCCAGAGCCGAAACAGCAATCACCGCCCAAGAAGAAGACTCCCATTATCCGCAGACCCGGCGAGGTGGTTACGCCGATTCCAAATAATCGCACTGGAACGGTGAGAGGTGAGTTGAACATACTAATCAAGACGTCCAACGAACAGCCTAACTTTTGCTCTATCGTTTCAGTTTCATCCTCGATCTACGCCCCCAGCTCAACCACTCCCCGAGTGACTCCGAGCGGCCGTGTCAAAAACACGTGGCAACGGGTGGCCCCGTACGGAATCGACGTACAGGTGAAACCGGCCATTCGCTCCGCCCCGGCCAAGCAGACCCCGCCAGCGAAGCGAGTTAAGCAGGTCACTGAAAACGACGACAACGAAGACGACAACATTCCTGCTGACGATGGCGACGATCAGAATGGGTTCAATGCCGTTTACAGCCGAATTAAATCGGAACCGTCTCTACCGTTGTCGACAAGTATGGTAACGCTCGAGACGTTGGACGCCAAGTTGGACGCGTTGGATGAAAAACTAAGCAGGATCGTGGCCAAACTGGGCGCGCACGACGGTGCGTTGAAGACGGTCAAGAACAACATCATAGACCTGCGCAGCGAGATGACAACGATTCGCAGCGGCACCACAAGCTACAAAACGGAAATCCCCCACCACGCAGAACAGACTAAAGCGCGGCCACTGAAGCGTCAACCCCAAATCACGCTCCCCATCGCCGACGACAACTATCTGTTCCGGCTGGAGGAGCTGGTCCAGGCGGACAACACAATCCGCGAAGAGCTGTTCGAGCGCTTCCTGGAAGCGAACGGCAAGAGCGTGTTCGCGTACATGCGCAAAAACGTGGGCTACCTGTTCAACAACACCTCCAAGTACACGTGGACCGGTAGGCCGTCCAACAGCCACAAGGACGCGGGACCATCGGGCGTCGCGAGCCAGCTGACCGTGGTCGACGTGCTGATCGACAGCGGGTGCGAAAAGTTTGCCGGTTGCAGCCGGGACGAAATGGAGTGCGAGTTTCGACGCTCGCTGCAGCGCTTCAACGATGCCAAGTTTTTTAAGCGCAGGAAGCGCGTGCTGGAGCAGTTGGCGGCAGCTGCGGCGAGAGATGCGCAGGAGGACGAAGAGGAGGAGGAAGAGGAGGGGGATGATGGTGGGGAACAGTGAAAAAGAGCGATGATTTGAAATAAAGTGTTACGAATAAAAATAAAATTTTATTTGAATCCGATATGGCAAAGGGGGGGGGGGGGGGGGGAGGGAGTGGGGGTGCTGTAACTTGGGCAAAATTCAATTACATTTAAAAATTAATGATGCATCTAAATGGGCTTAAAAATGCAACAAAATACAGGGTAAAGCATCGCAATTGGTCAAATCTAAAGGGAGTTATTGGCATTTTATTGAAAAACTAGCACAATTTTCAAACTCAGATTAAAAAGTGTTCCATCCAGATATCAACTCGATTCGACCTGGAGCTTGTAGGGGACATCTGAGATTACCATCTGAGACTGAGAACGCTTTGAGTAAAGCAGTTAAACATATTAAATAGACACTTTTACTTTTAATGAATTTTTTGGTTGTAAATTTTTGCTCGGGGGTCCCCTAAGATCCCATTTTCTGGTGATAATTGTATCATATTCGTATTCCAGAGACAATTTCACAATAGAAACATTCATAAAAATGTTTGTTTTCATTAATTTTAACCCTTTAAAAAAATAAAGTTAAAAAATCTTTAAATCACATTTATTGAAAATCAAGTTTGTTTCCTAAGATTCTAGATGTCACAAGAAAGAGGCAGCTTCTGATTTTTTTTATCTTTGATTTTTAAAAAGGGTTAAAATGGATGAAAATACACATTTTTATGCATGTTTCTATTGTGTAATTGTCTCAGGAACATGAATATGATAAAATTATCACCGGAAAATTTGATCTAAGCAAAAATTTACAACCAAGAAAAATCACTAAAAGAAAAAGTGTTAAACTGCCTTACCCAAAGCGTTCTCAGTCTCAGATGGTAGTCCCAGATGTCCCCTACAAGTTGCAGGTCGAATAGAGTTGATATCTAGATGGAGCAGTTTTTCATTTGAATTTGAAAAAATGTTCTATATTTTCACTAAAATGCCAATAACTCCCTTTAGGTTTAACCAATTGGAATGCCGCATTTTGTTGAATGTTGAATTTTGAAATTTAATTGAAATTTGCCTAAGTTACAGCCTTTTTAAGTTTTTTGACGTTTTTGTTTTGTTTTGAAAAATCAAAATTTATTAATTTTTAATTAAAATATATTATTCCTATGCTGATAGCTTTACAAAGTTACTTGAAGAGCCAGAAGATCAAATTTGAAGGGCTTTAGTATGTGTGTTATGTGCGTTTCTGAAAAATACTCGACAAAGGCACTTTTTTCATCCCCCAAGATGGTTGCTTTTAGCAACCCCCTGTTTTGACCATATTTCATTTTTTGGGACGCCCTACACTGAAAGCCCGACCATGGTAATTTTAAGAACATTTGCTAAAAATGCTGCTTAATAAATTAACTGTGGCTTTTTGGTAAAAGTAAACTCAAATATGGTCAAATGTACTTTACTTCCACAAAATTGCATGATAGCAATTACGAAATCATTATCAATCTCTCGGTATTGGAGGGTTAAAATTACCATTCCGCTCTCGACATAGTAAAACTGGCTGCGTTAATCAGTCAATCCAAGCACGGATTGTTTTTAGCAAAAATACGTCGGTGCGTGTTCTCAATTTAACCCTAGAAAGCCTTATGTTTTGAAAATAATAATTAAAATATGGACTAAACAATAAAGGGTGTACAGCAGTGTTTCTCAACCGGTGAGGAATTCCCCCTAGGGGGAAATTTAGACTTTCTTGTGGAGAAATTACTATGCAAATAAAATTGAAGGTCTTAACGTGTTCGCCAAAATAAATCAATTTCTGATACTTTCTTAGCAATCTTTCATGTTTTTACTTACTTCAAAAAGATTTTTTAAGATATCTGGAAGTTTCATTTTGCTGTCGTTTAATCTCAGCTGCTCTTTAAAAAAAACTTTTGAAATATGTTTCGATGAGTTTTTGATTTTGTTTAAAACATTGGTGTGGTTTTATGTTAAAGCGGTGTATTCACATCGGAAGGAACCGGTCAAGAAGAATTTCAAATGGGCAGCAGCGGCAGCGAAAGCAAGCCAGATAGGGTGAAGAAAAGCCCCAAGAAAACGCTCCCTCCCCTTTGTTCTGCTGTTCGTAACGAGGGGGACGTCACTCCGCGATAACACACTAAAACGCACAAAAACGAGCTCGAAAAGCATCAACGCTACTCATCGTGCCGAGTTTTCACATAACGCCACCTTAAAGCAAGTTATCGCAAGTTAACGCGCGTTAAAGCGAGTTAAAGCGACCAACGTCTGCTCGACTTTTGAACAAAATCAAATCGATCTTGCAACCTTGCCGTCATAAATCGAGTAGTTTTTTTATCGGGTTTGGCAACCCATTTTTTGTTTTGATTTTTTTCCTGCAGTTTTCGTTACCAAAATAATCAAAGCAATCAGGAAAGTTTTTTTTACTTACTAGTCCACTCGAAAACGTTGGAGGTTTTGTGCCGCGCCACTGACGGGAAGCCGTTGTTTGAATCTACCAGAGCGGATCGGACCGGAGAATAAAAAATAGGAACAACAAGCCGGAAGACGTCGATGTTTCATTGAGTCCGTGGGGAAGTACGAGGATGAGGAAAATGTGTTGAAAACGCACGGGACCGAGCGGGCTGAGATTGAGGAGATGATGGCCAAAAAGCAGCGCCGGAACCGCGTGACTGAGGATAAACCGATTGGTCAAGGTCGATCGTTTTTGCACGATGCCGGTTTTTTTTTTCGCGCAGGAGTGGTGCCCCCGACCGGTGCTTCCTGCCGAAAGCTTCCAATTAGGCCAGGGTCGGTCACCAAGGTGGTTCCGGTGGTTTCCTAAATCGACCCATCTTCTGCTGTCTTGCAGCATGGACACCCGGATCAATATCTGGGAGATTTATAACGATCGGCGCCTCCGGCAGGCCGTGTGAGAGGGCTGTCGGACACCGAAAGGGGTGACGTCGTGTCAAGCTTTAACTCTCGGAAGATTCAAGGGCTTTTGTTAATTTGATTTGGTTAACCGCGGTGGATTTTCTTGAAATAATTCGAACTGTCAAAAATCCACCAAAGCATCTACCACATTGATCGCACAAAAATCTGTGGTAGAAAAGTATCCACCGGTAGATGCTTTGGTGGATTTTTGACAGTTCGAATTATTTCAAGAAAATCCACCGCGGTTAACCAAATGAAATTAACAAAAGGCCTTCAGTTTTGTGTAAAGTTCGACTCGGATTACCACAAACAGCTTCTATTTGTGGCAGGAACTTACTTTAACTGAAAAATAAAATGGAAAAGAAACTTCAAATTTCCTTTTCTAACAGGACACCCGCAGTGGCGATATCGTCCAGGAGTACGACTGTCATCTAGGATTGGTCAACTTCGTCAACGGAAACCGGCGCTTCGTGACGACCTCCAACGACAAAAGCTTGTGCTGTGAATGCTCGCAGTCACCCCCCGTACGATAAGAGGCTAGCCTCCCAGAGCTTAGACAACAAGGTTGTGATCTTCAGCGCAATTAACCTTCACCGGCTACATTTGGACTTTCCCTTAACATGAACCAGCTCGTGTCCAGCGATGGCGCCGTCAGGGTTTACATCTATTTTAGGGCCTGTACGAGCAGCTAAGTGCAAACGTGAAATTTGTCCGGATCTAACTGTAGGATTTAGAGGGCTGAATTCTAGTTCTTTTGCAGACTGACATCAAACATCGTGCGGAGATTCTCTGGTTTCTTCTCCTTGCTGATACAAATGGTCACGCGGGCGCGTAGAATCTGGACCCCCGTGGGGACATGAGCAACCTCGACAACAACAGTAGCACTTTGCCGGCGTCGATGCTCGTAGTGACGGAGTTCAACAAGGGTGGAAATTTCCCGCCCGAGCTACCGGTTACGAAGATCTGCACAGTGTTGCGGATGGGCAGTATTCCGTGAAATAAACCGGCTCAAGTGCTGGATGTGGTGCTGGCAGCATTCAACAAGGGCGGCTACTCCAAGCTGGACGTTCCCGAGTCGCTGGTCTCGCGCATCGAAATGACTGGTTCAACATGATGCGCAAGAAGATTACCCAGCCCCGACATGTTCAACTTGAGTGGGAAAAGTTTGGGCCAGTTTGAAATGTAATTATAAGAAAAAGATGTATTTATTTTATTTTATTCAGTTTAATTTCCTTCGGCAAAAGGTGGCAAATGGGCAGTATTCATGATTGCTGAGAGTCGCAGGACTCTCGCCCTTTGCTATTAGTAAGTATCCAGCAAGCAAAGGGTATAGCATGCATTTGATACTGTCAACTCCCATTCGGCTGTGTTCTCGTCGCTGTCATGTTGTAAACTGGAGCCGAGGGAGGTCCTGTTGTGAATTCTAGTTGGAGGTGATCCGAAGATCATTGAAGAAGGTAGAATTCGCCATCACCCAAGACACGAAGGCACGAAGGATAGACCATGTCTTGGGGGGTGAAAGGATGATAGGATTTAGTGATAATACCACAATTTTAATATTTGTCTTTCTCTTTTATTTCAGAGGATGCCTGGTCTGAGTTCTAAGTGTTGCAGAAGCCTTCCGCTCTACATAATGGAGCCTTCCTTCTATCATTTCCTGTATTTTGAAAAAGGTGATGCGCCGAATGTGGACATATAGTTTATCACTCTTACTCCATACGGTGTGAACGTGAAATGCTGTATGTTTGCAATTGGTGCATTGACTATTTTCAAAAACAAGCTAGTTTTTCCTTTTATTTTAAGATAAAATTTAGTAAAATCTATCCATCTACTTATATATTGCTATTGCTATAACTTGTCCCTTACCTCACAAACTTTAACTAATCTATTCTTCAATCTTGGAATCGCAATACATTATTGTAGAAATGTAACTGCTGAAAAAAATTGGTAAGAAATTTGGGCATAACTGTTTATATGATTAAAGGTACGTTCCATCTGTTTTATTATATATATTAACTATTCTAGTTTGTTTGTCCTGTCCCATATTTCACAACTTCAGTTGTTTTCTTGTAAACTTCTCGTTACAAGTTGGTAGTTCTGTCTAGTTGCAAAATAAGGTTTCTTTATTCTTTCTTTCGGTGTTAGTCTGTTATTTAATGTTCGATTTTATTTTACATTGTACTTATCCCATTTTTTCTCTTTTTCTCTTTCATGTACCTTGCGAGCATACGATGACCGAAAAGTCATTGTATCAGCCAACACACGTGTATTTTTCACAAAGCCGCGTAACAGAACAAGTATTTTTATAAGTGCGTGAATAACAATCGGTCGATTAAGCTCAAAAAATGTGAGAACAATATCGCGTCGTGGTTCAGTGATAATAAGGCGAAGAAAGTAGACGACGATTCCGCATGAAGAGTATAGCGGAAATTACGTTTTAATTGCACAATGGATGAAGGTTTGAAGTTGACACTATCAAAAGGGAATGGTAAGATGCAATAGTAATATTGCTAGGTTTGATAGTGTCAAAAGGTAAGATCAAGGAATAAGGATTATATGAAACTATATTGTCATAATTATTGTATTCACTGAAATATCTATCCGCTTTCTACCCCCAATGTGTCCTGCACTGGGGGTGCCTGGGGTAACTTCGAGTTGACCTGGGCCGCCCGAGGAATTATGTCGTAGGTGGCTCGTGTACAGGTTCACTCACCTCTCCTCGCGGCAAGGTTTTCCGTAGGTCTACACTCGAACATGCAACATGGGACAGCATGAATCTTCAGCTGAAGCCGGACGAATGTATTCCGAAATTACAGAATTACAGAATTTAATTTCCTTCGGCAAAAGATTAGTTTTTAAATTTTCAAGTTTAACAGCACAACAAACTGTTGACAATGGTGAATACAAAACAAAGGCGAGGCAAAAAAAATAGTTTTTATTCCACTTTATTTGTGATTCGACAAACTAGTTAAAACAAAATTTATAATGCAGTGCAATTCATGTATCTTTACTGTCAAGAAAAAAAAATCTTACTGCTACGATATTCTATAGAACCTCTCACTAATTTAATACTTTTGGTGTCGCTCGAATTTCTACCATAGCTCAAACATAATCTAATTGGTTAGATGACAGTACCCACGCAGACCCATTGTGGTGTGGGGTTTCTATGTGAGTGACATAGTTTTGTATGTTAATACATTCGTGCAGCAAGTTCGTGTTCAACAGCAATGTATTGCTATCACCCAGAGTGTAAAAATTTCCTGTTACACCAACCCCTCTCGCGCTACTCCCACTTGGAGGATTTACAGGGCACTCATCTAAAGTAAAAACAGTTCTCTTTCCAGACAAATACCGAAAGCCGTGAACGTGTGCTATTATCAAAACCGTATCACTTTTAAGTGCAACCCAGTCGCCACGGTGTATGGATTCCTGAACTTCATTAACGGTACAGCGTGTTGAGGTGTTCTGTATCGATGTTTCGTGAAAGCGTTTGTTCCTGTCGACGTTACAGCGAATCGGGCCGTTTTGAATCATCCACAAAAATGTTTTGATATTTATGTGGACAATTTTTCCGCTGGAATTTTTAATTTTGAACGAATGCTTGGGATTCGGGTGACGTGAGTTGGCGAGATTTAACTTTTTTGTTTGGTCTGAAAAAATGTCTTGGACGTCGTAGACTCTATCTGGATCAAACACATCTTCCAAGCGGTCATCATCTACACGTCCAGCTGGGTCCAGATTTTCCTCTCCATCGAAGTCCATGGTCGTAGCATCAACAAATTCAAAATTTGCGGCCATCGTTGATCCGTGTGTTTCCTGATGTTGGTCCTGCTGTAGCGATTCTTCTTCATTTTCTCCATCTGATTCTTCATCATCTGATTCAAAAGAACCCGCGTCGACGAATTCGTAGTGTCCAGTCTCGCTGTTCTTGTTCCTCGATGCACGTGGTCGTAGAAGTATGCTTTCTTTAAAGTCGATTTCCGCGTCATCGAGTCCAAGATGAATTAGTTCTGAGTAGGCTTGGTCTCGAGCACTTTCTATCAATTCCCGTATTTCTGAGGTAGTTGGTAGAGTACAATTGCGTTTTGGTTGATCAATCTTCTTGTCCACACGACGGAAGCTAAATCCGTGTTTCTTATCATGGCTGACGTCCGTTTTGGCCTGAATCCTGTTCAGCTTCGATTCAAATCCTTTCATTGTAAAATTTACAACGGTTGATTCAGTACTCGTGAAGGATCGCGCTGTACGAAAAAAACCCTCGCACGTTTGACTCTGCAGAAGATCAGGCAAGTATTGTAGGTCTTCCTCGCGACACAATGCAATATAATTGACCAAACTATGGGCATTTAGTTCAACACACCAATACGTATTGGTTGTTACCGTGTGCTTAAGACCGTTGAACTTCCTTACGCAGTAGTTCCTCCAGGCGCGCAACACGAACACCACGTGCCTGAAAATAAAAACAAGTGTCATATTGCAAAAACTTTAATTACATATATGAATATTCTAAGATTATTAAATTTAAAGTTCTATAATTCTACAATTCTAAGATTCCTAAAGACAAAAATTCTAGAAATGAAAAGACGAAAATTATTGAATTTAAAATATCTCAGCTAATTAATTTCTTAAAAATAAAAAAAAATCAAAATAAAAAAATATAAACTTCTATAATTCTATATATAAACATTATAAAATTACAGAATTTGATTTTTTTAGATTATGAAATCATAGAAATTTAAATCTAAATTTTAAAATTCTTTATTTATTTAATTTCTCAATTCTAAAATTGTGGAATTCTAATGATTGATTTGATTTGATGTGAAAAAAATCTGGAATTCTAATATTTAAAAAATCCTAATTAAAAAAATCTTATTTACCAGATTTTGACCACAGCTTCGGTGGGGGAGACGACATCCCTAGAGGAGTTCTTGATGAAAACCTCCATTATGTCTTTCATCATTGTAAGATATAAGACAGTCGCATCACTATCCGGAATCTCATCATGGAGGGCATCGATTACGCGTTGTTGGGCCATCTTCTCCGCCGGCTGGAACTTCATTTTATCACTTTCGTTGATGTCAGTCGCTGATAGCCCGTGTACAGTCTTATCAATTTTATCAATAAGCTGTTCGAGATGTACTCTGGATACTTTGTATTTCCCTGAAACATGAAAAGATGTTTTAGTTGAACAAAATGACTTCAATAAAGTAAAAACAAACCCAAGATAAGCTCCGCATCTTTCTTCAGTACTTTTACTCGTAGTTTATTTGATGTATGGGTCGGGTCCTGGAGGAGCACAGATTTTATGTGTGCTTTAGCACAGAAGTGTTCGCCGTAAATACTTTGAACAAGGTGGGGCATTTCCATAGCATCGAGCATTGCTCCTATCGCTCGTGGATCACCATCGGTTGATTTCCCAACTACACGTACTCCTTCTGCACTGAATTCCCTATCAAAGAAGTCCCATCGATTGCTGACATCCTGCGTGCTAAACCTGTTATCGCTGCAAAAGTACTGAACGCAGAAAGACGGTGCTGCTTCTTCGAGTGGTTGTGCCATGCACACGTAGACGTTTCGACCAACTGGGTAATTGTTGATATCTTGGATAATCTTCAGCGGGCTGGTAGCTTCAAAGATATTACACTGTGGCATGCCGTTTTCCATTATTGGTGCCACAAGTCCACAGATGCGTCTTCTGTTATGGTCATATTCGACTTGGCCATTTATTTTTGTTGCGTCTTCGCTGAGTACAACTACTTTCGGGAGGTTATTCCTATCCAAAAACTCAACCAACTCGTGGATCAGCAATTTTCCTTCTTCGAAGCTTTGAGCTTTCTTCTGCAGTGATCTCTGAATCGTTCGCTTACTGGGGCATACAGTGTTCGCTCTCTGAAAGTCCTCATACAATTCGGCGCCGCCTTGTATGTACTGGTACATGAATATATCGTGTTCCTTTTTCGAGTATCGCATTCCATGTAGATTTTTAGCTTTTTCTGATTTTGCTTGCACATTTTGTAGGAGTGTAATAAGTCGAGAAGATGAGTGGTGGCCTTGGCTTGAAGTATCAGCATTGGCCGTTTGCTGACACTTGCTCAGTTTAAATTATCCGTATCACTTGGGGTCGTGTCGTGATCTGTTATTTCGACACAATCGGCGTACTCCAGAGAATCAACCAACGTTGACTGATCGGTGGCATCTTGCTGGCTTATATTCGGTGTGACGGTGTCTGCAACGTAAAGCCGCTCAGGTGTTGAAGACTCGTTCCGTTGGGCAGACTGACCTGAAGAGGATTCGTTCGGCCGGCTGGTGCTTGGCGAATTCAGTGTTTCGATATGCAAAGTTGTTCTGCTGCGCTTGTTATCTGGTCCGTTCTCAAGTTCGCTGTTTTTCTTCATGTGCCTTTTGATGTGCGATACAAGATTGGTGATCTTCCAAGAGCCACTCCTCTCAGTGTTGCATGCACTTTGTTGACCACACAATGGACATGTGATCAGAACACGCTTGTTGTTGAGGTCGAAGCTGATTGAAGTGTGTTGCAGACTTAGCAAAAAATCCTCACTCATGTCGGATCTGTAAAATTGTAATGAAAGGGGAACATTTATGCTATTGAAAATACACTCAAACCCCGATGGTTTGACACCAACTGTTGTCAAACGAACGGGGTCACTTTTTAGTTTGACACCCCTTTTACACTGAGCTCACACACACTACCAAACGTTTGTTTTGATAGTGTGCGTGAGCGCCGTGTAAAAAGTGACAGTTCGTCACTTTTTAGTTTGACTTTGACCAACCAACGGGGTACAAACTAAAAAAGTGTCAAACGAAAAAGTGACCAACCACCGGGGGTTGAGTGTAGTAAAAAAAGTGATATAATCTACAGAATAATATAATTAAAACAACAATTCAATAATGAAGTCCGTTTTCTGATTCAAAAGCATGTTAATTGAGAAATTTAGAGTATTGTGAACATTTTAAGTACACTGAAACCCCGTTGGTTTGACACCAACTGTAGTTTTAGAAATTTTAATTATTTTAAAAAATATAAAATTTTTAGAAATTTTACAAATTTAAAAAAATAAAAATTTTAGAAATTTTAGAAATTTTAGAAAATTTTAGAAATTTTAGAAATTTTAGAACTTTTTAAAATTTTTAAAAATTTCGATTTTTTGAAAAAATCAGTATTGATTAAAAAATTCATAACTCGGTCAATGATTTTTTGCACAACCTGAATATTTCTGAAAAGTTGGCATTTTATGTCCTCTAAAACATATCAAAAAATAAAAAAAAATAAAAATAGTGTTTTTTTTGCAAATCAAGTTTTAGCGATAAAAAGTTAATTAAAAAAATCACTAAATTTTTTTTACCGTGTATCATTTTTTTTCAGTGTAGTCCGTATCCATACCTACAACTTTGCCGAAGACATCAAATCGATCAAAAAATTTCTTCAAAAGAAACAGACTTTTGAATTTTCATGCATCATTTTTGTATGGACAGCTGCCAAATTTGTATGGAAAATTATATGGACAAACTAATGATGCAAAATGGCTTCTTTGGGCATACCGAAGGCACCAAAAAAGTTTCAGCCGGATTAAAAAATACAAAGATTAAAATTGAAGAAAAAAGACCGATTTCGTAGAGAATTGCTCATTTCATTAAAAAACTGTAAATTTATATTTTTGTTGACAATCAATTATTTCATAATAAAAATAAAAATGAAACAAGAACAGTTAAAAGTACTTTTTTCCCATTAGATTTTCCCATCACAAATTCAAAATTTTCAAGATTTTATTTAAAACATTAATCTAAATCTAAATCCAAAATTATGTTATTTATACATTTTTACAGATTTTCACCAATTAAATTAGTTTAAAATAAAGGAGAGTTCTTGCAAATCAGTCAAGGGGGGAATGCAACGTAAAAGGTTGAGAACCACTGAAGTATGTAACAAAATGGGTCAATTTTACGGACATTTCAGGGCATGATTCCCCATGTTACTGAGGTCGAATCCCAAATATTGATTGATTGTTGTGACAGGACCTGGCGCTTTGACTATGAATTTAAAATGCGATTTAACCCGTAAAATCGATGCGTTATGGTTTTTGCCAGTTTTGAGCCCCTTAACGATTTTTGCATTTTTCAAAAACCTCATGAGCTCATAGTCCGTGTTCCAGGGAACAACTTTGCCGAAGAGTGCGAAAAGATAAGTCCACTATTTAAAATGTTACAGAATTTAAATATAACACCGCCGCTAAAAACATCAACTTTTTCTTCACTCTCTTCTGGCAGCACTTGCTGCTCCTGCACTCACTTTTTAGACACTTTAAAATTTTTGAAAGTATTTGCATCTTTTTTTAGTATGATTATTTTGCGTTTTAAAACATTTGTCGATTTAAATTAAGTGGTTTTAGTACATTTTGAGAGAACAATCCTAGTTTTTTTTTGCATATTTTTTACGAAATGGATAATTTGTTTTTTCTTGCGCCATTTTTTAGTTTATTTTTTTTTTCCTTAATCATCAATATCGATACAATAAACAAAAACATTTCATAAAAATTCAAAGGAAAAATCCAAATAGTACGTTTAACTAGCAACATTTTATTGCAAAAGCAAAAAAAAAAACAACTTAATGTCCTAATAAAATTTGTTTTTTATAAAGTGTAAAAATATGGTCTTCAGCCTTTTTTAATTTAGACACTCAATTTATTTATTGAATGTTTCATGAGCAGTCCATGACTACCATAACATTATTTTGAAAGGCTATCGCGGGCCGGATGAAATGGCTTCTCGGGCTGGATCCCTCTCCATGCTCTATTTTGGAGGAAAAGTGTCCACCTGGCTTATGGATTGTCGTAATAGCAGTCTTTTTCCGATTCTTACTCATTTTCATTGAGAATAGCAGGAAATTTAGTAAGTATGGAAATATTCCTTTTAAAATCTCTCTAAAATATTAACAACGGCATAACTAACCATTATTTATTTTTGAAATATGCTTTCAGAGGTACTTTGATCTCTTCTCTTTCAGTCTTAGCAAAATCTTTACGAAAAAGTAATAACACGTGTGGGCACTATTCTAAACACCTTGAGGAATTGTGTCATTATATTGTCGGGCAAGCAAAATGTATATCTCCAAACGGAATATCATCGCAATGATGGAAGTCATCATCTTCAAAGGAGAATAATGTTAAACGAGTTTTTGATCAAAGTATCGTTTCATATTAATATTTCCTTAAAACAAAAAAAAAACTGTCTCTAATAAAAACAACGCGAAATCGCTTTGTTTTCGAGAAAAAATAGAATAAGTTTCGGAGGTCGTGATGTCTGTTACGATGTATCGCAAACAAACTAGAGAACTATAGCTTGCCCAAAGCAAAAAAGCCTTCTAGCTTCGCATTTCCATGGATGGACCTCAATCTGAATTCCGCCCAAAGCCAACCACTTTCAACTTTTGGCATCATCACCCCTTGGGTGGTCCACACGCAACCCAATCCTACCCCATATCATAACAACCCGTATCGGTTACAGCGACAGCTTAAGCATAAGCATAAGCATAAGCATAGGTGCCCACCCGCAGTTGCTACTCCGTTATTGACCAGGACCTCCAGAAGTTACATCCACGAGCCGTGGAAGATAAGTGGGTGCTATCTTTCCTCGCTTCGCAACTTCTCAAAGGCCCCTATCATGCTGATCAATACCGGCGCCGGCCACGACCAGTGGTAGGGTCACGGGGAAGTGGATGGGAATGTTAGTCCGATACTTGAGTGATAGAGACCGCCCAATCGACTGCTTCTCCGACAAAGTATCACATGAGTTTTGAGGGGGTTAGTAGATGGGTATGAGGTCAGGATTCACGAGTGGCAGTGATGTGACCATGAGCATTTTGTTTATCGGTTGAAAATGTTAAATCTTAGGCAGCCGGCTGCGGAAAGATAAATAATTGATTATTTAAAAAGTTTTTTAATCGAACGCGTGCCAACCGAGCAGTAGTGCTATGGGCTGGACTTATCAGTATATTTTTACTGTTTGTACAATTTAGATAACACGAGCAAATTTCAAAAATAATAGATGAGTTAATACTAAAGCTGCCAGTTGGAATAAATTATTACGATCAACGAATATAAACGAAAAGAAAACAGGACACCACGTAACCGATTGTAATGAAATTAAAACAATAACTTAAACGAACTTAACCGGCGACCTGCCTTCCTATCAACGATGATAAAAGAAGGACTTATAAATTTAAAATATAAAAAGACTCCAAAAAATACGTTGCATAGTAACCGCGAAGTCCCGCTACTCACAATCGAATCCGAAAGATAGCTATCTAGAATTTTAAATATAGTATTAATTCGACCGCGATCCTCCAGAAATTCTTCGTCGGCGTGCCTTCCGATCAACGGTGATGTAAGAAGGGCTTTATTCATTAAAATGATTTTATACCATAAGCCTTAAAACATATTCGTCGGCGTGCCTTCCGATCATCGATGATATAGAAAGGACTTAATCCAGCAATACGACTTGCTTGTCTCGAAAAAAAAAAAAGAATTCAGATCGTTTCTATCGAAAACTAACAAAACAAAAATAAACTCATTGGCCAACGAACGCGCGAACTAAAAATAAAGAAAAAAGAAGAAGAAGAAGACCAATCACCCCATGCACACAAACAGCGACACAAAAGAGATGAAAACAACACGAATCAGAAGAAATCCAATCACCCCATGTACACAAATAGCGACACAAAAGAGATGGAAAATAACACGAAAAAACAGGACTGCGCGTCCACACAGGCACCGCACTACTGATGCCATTATTTAATTATAATGACCAATCCCATGCACTCGAACAGCGACATAAAAGAGACGGAAAATAACACGAAAAAACAGGACTGCGCGTCCACACAGGCACCGCACTACTGATGCCATTATTTAATTATAATGACCAATCACCCCATGCACTCGAACAGCGACATAAAAGAGACGGAAAATAACACGAAAAAACAGGACTGAGCGTCCACACAGGCACCGCACTACTGATGCCATTATTTAATTATAATGACCAATCACCCCATGCACTCGAACAGCGACATAAAAGAGACGGAAAATAACACGAAAAAAACAGGACTGAGCGTCCACACAGGCACCGCACTACTGATGCCATTATTTAATTATAATGACCAATCACCCCATGCACTCGAACAGCGACATAAAAGAGACGGAAAATAACACGAAAAAACAGGACTGCGCGTCCACACAGGCACCGCACTACTGATGCCATTATTTAATTATAATGACCAATCACCCCATGCACTCGAACAGCGACATAAAAGAGACGGAAAATAACACGAAAAAACAGGACTGAGCGTCCACACAGGCACCGCACTACTGATGCCATTATTTAATTATAATGACCAATCACCCCATGCACTCGAACAGCGACATAAAAGAGACGGAAAATAACACGAAAAAACAGGACTGAGCGTCCACACAGGCACCGCACTACTGATGCCATTATTTAATTATAATGACCAATCACCCCATGCACTCGAACAGCGACATAAAAGAGACGGAAAATAACACGAAAAAACAGGACTGCGCGTCCACACAGGCACCGCACTACTGATGCCATTATTTAATTATAATGACCAATCACCCCATGCACTCGAACAGCGACATAAAAGAGACGGAAAATAACACGAAAAAACAGGACTGAGCGTCCACACAGGCACCGCACTACTGATGCCATTATTTAATTATAATGACCAATCACCCCATGCACTCGAACAGCGACATAAAAGAGACGGAAAATAACACGAAAAAACAGGACTGCGCGTCCACACAGGCACCGCACTACTGATGCCATTATTTAATTATAATGACCAATCACCCCATGCACTCGAACAGCGACATAAAAGAGACGGAAAATAACACGAAAAAACAGGACTGAGCGTCCACACAGGCACCGCACTACTGATGCCATTATTTAATTATAATGACCAATCACCCCATGCACTCGAACAGCGACATAAAAGAGACGGAAAATAACACGAAAAAACAGGACTGAGCGTCCACACAGGCACCGCACTACTGATCGTATCGGTTACAGCACCAGCTTCCAGCGAAACTCTCTCTCACTTTTGGATGGCAACGCCGCTCGCAGCAGCCGGAAACGTAAACCGGAAATTGAAAACACAAACGACGCGTGCAGCCTCCGCCGCCCGAAAAACGAAAAACTGTTTATAAACTTTCCCACCCCCTCGGGCTGCTTGCGAGATTGAAAGGGGGTGGCATTTTTCCCACCTCCCCGCAAAAAAAAACGACTTTCCACGTGAGAGAAAACGAACTCGCCGGAATGAGAGTGAGCTTTTGTGTTCACGAAGTTTGGTTTGTTTTGATTCCTGCACGCCGGCAGACGGCATGGTGCCACCGGTTCCCACGTGGTCACTCGGAAAAGCTCGGAAAAACGGCATGGTCGGTCGGATTTTTGAGATGAGAAAAAAAATCACGCATGAGCTTTCCAAGCGCTCGTTGGAGAGTAAGTTGATCTTGCCATGCTGGCTGACGACTCAGTCCTCTGTTGACTCGCGAGCTGTTCGGAAGTGTTCCGATCTGACCTCCAGTGGTCCCCGCCCGTAAAAGGCCAGAATCTGGTCCAGTTGGGGCAAGTGCAGGCCAGTCTTACCTGGCAGTGTGAGTGTTTGTGGCGCTGAAGAGGCCGTGTAATTTGGGGTTGATTTCTTTCTGGTAGGTGAAAAATCGCGTGAATTCGGGCGGAAAATTCGCAGAAGCAAGTTCGGAAAAGTGCAAACAGCGCAGAAAATTAAAAGTGCTCAAAACAAAGACGAATTGCCCCCTCCATTTTCCGTGCGGGCAGCATAACCAACATAAACTTTCCCAAGCCAGCAAGCAGCAGTGTCGAAAGTGATTACATAAACTAGTCCCCCAGGAAGGTAGTAATCCTTTTCGGGGGGGTTTTCCCGCCAGAATGGAGGTGGTGGTGGAGGACATGGGTTCGGTCTAATCATTATGCAGAGCACAGAAAAACGGCAAAAGTCAATGTTGGTTTAGAGATAGCATAAAATGATAAATTGAGATATTTGCGAGCGCATCGGTCCGTGCGACGGGAGATGCTGGTGGGTCTGGATAGTGGGAGTGAGTGCACGGTTGAAAAAGTGATGAAATCTTCTTGTATTTTAGAGGTTATAATTTTCATCCAGGGAAATAATGAAGTTGTGGAGTATTTTGTAGTAGGGTGATAATTAAACAGTATTTTTGTCGATTAAGCATAATTAAGTATCTGTGTCAAATATGAGCATTCGCTGTAAAACTTTGCAGTTAGCTTAAAAAACATTTCCATACAAAAAATAACTTCGCTGATAACTTTATAGGCTAAAAAACGATCGCGATTAACTTCAATCTTGATAATCCTAAACCTAGCAGTGTCACCTTAGTTTTTTCCAAAATTTTCATTTAATCTGGTCAGCCTAATGTCTATACTCAAAATCAAATATAATGGTACCGTCATCAAGGGTGACATTGGGTCCAGGGGGTGAGATTAGGCCATACAAAAATTCAGAAATTTGTATGACCCAATCTCACCCCCCAGGCCCAATGTCACCCCTGATGACGGTATTTAATGTGTTGAAGTTATTATCCTGAATTACTAATTCCAAGTCTCTCCAAGTTTCATAAGTGGCTCCAATTTCAACTCTGAGTTCTGAAAATTTAGCGGCTTTGACTCTGAGAATGAATAAATGATATCGAAATTTACCCCAAGAGATTAAAATATGAATGTTTACTACATTACACCAACACCACATCTTGTTTTAACGATTATTTTTCGGATAATTTGTTTGAAAACAGTAATATTTGAAGATTTTTTACATCATTGTATGTTTAATGCATTAGAGGCTATAAAGTGAATAAAATAAAATTAATTGATCGCTCTACTGCATTGCCTTGGCGTTCTCGATTGCGAGATTCCTACTCGAAACTAGGTGTCGGAAGGCTTGATTGTTGAGGTAATTGGAGGCTATAGAAAGGCCGTTGCAAATATTTTTCAATGTTTATGTTCGAATTACGAAAAAAAATCACATTCGAGTTCTGCGACCCCATTTTAGTCAAATTGGCCGTCATCTTGGATGTAAAAATGGTAAGTTACTTTAGCATAGTTCAGGCCATACTTAAGTTTAACAATCTAAAATTAGACATCGAAAAAAAAAAGTTTTTTCGTGAATCGATTATCCAAAGTGATTTTTTTTTCGAGGCCTTCTTTTTATTAACATATTTTTATGTTTTTACCAAGATCTAAACGGAGCAAACGTGCTCCAGAAATTATAAATTCGTGAGTATTAAATTTGAATTTATTTTTAATTAGAGGTGGGCAAAACCGCTCTTTTTTAAGAGCCGCTCATTTTCGCTCGCTCATTTAAAAAAAAACGCATCTATTGAACGGCTCTTTCGCTCTTTTTTAAAGTTTGGATAAAAGGGTTTTTTTTTTAGAATCGTGTGATTGTATAAGATATTTCACATTGGACTTTTATAAATTATTTGATAAAACAAATTAAAACTGAAAACGAGAAGATGCCCTTGGAAACCATAGGTCTTGGTGGTCTCTTTGTCAAGATTTCTACTCGAACCTTAACATTCAAGTAATTGAATGGAATTCAAACTTAAATCTAGGATGCTGGAAAAATTGTTTTTAATTGCGTTTATTTCTGCAAGTATTGAACTAATGCTGATGTTTTATTTGAAGAAAATATTCTGTGAACTCTTTTCTACATTCTGATTTAATCGATAAAGTCTATAAACGCTAAAGTTTAATCGGACAACAGGGTTTATTTTTTTCAAATTTTTCAAATTTTTGGTAATATTTTACAAATTATGCAATTTGAAATGCTCAAATTCGTATTCTGGTAATACTTTAGTGTACAATCAATTGTACAATGACTTTTTTTCAATTTTTTTAGACAATCATTTTCTTTTGAGATAAATTTTTATTAGTATTGAAATATTTGAAATTGCATTTTCAACTCTCAAAAACAAATTGAATACTCTTTTTTTTTTTGAAATTCAATAAATTATATTTATAACATAAATCATGCCATCTTGAAACGGTTCTTTCAAAAGACCGAAGTTTAAAAGGAACCGCGGTTTTTTTTTCTGAGCCACGGTTCGTTCGCTCTTTTTAGTGAACCGGCTCTATGAGCGGCTCGCTCTTTTTTTTGCCACCTCTTTTTTTAATATTAATTACTAAAGGCAAAAAAACGAGCATTCGTGGATTTTTGTTGATGAAAACGTTAGTAACACAATTCACAATAAACATTTTAAATGGGCCGAAAATGTTAAACAAAGCACGTTTCAAGTGTAAATTATGAACATTCTTTTTTTTTCAAATATTCTTTGAAGTTTATGTCCCTCGACTCTGATCAATGTCGAGGGGGGGGTAAAAAATGGAAATTACAGGCCACGGTATCAACATTTGAATGAAAAAAGTGTTTTAAAATGCATTACACTCAAACCCCGATGGTTTGACACCAACTGTTGTCAAACGAACGGGGTCACTTTTTAGTTTGACACCCCTTTTACACTGAGCTCACACACACTACCAAACGTTTGTTTTGATAGTGTGCGTGAGCGCCGTGTAAAAAGTGACAGTTCGTCACTTTTTAGTTTGACTTTGACCAACCAACGGGGTACAAACTAAAAAAGTGTCAAACGAAAAAGTGACCAACCACCGGGGGTTGAGTGTATACACCTGTCCAGTTGTTTTGCAATCATTAATTTCCAAAATTTCTAAGTATTGACGAATATTTTATTTTTGCGAAAAAAAAAAGAAATGATTTTGCTGTGCTGTACATTGTAATTTCTTAAAAGTTCAAAATAAGTTTAAACGAGACCAAACATGCTAAATATGATTGTCAATGCATTTTAGATTGTTCTCAGTTGATTAGACTACAATTTCCATTGAAATTTTGATGTTTTGTTGAGTGCTGTTTGGGTGACACTTATGTTTCTAAGATTTTTTAAAAAATATTTTCAGAGCCAATCTATTTTTTCTAAAATGGGCAGACTTTTTAAATTTAGACAACAGTCCAGACTCGACTCTTTAATTATTTTTTTCTTTTTTATTGCGACCTCATTTTAGTAAAATTTGAATAGTTGATTGCCTATTAAATAATAAAATGCCTTTTTCAATATTTCATCATCGCCATACTTAAGCTCGACAATCAAAAATTAGACAACGAATTTTTTTTTCGTGATTCGATTATCCGAACTTTTGATAATCCGAATTGAAATTTTTACAATGCCTTCGGATATTCGAGTCTGGAGTCCAAATTTATGCAAAGAAGTTTTCGATTGTAAATTCATCTTCACATAAGACTTGCGCATTTTTTTGGGTAAATTTGAGATTTTTCCAATATTATAAAAAGTTTGTTGTTCTTTGCGTGTAAATATTTTTTTCAGAACAGTCCTAATTATTACCTTAAATTTACCTGAAGACATGAAATCTATTAGAATTTTTTTTTCATGATACAGATTTTCAAATATTTACATACTATTTCTGTATGGACAGCCGCCGCGTTGCAGTCAAAACATTTTGAAATTTGAATAAGATTTTGGAAGGTTAAAAAAATATAGTAGAATAACACATTATTTTAGCAAAATTACTGAAAAAGAATTTTGCTAAAATAATGTGTAGAAAGGTGAAATTCAACAGAAACAGATGATATTTTTTAAATGATGTAAAACTACACTTTTTAATATAAAATCTGTTACTATTCCTAGATTTAATGTTATGTTTTTTTTTACTGTGTTGGGCTGAATAAGCAAACAAGCTAAACACGTCAAAAAACGAAATAACAAGACAAGGTTTGTCGGGTTTAACTTGTAATATGGGTAATTCTCTACCAACTCACACGAAATCGGGAAAAGTTGCCCTGACCTCTCTTCGATTTGCGTGAAACTTTGTCCTAAGGTGTAACTTTTGTCCCTGATCACGAATCCGTGGTCCGTTTTTTGATATCTCGTGACGGATGGGCGGTACGACCCCTTCCATTTTTGAACATGCGAAAAAAGAGGTGTTTTTCAATAATTTGCAGCCTGAAACGGTGATGAGATGGAAATTTGGTGTCTAAGGGACTTTTATGTAAAATTGTACGCCCGATTTGATGACGTACTCAGAATTCCGCGAAAAAACACTAAAAAAGTTTAAAAAACTCTGCCATTTTCCGTTACTCGACTGTAAAAAAATTGGAGCTTGTCATTTTATGGGAAATTTAATGTACATTTCGAATCTACATTGACCCAGAAGGGTAATTTTTTCATTTAGAACAAAATTTTTCATTTTAAAATTTCGTGTTTTTTCTAACTTTGCAGGGTTATTTTTTAGAGTGTTACAATGTTCTACAAAGTTGTAGAGCAGACAATTACAAAAAAATATTTATTATGATTTATAAACATAAGCGGTTTGCTTAAAAACATTACGAGTTATCGCGATTTTACGAAAAAAAATCTGGTTTTTCAACTTTTCCGGATTTTGTGTGAGTTGGTAGAGAATTACCCAAATTCTTTGGTCATAGAGAAGCTACACATTTTCAAATATAAAATCACTCATTCCACTATTCCTAGATTTTATGTTTTTTAGAATTGTCCAAATACATTGTTTGCTACTATTAAAAATGCAGTGGCTAGTTACATTTTCAGCGGTTTTTAGGACTTTGGGGGAAATAATAAATAATGCATAGTAATCGTATTGATTTTATTTCTGATTTTAAAGGAAAAGGTAAGAAACTTTTCAAAGAATGCTTAAAATGTAAATGCTGATATTTTTTTCATTTTTTTAAATATAAACAACAAAGTGTTCACATCAATTAAACCTTTTTCAAGTTTGATATTTAAAAATATATTTTTCATTATTTTGCTAGCGTTCTCCCACTGTTCGAAATGGTGCCAAAAGCTGCGCATGTTCCGAAAAATGTTGCCAGCCTCTTTGTGCCCGGCTCGGTGTGTGTTTTGTAGCTTCTACATGTTACGATTATACTTTTCCGTGCTGTTGGTTTTCCAGCGAGCTTTTTTTTGTGCACTTTTTATTTCATTCCCTCCCCTCTCTACCCGAAAAAAAATCTCACAAAAAAAAAGTTCTATGTTTGGACAGCCAGTGATGAAGTGGCATGGAGATTTTCAGAGCTGACGCGCGGCCAACAAGGTTTTACGTTTGAATTATGGCGAAAGAGGATCTTCCGGTGGCGGTGTGCTGCTGTTTGTTTTGCGAATGTGCTGAGTTGTGTGTGTCTGTGTGTGCGCAACATTATGGTAGAGGCAGCCTCGTAGCCTAGCATATGCAAATGGGCCCCTGAGAAGTTGTTATGCTAAACAGCTTTTACGTGTAGGTATTTTTGGTTTTTCTTTTTTTTTTGCGAGTTGCGAGTGCGACCGACGAAAGTTATTATGACTGTTGATGGGGGCCTGAGGAGCTTTTGGGGGTGGGAGTGAAAATGCTCAATGACTGTGCAGGATGAAGTCGTTAAGTGTCGCGTCCTTCTTGAGAAAGGTTTGAAGGAACTGGGCACCTGACTTGGCTGTTTCTGTGGTAATTTCCAATCTGATTTGCAATGATTTTTGATACGTGAAAAAATATGCTTAATTTGAGATAATAGTTTCGGAAATAACTGTTTAATGTAATTTTTTTTTGTCAAAATATTTTTTTGATTTTTGTTTGTTTGATGATCTGATCCCAACAAAATTTTTAATAATCTTAAAAATTCTTCAAGGTTAAAAATGTAAACATTAGTTTAATCTTAAATAACTTAAGTTTTCTTAATGCTCAATAAAAGCTAAAACATATTTTTAACTTAATTTTAGCTTTTGAATAATATTTCGTCGATAGCACTCCCATTTTCATTCAAATGTATGTATATTTATTTGAAAAACTTGGATTACTGCAACAATATTTTTAGCCCTGGTTATTATTAATTATTCGGATATATTTTGATCTGTTATTTGTTTATTTTAGACGGAAAGGTGCTTAGTTTGAACCGATAGTAAAATAAATTTATTCAAATGTTCCTTTATGTCGAAACATATTTCTTCGATTTTTTGTTTTGTTTAATGACCTGCTCCCAATACAACTTTTAAGATTCTTAAAAATTCTTCAAACATAAAGTTTAGTTTGATCTGAAAAATAACTTAAGTTTTCCTTAATGTTCAATAAAAGCTAAAACTTATTTTTGATTTTTTTGGTTTCAATTTGAATCATATTTCGTTGATAGAACTTGTATATCCACTGAAATTTATGTATAAAAAAAACAGAAGAAGCCCATCCATTGAAAATATTCTTAACGGACCTTATATAAAATATTTAAACTTATTTTAAAACAAAACCACAACAAAACAGTTTGTATAAAATGGATCAATTGAATCTACCGTTGTTTTATGATCATGAATCTCAACCAAACAGCAAAAAAAATGTAAATTGGGAAGGTGTAATTTAAGAAGGTTGAATATTACCTCTTTTATGATGTAATTTTAGCTCAATTTAGACTGAAAATGCGACATTACACCAGAATAGTGGTAAAATTACACATAAAAGATGTACCCCTTTCCAGATGTAATACTACCATGATTTTTTTTCTGTGCATCTAATTTTCAGTGAAACTTGAAAATCATTATCATGTCTTTTGAAACACGGTCATTTTTCTTCTAATGTGTTCAGACTGGTACAAATACTTTTAAAAAGTTTTTTCCTCCTTCTAATTTTTTTTTCGAAAAATCAGGGAAAAATGCAGTACGGCAAAAAGATTTTTTTCGCCAACATTTTTGTTTTCGTCAAATCTCACATTTTTTTTAAACTAATGATTGCAAAACAACTGAACTAGTGTAAAATGCATTTCAACAAACTTTTTTCATTCAAATGTTGAGACTATGGCTTGTTGTTTCATCTCTTATACATTTTTTTATTCTTTATTCTTTAAAAGCTAATGCATTTTACCGTGTCTTTTTATGAAATGTTTCTAACGTTGAGCATTAAATTTATATTTCTTGAGAAAAGTGTGAAAATTTAAATCATGTTCAGTACAAAAGTCAACAAAGCACAAAAGAACAAACTCATGCTATTTTCAGTTCGAAAAACGTTTTCAGTTTCAATTCATAGCCGGTCCTTTTTTTATATAAATGCGGCGCAGCAATTAATATTTTCGACAAGACAACAACCTCAATATTGCTTCCTCGATTTCCGACCGGAGCTATCACACCGCATCCGCTACTCTCTATGTATGTATGTTTTATGTTCCATCAGGAGCCATTAATCCTGACAGAGAGGGGGCAATGACTGTGTCTAGAAAATTGAACGGCACGAATTACTGTGCAGTAGAGTACTTTTAAAACATTTTTCGATTTTGTGATTTTTTTAACGAACATTTCTAAAAGAGTGAATTTTCGAAACCAGTTTTTTGTCTAATAATTGCCTTCCTCACCTCACTGAGGCAAGGCTATAAAATCACTCGAAAAATGAACTTCTTAAATACACCTCCTAGATATACCTTCACGTATACCTATCGACTCAGAATCAAATTCTGAACAAATGTCTGTGGGGATGTGTGTAGACATGATTTTTTTTCCACACGATTATCTCAGAACTGGCTGAACCGATTTTGGCCGGATCCGTCTTATTCTGTTCGTTTTGGGGTCCCCTAAGACCCTATCAAATTTTATTCTGTTAAGTGAAGTAGGGTACGTTATCCATTAGTGGACCCCTTTCCTATAGTGGACCCTCTAAAGGGTTTTTGATGAAAAATTCAATAAAATCACAATTTCAAGCGTGTTGTTGTCTACAAATCTTTTATTTGGCATGTTCAGGATCATTTAAATCAATGTTGACTGATATTGAATTGTCCTTTTTACCAAAATAAGTGTTTTGAGTTCGACTTCTGAAATCAGCCATGGCCACTAGCATTTTCACAACGAAACTGCATTTATATTTTATGATTTAATTAACTATCCAATCACTTTTTGACTGATTATTTAACTTCAGCAAGTCGAAATAATGTAAGTTTAAGGAACTTTACTAAAATAAAGCGAAGAACTGCTCATTTTCGAGCAAAAATTACTGGGGTCCAATATAGGACAACGAAAATCCAAACTTTTCCAAAAGTGGACCCCTGTTAATTAAACCTTCAAAAATGAAGAAAACTGTGTATTTAAGCAAAAGTTTCTCTTAAACATACAACAAATGCTTGTTGTTATCAACCTAAACGCATATTTTTTTTCAATTATGAGTATAAATATAGCTGTTTCATGTTAAAAGTACCAAAAATGCTGAAGCCGTAAAAAAAATTATAATTAATCAAAACTATAGTCAATTATACTTAACTGAAGCATCATAATTGCAGTTTGAAATGATATTTTATAATAATAAATCAATAACAAAACATTTTTTTAAATAAACATGCGTGGTTTTATCAGCAACTGTAAACAAATCTATTGTTTAGTTTCGGTCAACCATTTATGTAATTAATATGGAAAAAATGTGCATCAAAATTACTTTTTTTAAATTATTTTTATGTTTACAGTGGTTTTTGAAACGTTTTCTCTGATCTTTTTCGGAAATAAATGTGTTTAAATGTCTGTTAGGTTTTTTGTTGTTTAAAGCCAAATTTGTTAACAAAACATATTTTTTTATGACGAAAACTGAGCAAAATCCATTTTTTATTCATTATATCTATCATTAGACCTACACCATGCATCAAAACATCAAATATCGGTTAATCTTGGTATAAAAATAACAGTTTGCCTATAGTGGACCCGGGTCCACAATCGGATTATGGACCCGGGTCCACTATAGGAAAAGGGGGTCCATAACAGGCAAAAAAAACTTTTTTTTCAAATGGCTATTTTTCTGCTCAAAAACAAATAAACTGATGAAACAAATAGTCAAAATTGTTCAAAAGACTTCAGTTTTCATTGTTTTGTACAAAGGGTTATGAAAAAGTGCTTAAAATATTGAAAATTTGTGAAAAATGTGCTTCGGCTCTACTAGGGGGTCCACTAATGGTTAAAATACCCTACTTTTAAAGTTATGCCATGAAAAAGGTTTTTTAGAGATACAAAAAAGGGTGATTTTTGCATAACCTCAAAGGCCGGGTCTTTTTGCAACGCGCGAGAGTCGCGCAGCATGCGCATCGCCCGGTTGCCACATTGCTTAAGCAGTGTCTGCGTCTCTTCTGCAAAAAGTCTGTATTAATCATTTCGTCTCGACATAGATTTAAACGAACTTTTTAGTGAAATATACAACTCATAAGACATTGTTTACTAGGGGAAACAGCATGCAATTCCATCGTGCACCTAAGACTGGTTGCAACGCGGCTCTACTTTGTTCTAGCTGTTTCATTTTTCAAATAGAACTGAAACAGACCACCCGCAACGCGGAGTTGCAGTTTTATTTTTCGAGCAGTATTTTGAAACCGGAATAAAACTGCTCGACGAGTTTGTTTCAAACGTGAGACGATTTGGAACTGGAATAGAACTCAGTTTCAAAAAAAATCAGATATGTAAAGATATCCACGTATTCTTACACACACACTATGATGCTGTGTTGATAATCATACGCACACAATTAAAAGCATTTTTTTGAAACAACATTTAGATCAGCGCGTTGCGAGCACCGTGTTCTAGTTTCATTTCCGCCAGTTCTAAAAATTTAAAACTGCTCGCAATTTGAAACAATTATAAAACTTCGCGTTGCAACCAGTCTAATGTTGGCATATCAGCTCTTTTAAATTCAATTACAGCTACCTAATGAAATTTTCAACTGAAATCGAGTGACACATAATTCAGTAGGAAGTGAGCAAGATGTTTCTATCAAAAGTTTTGCAACATAAGTTATTTAAATTTCTCCTAATAAATAAAGAATTATATGAACTTTTCCGTGGAATATACTATTCACGAGACATAAAAGTTATATACACATTTTAATTCTTAAACTAATTGACCAAATTGATAAATTAATAAGTGAAAGTTAAAATGTAAACAAACAAAAAAAGGCAACTATTATGTTGAAAAGTCTGTAAAATACATGTTTCTTTATTCCTGGCACTGCTGCCCCGTAAACGTCAAACGTGCTCTCTCTCACTCCTCTCATTCTTTGTTTTTCTTTTTGGTGTGCGATTCGTCGGCTGTCGCCGGATTATGTGCTTTTTGTGTTGCGTGATTTTTTGTGTGAATCAGCTGCCTTGCAAAACCTACACGGCACGGTCGTTGCCACGCTGGACCTTGTGTCGGTGCATCGAATCGATGGTCGAGGGCGTGATCCGAACGGAACGACCACCAGGAAGTGCTGGGAACTGACCAAGGCGAGAAGGGTAAGATGACAAGAGCGGGGGAATGCCGAAGATTAAGCGGAAGGTGAAGACGATAGAGTACGCGATTCTGGAACATTTCTATGTGTAGGGGAAGATCCGGATGCTGCCAAGACTACAAAAAGCGCAAGATTGCCGAAGTTAGTCTCGAAGAGCTGCGTGCTGTCGCAGGGAGCTTAATTATTTTTTTTTCGACCAGTTTGAAGAAGCAAGAGCTTATTGGTTTAATGGTTGCGGCTTCTGTCTCATACGGGTTCGTTCAAAAATTACGTCCATAAATAGGGGGAGGGGGGGGGGGTCTGGGGTTTGTGACAGCCCATGTTAAAGGTATAGGAAAAGTGCGTGACAGGGGGGAGGGGGGGGGGGTCTGAAATCCCGAAAATCTCTGGACGTAATATTTGAACAAACCCTACGCAGAAGGATAAGGGAACAAATCCCGGTAAATTCTTTTAAAATAGCTATGAAATTGAACATGGAAAATTAACAAAAAACAAACTGAATCTGTTGGGATTCAAACTGGGACGTTAACTAGCTGGCCATCAGCAGGAATTTAACCGCAAGGTCTGTCATTCTGAAACGGGTCGTTGGACAGGCAATCAAAAGACCTTTCCAATGAGCAATTTCGAGCCAAACATTTCATTAGGGCACAAAAGCAAAAACCGCGATTCGAGAAAATCGCTTGCAAAAAATGGACAACTTGTTTCAATTCCTATTTAAAAAATAAGCTTGACTGATGGTATTTTTACTGATGATTCGATAAAACACATCATTATCCTCAACTCTGCTTTACTGCTTCTTAATTTATGTTGATTTTCACAATAAAACTCATAATTTTAAAAAATCTCGTTATTAGGCCCTTTTAGGTTTCCAACTGCTGTTCATAATGGGCCCTTTCTTAATGCAATTTCGAAAAGAACTAAAAGGGCACTAAAGCGCTGTCACCGGATTGTTGTTTTGAATGATGTTTATGGGACCTTTTGTTCAGTTAGAAATAATGAGGAATTCAGCGAACATTATGTTAATTGGTGATGTTTTGTGATCGAATGGTGAGAATAAGGCATGTGAAACATAAAAATTCTTCAAAAGTGCACTGAACAGCATCCGCGGGACCGTATTAAATATTGTGTTTCGACGAAGTTTTTTTCTGCAGAAATCCTTGGTGAAACGTAAACCAAACATTGTTTTGAAGTGAATTAGTGTTAAGAATGTATGAAAAGTTCACTTTATATCATAGAAAGTTCCTCAACTACGAAAAACTAACGCAAAATAAAAGGGCACAATTGAACTTTTTTTCTGGTTCGGAGTGAACATTGTTATGGGCCCTTTTGTGGTTTTGATTTTTTCAATAGGAAATTGTTTGTTATCAATCTGATTCTTGGAGGGCATGTAGGGAGTGTACTAATGAATGGAATAGTGGAATAATCCCGAATGTTTACCTTTTGGTTTTGTGCCCTAATGAAATGTTTGGCTCGATTTTATTTTGATGACTTGCTAACTTTATTGAAAGAAAAAATAATAATTTAGAATTTTTTATGGGCCAATGATTATTTTTTTGCTAATTGTATTTTGTAGATGTGAGGAAGGCATCAACCACCTTAAGGTGGATTAAGTAACGTTTTTTGTTTTAAAATCACTGTTCAACTCGAATGACGGTACTTTTCAGCACGCGATGAATTAGAGGGAAAACAGCGAAAACCCCCAAAAATTGAGCCCGCTGAGCTGAGGAATTGAAAATATCTCTTCCTGGTCACGATTTCGATACGGTGCCTGCCTGCAGCATAGAATAAAAGCACCAAACCACCCCCTTTCATATGATGTATGATACCGGAGCTCGCTCAAACGAACAGCACATATAAAGCTCCCCTGGTGCAGACACACAGACACTCTCTCACACACACAGCATGTGTGAACAGGGAAAGAAAGCCCCGATGAATGCTTTGTAGTCGTCGGTCGGTTTTTCCGAGCCGGAACTTTTGCGGGAAACACTTTCGAGAGGAGGTCGGAAGTTGAGAGGGCGAGAAGAAAAACAATGAATTTATTTTTCCTGTCATTCACACGGGGCGCACACCCACGGAGGTTGTTCTCGCTTTCAAGTGGGAAAATGGAAGGAAAAAGGATTGCTTCCAGCAGGGAGAGGGGAGCTGAAAAGCAGCAAAAGAAAAACGAAGAAGAGTGCTTCTACATGTGTCCAACTTGTTCAAATACCCACTGAGAAAAGGGGATATTCAAATTCAATAGCTATTGGAAAATCGGAAATGTTTGTTTTGAGCGAGTCTTCGGATAGCGGAATTGTAATGCTGTGTGAATGGAATTTCCAGCTAAAGGAGAGAACTCTTCTTTTGATCAACTGAAACCTATTCTTTACCTCGACAAGGAGGAAATGTATTGATCGTTGGAAATTGTGTCAATATGTTGCAAACCTTTATTGAGACGTTTTCTTGCACAACCTTTAATTATTTTTATGAATTTCGATTGGATATTTTTTTTTGTTTTTAATGCATTATTTTTTCACATAATGTTTTTCAGTATGTTTTACCATTAAGCGATTCTTCAAACCAGCAGGAACCGATTCAAAAGTGCTCCGATTTATCTCAAATTTGACATGGGCGATTCCTGGTCAAAATAAATTGATCAGTATTTTTTTGTTTGGTGAGTAGGGTGGTATCTAAAATAGGGTGGTCTAAATAATGTTTTTGGCGATTTTCGAAAAAAAAAACTCATTTTAAAAAATCATATCTCTGGAACGGTTGAAACAATTTTAGCTCGCCGCATTGTAAAAGAAAGTTCTTTAGTTGGACGTTCAATAAAAAATACAAAGACATTTTAGGAACATATACTGAATACACTTATAAATCGTATGAAAAAAATATTGCTGATTTGAAGGTCTCAGGATCAAAAAGACCACAGATGAAAATGACATATCCTAAAATGAAAAAACCCATTAACAGGATTCTGAGATATGATCCTTTGAATCGATTAATGAACCAAAATTAATTTTATTTTTTCAAGAAATCTAACCCCAAAATCTACACAGAAAAAAAAGTGTAAATTTACCCAGCACTGAAACCATGTTTTGCACGTAAAAATGCTCAATGTAAATTTGAAATTTAATGTAAAGGGTTGTATTGCATTTAAAGTGCCCTGATGTAATATGAGATTCAATGTAATGTGTGAATCTCATTTAAATCAAACTTTAATTTCGGGAAACATAGAAATTTGAAAATATGAAAGGCATGTAAATGTATTTCCGATGTAAAATTTTCGGAATGTAAACTCAAAAAGCGTTTAAATTTTGATTATTTTGCGAATGACAGCTGACCAAAACAAATCACTCTAATTGTTGTTATTGTTTGGCGCGGACTCAAGTGGAAATGTTTTCCTTTCAATTACTATGTAAAAGCTATACTTTTGTGGAAAAGCCTATTTAGATGTTGTTACTGGTTGTATTTCTTGCAAATATTATCGAATAACAAGGAATGTTACAGCTGCCCTTCGAAGAAGGTTCTGGAAGCAGTTTACTGTAAAGTTATACATCTGAAGGGCATGTTTAGATGCAAATTAGTAACATTTTGAACATTGACAAATAAATCGCTATAATTAAAGGTAAGTTGTCAACTAAAAGTTGATTTGTTGCATAATAATATATTGTTAAATAGCTATTCGAAGGTGTGCCAGGTTTAACGTTCAAAAGTTTTTTGCTAGCTGATATCTGTGCTGGTGTTTTCCTTGGCCAGATTTTGAATCCTTTTTCCCGCTTCCGGCGGTTCTTGCAAAATTTGCTTCGAGTTGTTGGCATTAGGATGGAGAAAGGTTCGTTTAACCGGAACCGGCGAGGTCAACTTACCACAGCACGATTTGCTGAGAGAGGGATGAGGCGGCTAATTTTCATCAAATCCTTCTCCGGGGACGTATTTGATTCGTCAGATCAACATCCATTTCCATAGTCGATGTAGAAGCGATTTACGTCAATTTCTCGAAATAAGATAGTTGCTGAATAAAAAAATTTGAGGTCAAGTTTATGCGTTAAGGAATATTTTTCTTTTTGGTTCACTTTTTACATACTTTTTAAGCTCAAAAATGCGAAAAAGAAACACAAATTAAAATATACCTAGATTGCAGAACACGGAAAACCGGCATTAGTCTTTAAAGACTTATTTTTAGCCTTTTTTGAAGTTCGGTCAGTATTGTCAGAAAAAGGCCTAAAAATTAGTCTTTTTTTGGGCCTAAATTTTAGGCTTTTTTTAGAACTTAGTGCAAAACTTAGAAAAAGACTAAATTTAAGGCTTTTCTGTACTATAAACTTTGGTTCACGATTTGACATGTCAAATCAGAAAAAGTTGATGTTGCCGGTGGTGGTTGCTGTTCGTCGGACAGGGGCAGGATTTTGGCCAGTTTGCAGGTAAGTTTTTGTGTTTTTCCTGCCGGAAGGTTCGGCCGGAGTGAGAAGGCGGCCGAACGAAATGTCTGCTGTTTACCGGGTTCCCAAATTCTGGTTCTCGGTACGGTGGAGGAAGACGGGAAGGCGTGTTTTTTTGCGGATGCAGGAGCGAAGCAACTTTTTTTTTGTGGACGGCGTGGACGTGTGGACAGAAAATGGACGTGTGGACAGAAAATCTCGGAATGAATCCGCCGGGGATTGAAATCGAAAGTGGAAGCGAAAAAGGGCAACGAAGCGGGAGTGGACAACCGACGGTGGCGGTGAAAATTATGGTGGTGGTGGTTGTGTTTGTGTTTGTGAATAAGTGGTGTGTGTGTGTGTGTGTGTGTTTATGAGCGAAATTTTGAAAATTTGCGCGTGTGCTACTCCGTATGTATGTGTGTGTGTGTGTGTGTGTGTGTGTGTGTGTGTGTTCAAAAATTCAAAAATTCAAAAATTCAAAAAATTAAATATTTAAAAATTCAAAAATTCAAAAATTCAAAAATTTACCAATTCAACAATCAAAAATTTAAACAAAAACTAACATTCACAAATTCAACAATTCTAAAATTCACAAATACAAAATTCAAACATCAACCATTAAAATTCTAAAACTTCTGAAAAACAAACACCCATTCCAACAATCAACAACCCCATTACAACATACCCAACTCCAAACACAACAACAACCTTCCAAATTCACCCAAACACCCAAAAACCAAACCCCCAAACCCACAACACCCCAACCCCAACCCCCCAACCCAAAATCCAACACAACCCAACCCCAATCCAACCAACCCAACCCCAAACCACCAACACCCCAACCCAAACCCCAACCACCAACCCAAAACCCACCCAACCCAACCAACCCAACAACCCCCAACCACAACCCAAAACCCCCAACCCAAACACCCAACACCCAACAACCCCAACCCCCAACCCCAAAACCCACCAACCACAACACCCAAACCCCAAACCCCAACCCACAACCAAACACAACCCACAACCCCAACCCCCAACCCACAACACCCAAAACCCAACACCACAACACCCAAACCCCAAACCACAACAACACCAAACACCCACAAACCACACAACCCAAAAACCCCAAACCCCAACACAAACCAACAACAACAACCACACAACCCACAAACCCAAACCCACCAACAACTCAACACATCCACAAATCAAAAATTACCCCAACACCCAATCACAAAACACTTCAACACCAATTCAACACATACAAAAATTCCAAACACCCAACACCACCATTCAAAAAACTCAACAAAACTTCCAACATTCAAACATTCAACCAACATTCAAAAATTCAAAATTCAAAAATTCAAAAATTCAAAAATTCAAAAATTCAAAAATTCAAAAATTCAAAAATTCAAAAATTCAAAAATTCAAAAATTCAAAAATTCAAAAATTCAAAAATTCAAAAATTCAAAAATTCAAAAATTCAAAAATTCAAAAATTCAAAAATTCAAAAATTCAAAAATTCAAAAATTCAAAAATTCAAAAATTCAAAAATTCAAAAATTCAAAAATTCAAAAATTCAAAAATTCAAAAATTCAAAAATTCAAAAATTCAAAAATTCAAAAATTCAAAAATTCAAAAATTCAAAAATTAAAAATTCTAAAATTCTAAAATTCTAAAATTCTAAAATTCTAAAATTCTAAAATTCTAAAATTCTAAAATTCTAAAATTCTAAAATTCTAAAATTCTAAAATTCTAAAATTCTAAAATTCTAAAATTCTAAAATTCTAAAATTCTAAATTTCTAAAATTCTAAAATTCTAAAATTCTAAAATTCTAAAATTCTAAAATTCTAAAATTCTAAAATTCTAAAATTCTAAATTTCTAAATTTCTAAAATTCTAAAATTCTAAAATTCTAAAATTCTAAAATTCTAGAATTTTAAAATTCTAAAATTCAAAAATTCAAAAATTTAAAAATTCAAAAATTCAAAAATTTAAAAATTCAAAAATTTAAAAATTCAAAAATTCAAAAATTCAAAAAATCTAAAATTCTTAAATTCTAAACTTCTAAACTTCTAAAATTCTAAAATTCTAAAATTCTAAATTTCTAAAATTCTAAAATTCTCGATTAAATTTTCAAAAGATCCTATCTGCATAGGAAACCCATGAGGGATAGGTTGTTTTGAAAATTTAATCTAGAATTCTAAAATTCTAAAATTCTAAATTTCTAAAATTCTAAATTTCTAAAATTCTAAAATTCTAAAATTCTAAAATTCTAAAATTCTAAAATTCTAAAATTCTTAAATTCTTAAATTCTTAAATTCTTAAATTCTTAAATTCTTAAATTCTTAAATTCTTAAATTCTTAAATTCTTAAATTCTTAAATTCTTAAATTCTTAAATTCTTAAATTCTTAAATTCTTAAATTCTTAAACTCTTAAATTCTTAAATTCTTAAATTCTTAAATTCTTAAATTCTTAAATTCTTAAATTCTTAAATTCTTAAATTCTTAAAGTCAGATCTTCGAAAAATTGAACTTGTCAAACTACGCCAATCCAGTGCTGAGCTAAACTCTTAAATGAAATAACCCAATTTTTAAATAACTATCAAACTCTCACAACTCATCTTTCAAATATTGATTTTTTATTTTCAGGTAAAAGCTTTACTCATCCGTGAATCTGTCGTGTTCCGAAATTACCGAATCACCGAATAAACACATTTTTTTATAAAAAATTAGATAATATAAAACAATATTTTATTTTCTACCGTTTATTCCCGCCATTTTGATCCCCTAGGCATTTCAGGCATAAAATAAGTCTTAATCAAGTTCCGCCATCTTGGATTATGTCCGCTTTGATCCCCTCCCATTTCCTGCAATAGCCTGAAAATTAGTCTTTTAAACCTATAAATAAGTCTTTTTAGGCTTAAAAATAAGTCTTAATCAAGTTCTGCCATCTTGGATTATGTCCGCTTTGATCCCCTCCCATTTCTCGCAAAAGCCTAAAAATTAGTCTTTTAAACCTATAAATAAGTCTTTTTAGGCCTAAAAATAAGTCTTAATCAAGTTCCGCCATCTTGGATTATGTCCGCTTTGATCCTCTCCCATTTCTTGCAAAAGCCTAAAAATTAGTCTTTTAAACCTATAAATAAGTCTTTTTAGGCCTAAAAAAAAGTCTTAATCAAGTTCCGCCATCTTGGATTATGTCCGCTTTGATCCCCTCCCATTTCCTGCAAAAGCCTAAAAATTAGTCTTTTAAACCTTTAAATAAGTCTTTTTAGGCCTAAAAATAAGTCTTAATCAAGTTCCGCCATCTTGGATTATGTCCGCTTTGATCCCCTCCCATTTCATTCAAAAGCCTAAAAATTAGTCTTTTAAACCTATAAATAAGTCTTTTTAGGCCTAAAAATAAGTCTTAATCAAGTTCCGCCATCTTGGATTATGTCCGCTTTGATCCCCTCCCATTTCCTGCAAAAGCCTAACGGGACCATCCATAAACCACGTGGACACTTTAGGGGGGGGGGGGAGTATGCCGTTTGTCCACGATTGTCCACATGGGGGGGGGGGGGGGTTGATGACTTGTCCACGTGGACAATTTTTTTACACTTATGTTAGTAAAACGAGAAATTATTCTTTAAATATCAAGACTAAAGAAAACAACAAATACGCACTACCCAGCCTCGAAATATTCTAGCAGAACATTTCCACTAGAATGCTTTAAGATTATCCCGCTCTTTTAGAACTCTGCTAGAATCTTGCTGGAACTTCGTGACTGGGTAGCCCTTCACACTCATTCACACCATCAACCATACCACCATGTTGACAGCAGAACAACCTGGCTCGGCGATGTTTCAACAAACACATCATCAGCAGTAGCTATGAATGTTACTAATACTATAACATTCAAAGTGTAGATATGTACAAAACCGTTCACGTCAAATGCACACCACTACCCTTTCCGTGATGAGCAGCTCATTCGAGTGTCAACCATTGACGAAACAAGAGTGAAAAATGTCTTTGTACGAAAAACTTTTTAGTGCGTATACGAAGTGTCACGTTGAGAAAAAGAAGCAAATCGTTCAACGTGAGGTGAACGAATTGTGGAAAAGTTTCAAAATCGATAAATCGAACTTCCCCGCAAATGCCGAAATTAAAATCAGGGAGCTGGGAGCAGCTGCAGCGCGCAAACAAGCGGGACTGCTGAATTTTTTCTCAAGGGTAAGTCGAATCGAGGAAAGTTGCTTTTTACGTTTAATTTTCATTCATTCGAGTTGAAAAAAGAAATTTGAATGAAATCCATGTTCCTTGCTTGCACACTTTTTTATGATTTAATTGTGTTTAGTGTTAACGAATTCAGTTTACCCAGTCGAGAAATTTTCAGGCAGTTATCTGTAGAACCAGAACTGTTCCAGCTACACATTTCCGCCAGAATTTTGCAAAATTTAATATAGATACTGAACTGATTGAAAATTAGACAAGCAAGCAATAATCACTTGTATTTTGGTCAGCCAATAAAAAATTGCAAAATAAAGTGGTGGTAAAGCATCACACAATTTTTCAACCAATTTCTGACTTTCAAATTTTAGGCGGCTAACAATGCCCCATCAGTTCCCGCTCAACCCACCGGACCCTCCCAACCCGTTCAACCCGCTGGACCCTCCCAACCCGCCGGACCCATCCAACCCGTTCAACCCGCTGGACCCTCCCAATCCGCTCAACCCGCCGGACCCTCCCAACCCGCTCAAGAAGTTTCGGAGGAGCAAGGTAATACGCCCGCAAAACAAGGTGCACCACTTCCGGAAGAGGAAGTGGCTTCCAGCAAATCCGATGGTGACCTTAGCCCAATCGTAGGAGTTAGAAAAGGGCGACTGCAAATTCTATCGGACGGTTCGGACGAGGATGGGGTTGCGGTGAAGCCGACACCTGCGCAAGATGCTATCCGAAAGGAGATCGCAGTGATGGAGAGCCAACTAAATTCCACCTTGCTGCAACAACGTTCGGGATTCGGGGACGCGGAGACCGCCTACAATATCAACGTAATGACTAAGAAGCTCGAGTCAAAGAAGGGGCTTCTTAAGCGAAAAAAATACAAGGCAAAGCGTGAACAAAAATATAGACGGCAGCAAAAGTTAAAGCTTAAAAAGGTTATTGCGGCGGCTCCAGAACTGGCGATCGAACTTGGGGTAAAATTTGATGAATTCTTTAAATTTGCAAACTTTAATATATTAATTTTCGAAGGTTCGATCTATTCCTGGCCGTCCGCGGGTCGAGCAAGACCAACCTGAACTGCTGAAGGCTATTGCCGAAATCGCGATCATTGGAAGTGCTGCTGACGATCGACGACGATCGAGTACGATCCGATCAGTAAAGACTCTCGACGATATGACGCAGGCTCTGGAAGACATGGGATTTCACCTATCTCGAAGCGCTGTGTACTTGCGGCTGCACCCTAACAACTGGCGCACAAGTGAAGGGAAACGCCATGTAGTAACCGTTCCCGTGAGGCTGTGTCGTCCGCAGGCTGACCTTCATAAGGATCACCCTGATGGTCGCTTTTGTACAGCAACGTGCCGGTAAAAATAATAAATTGCTAGTCGATATCTTTTATCAATACAATTATTTTTGCAAACTTCTACAGGGCGATAGAAACGTTGGTGTCTTTACTCGGAGCAGATCAAGTTTGTATGATCTCCCAAGACGACAAGGCTCGTGTGCCGCTGGGTATTACCGCTGCAAACAAGCATGGACCGATCCTGATGCACATGGAGTACAGACACTCACTTCCCGACCACTCTTGGGTGGTTGCCGAGCGACATAAGTTAATTCCCAGCGTTTACGCGGGCATTGTTATTAAGCCGGGAAAGGTCGACGGTTCACCAAACCTCGTAACGTATTCGGGTCCAACCTATGTTGCCATCAGAAGTGGGAAGCATTCCTCTTCTACTGCCGCTTCACATGCTCTGGATTTTAACACGCTGCTAAGCCTACCCGAGTTTGAAGACCTAACAAAGGGTAAATAGTTTTGAAAATTAACTTCAACAGTCTAGTTACATAATTGTAATTATTTTTATTATCATTTCAGTAAACGGAGTCGTCAAACCGCTGATAATTTTTTCTGTAGATGGGGGACCGGATGAGAATCCGCGCTACAAGAAGGTGATCGCGCAGGCTGTGACACATTTCCGGGCCCACAATTGTGACGCAGTGATCATTTATTGTAACGCACCACATCGATCCGCGTTCAATCGCGTAGAACGCAGAATGTCATCTTTGAGCCGGCAATTATCGGGAGTAATTTTGAAGCATGACCATTTTGGGTCTCATTTGGACAACAGTGGTCGGACGACGGACGTAGAGCTCGAAATCAAGAATTTTGAACACGCTGGTGAAACTCTGGCAGAAATATGGAACGAGCTTTGCATCGACGATTTCCCAGTTATTGCCGATTTCATCAAGTCAGATGTTGACAATCCGGAACCTGGTGATAATGATCCCGAGTGGTACGCACGGCACGCCAGGGAGAGTCAATATCTGTTCCAGGTAAGGTTTTTCAGCTAAACTAACTGTAACTAAATTTTTACATTAACTAAAACATTTACCAGGTCGTTAAGTGTTCCGATGAGACCTGCTGTAGCCCGATGCGAAGTGATCTGCGAAACTTGCTGAGCGACGGATATTTGCCTGGGCCGTATCCAATCCAAAGATCGGCAGGACGACTTGTGATTCCGGAACCGTCGGATACACCCGCAAACGCATCGTTTGCGCCACTGTTGGTGCGCCTCGGGTTCAATATAAAGCCGGTTGCTGCAGGGTTCCCAGGGACTCCGCCGTATGACTTGTATTGTCCATCGCTCAGCGGTAAATTGAACGGTAAGCATTTGAACGGTTATTTTCTTAGAAAGTTGTTCCAATTTCAACTTCAATTGTATTTCAGATCGGATATGCCAGGTTTGTGGCATGTACTTCTCAAGCGCGGTCAACTGTAGGGCCCACAAGCGATCGGTCCATGGTCTAGAGACAGCCGGGCGGAAAAGTAAGCCGCGAGCGGTGCTAAAGATTCGCTCGGAAGAGGTTCTTGTGGAGTGCGACGGAGAGTGCGGAGATACGGTAGAGTGGGTGGAGAAATCCGACCTCACGGATATTCCAGAGATACCGGCAGACGACGACAATCTACCTGATATTCCAAACATAACAAGTATGGCTGAGTGGCTGAGTTTGCCATGGGAGGACGAGTATTGATTAAGGATTGTTGTTTTTCACGATGTTTGGATTACTTATTAAACGTTAAGATATGGTTTCGAGCAGTTAAAACGTTGTTTTGTTAATTGTTAGAAAAAAAAACTGTCCACGTGGACACTAGGGGGGGGGGGGGGGGTTTGGGCTTTGTCCACGATTGTCCACATGGGGGGAGGGGGGGGTTAAATTTGGAGAAAAAAGTGTCCACGTGGTTTATGGATGGTCCCTAACAATTAGTCTTTTAAACCTATAAATAAGTCTTTTTAGGCCTAAAAATAAGTCTTAATCAAGTTCCGCCATCTTGGATTATGTCCGCTTTGATCCCCTCCCATTTCCTGCAAAAGCCTAAAAATTAGTCTTTTAAACCTATAAATAAGTCTTTTTAGGCCTAAAAATAAGTCTTAATCAAGTTCCGCCATCTTGGATTATGTCCGCTCTGAGCCCCTCGCATTCTCGAAAAAGCCTAAAATTTAGGCTTTTTGACGATAACATTAAGCCTAAAATTTAGCCTTTTTCGTACTAAAACGAAACTAGTCTTTTTAAGACTAACCCATCATTAGGCTTAAAAAGACTTAACACGGTTAGGTTCGATAAAGCCTAATTTTAAGTCTTAAAAGACTAATGTCGGCTTTGCGTGAAGGAACTTTTTTGTTTACAACGTTTCAAACGCAAAATTCGTAATCAGAACGTCAAATCATTAGGAGTGTTGTCACACGAATATCTTCAAATACTGAGAATTCGGGTTTATTACAACAGCGATAAGCAGAGTACTCTAATTTACGTTAACTATAGCTTTATGTAAAAGTGTGTATTATGGAACGGATAATTACCATTGTTATCATTACAGATTGTCAAGGGAAACAAATTGGTCGATGCAAAATAAATCGGCACTGGCAACGTATGTTTTTCGCTTGCAACACTGCCAGTTTTGCTGGACGTAAAAGGCGGTTGGTGACTAGCGCGTTTTAACTATCAATTATTGGTCAATCTGTTTCCCTTGACAATCTGGAGTTATCATTACTTTTAAAATTACACTGACGTCATCCGTAACCACGATTTTTTTTTAATTTAAGGCTCACACAAAATCCAAAGTGTAGAACAGTAGCTGGGCTCCCCTTTCAAAATTTTCAGGTATTGTAAAATAGTTACCTATTGACTTTTAAAAGCACGATTGAAGTTTAAAACCATAAAGCAAAAAAAAAAAGCAAAAACTAAAAAAACATCCATTAAGAAGAAACAAAACTGCATTTTGCACTTATTAAAGTGATCAGTCTGCATTTAGTTATTTTGAAGTTTTCTTTAACTACACGTCAATCAGCAGTTGGCATCGAATTGGGTCCTATAATTAAGCTTAAATTGCTGATATTATTGTTAATAAGGATAAAGTTTATTTTTATCATTTGAATGACATTTTAAAAGATGACATTATACCCTATGTGATTTAAGTGGAGCACCGGATTCGAGTGGCAGAAATGACTGTTCTCCCATAAGGAATACATTGTAAAAAACAAAAAACTTTTCGAATGGAAGTGTTCCATAAGTAAATTTTTTTTTTGCTTTTTGGGTGGTTGACAGTGCCTTGAGTCAGGGGTTTTTAAATACACCCGAGAAGCAAAACAAATTAAATTTTGTTTATTAGATCTTAGAAAAAGACTTTTGTTGTTTTATAATTTGTGCGTTTATTTATGACGAAAACCTGTTAGTTTACAACTTTTTTATCAAGTCAAGGAAAGTTGCTTTGACTTTTAGCGTTGATTAAATAAAATCATGGTTTTCAAATGAAGAAAACGTTTTGTTGATTCAAATATGCCTTAATTTTCTGCGTGAACGAACTTTTGGACCATATTCAGCGTGTTAGGTTTTATACCATTTTCAATAAGGTAATATTGTTTAACAGTGTAAGATTTTAGCCGATTTTAGCTCAAACCCTCGCATCGTGTATATATTTATGTATTTGTTTTGATTTTGTTCGCCTGCTGCGATCGCGCAATTTTTTCGTCTTTCAACAACAAAATAGTTTGCCTGAAGTGAGCCACGTCTTTTTAGTTGCCAGCAAGATAATTTCATGCCGGATGTCGTCATCGGATGCAGATGCTGGTTAACAGGAGAACCGGCTTTCACCTCGTCGGAATTATTGCCGTAGCTGGTGCTGTCGTTATTGGTAAGCAGAAATTAAATCGTATTAATTTCTTATTTAGCATTCATAACAGTTAGCTGAATTCAATTTCTAGGATTTGAAGCACCACGCGCTGTTCGGCTGGAGCCCTAATTCCATCTGTTTTATCGCACGCCACGGGCCATTCTGACCAGGCCTTGAGCCGCAACCAGCGAGAGTCCTAAGCTTAGCTTCAAGTACCGAAGCTGAAATGGCAGCCGGAAGAAAATACCATGAAACGAGGATTTCCGCTAGTAACAACCTGGATTGGGAAATTGACGTTGGTGCGAGGGAAATGTTATTGTTGCAGTTCTCTTGTGGGTTACGTTCGCTGTATTTCCCGGCAGTGTGTCCAGGAATAGCACCGCCAATTTGTCGCAAATAGTAAACGCCGCAAGCCGGAGTTTTTGTTCGACGGTTCTGCGCCTTCACCGTTGGTGACTAAAATTGGTACGATTTCGGAACATTTGTTTTGCCGTAATGCTTCAAAAATATAATTCCTTTACAGTTTGCTGCCAAGACCAACCGAATGCAGCAGAATCGACAAACAGCCAAGAAAGACATCAAACAAACGGGACCTTCGACTGTGACCTGCAGCCTGCACGAAGCTGTAGCAGTTTAGCAGTTCGATAGCAAAGCGGACTTCATCTTGGTGACCACGAGCGAGTGCGTGATTCCCGAGATGATCAACGCGGACGGTAGGTTCGCGTGAGGATGTTTTCAAGCAAGCATAATTTACCATACAGGTGAGCTCCCAAAATGTAGGCAACTTCCTCTGGTCAGCGATAAGATCACCGTCAAGCTGATCTTCGCTCATTTTCACTCGGTCAGTCGATGACGTATTAAGTCAAAATGTTCAGCATTTTTGTATGACCCAATCTCACCCCAGACCTAATGTCACCCCTGATGACGGTATACAAAACCTATTCACAATTGACTCTATAAATATATTAAATAGGAAAGGTTGCGCGCTGTTTTCGCAAATTTGCAGTTACCAACTAGATTTACGCTGATTAGTTCTTTACTAAGTCTTTACTTTATCCGTCAATACACTCCGTTGGATTTGGAATCTGTTGCAGTTTTTGTAAGCAATGAATTTTTCATTGTTGCATTTTCAAATTCATGCTAATGTTTTGTATCGGATGTTTATTCATTCAATAAAAGGCTTCAGCATGTTTTGAAGGATGCAGCATGATCAAAAAAACATATCAATGCTTATGAAAATTACATCAAATTCTAGATTCAACGGGGTAAAACAAATTTTACCCGGGGTAAATTTACGTAGATTTCATCGGAAATTTACATGTTTTCCAAGCGGATTTGTTCGGCACAGTTACATCGGATGACATGTAAATTTCCAATGAAGTTGATGTAAATTCGCATCATTAATTACGTGCACTTTTGGTACATCATAAATGATGTAAATTTACCCGATTTTTTTTTTCTGTGTAGTTAAGTAAAACATCCTTGAAAATCAAAGAACATGTGTTGAGCTGTAAGATCTTCATATCAGCAAACAAAGTTATCATTCGATCTTTAAGTATGTTCAGCTATATTTTTTAAATGTCGTATTTTGTATCATTAGAAGCTTAAGTTAAAATTGGTCTAGCCGTTTCGGAGATATGTTTTTGTTTTATAAATTTAGTTTTTGCGAAAATCGTCAAAATAAAACATTTTTGAAGCATCCTATTACGAATAGGACCACCCTAATCGCCAAACAAAAATACACAAATAATATTTCAGCCAAGGAACATCCATGTCAAATTTGAGCCAAATCGAAACACTTTTTGATTTGGATCCTGTTGGATGAGTAATCGCGCCTATATTGTTGCTGAAAAAATTGATTGCAATTTTTTCTCATAAAGTAATCACTTAAAGCGTGATTTTTTAACGTTTTTTGAGAATTTCGAAGTCTAGCAACAAAAAAAAAAAACGTAACAGCAATAAAAGAGTTACGGTACCTATTCAGCTTTTCGCAACATCATTGTATTTTTTATTGAGTTATATTTATTTAACTCTGTCCTTTCTTACATATAACAAAAAAAGCTATTTTGCATAGCGTGAACATCTATACAAGTCTCTTTACAAATCATGAGAAGGTTTTAATAAGGATTCTTAAAAAAAAAAGAATTATAAAACTCTCGCTCACATTAATTTTAATTCGGTTTTATTTGTGAACAATCAAGTTACAATGAGTTCATTTAGGTAATTAACAGAGTTTTGGAGTTCCTTTCAGCTGTGTTTTACATAGTAATTCAATCGAAAGCATTATTACTAATAAATATTAAATAGGAGAAAAGAGTAAGAAAACGTTTTCAAAAAACTTACAGAAACACTCACATTAACATATTTGAAAATACCACTGTTTTTGGTAAAGTATCAAAAATATTTTTTGTGTATTCACAATAAAGTGTACCCGTTTTCGAGTAATCACATTTTTTCAAGCATTGAAAATTCTTTAAAATTTTCTTCTTTTCACATTTATCATTCGACCTTATGCTATATGCCCTGCGAAGGATGAAAGTTGAAATGAGTTTTATTATACAGCAGTTCCAGATGAAAGTCAAAGAAAAAAAAGTGCTTCGAGTTTCACAAATCTAGTCTAAAATTTGAAAAAGCCTTATGAAAACTTTAAATGCCGTTTTGACGGTGTCTGGACCAAAGAGCTTAGTCTGAAAATATTTTCAACGGATTCCTCGGAAAATTTAATGAAGCATATCACAAATGTTTTTTTCTTTAAGTTTTGCCTTCCTCAATGAGGTAAGGCTATAATCCTGCTCTAAAATTAAACTTTTTATTTAAAGCTCGAAAACCTTGATGTATACATATCGACTCAGAATCGAAAACTGAACAAATGTCTGTGTGTATGTGTGTGTGTATGTGACCAATAATGTCACTCAGTTTTCTCAGCACTGGCTGAACCGATTTTGGCCAAACCAGTTGTATTCGACTTGGTTTAGGGTCCCATACGGTGCTATTGAATTGTTTGAAGTTTCGATAAGTAGTTCAAAAGTTATGTATAAAAATGTGGCACTAAACTGAACCAAACATCATCATGTTATACATCGTTAGTTAGGTAATTGAAACACCTTTCCAACGAGTCCAAAACATTGATAATCTGGCAACCCTGTCTCGAGTTATAACCAGTGATTTTTATGTACTTTTTTTGTAGCCGGATCTCACTTAAATGTATGTAAACAATGTCCGGATCCATCATCCGACCCATCGTTGGTAAGGTAATCGAAAGATCTTTCCAACGAGTCAAAAACTTTGAAGATCTGGCAACCCTGTCTCGAGTTCTGACCACTTAAGTGATATTTATGTACTTTTTTTGTAGCCGGATCTCACTTAAATGTATGTAAACAATGTCCGGATCCATCATCCGACCCATCGTTGGTAAGGTAATCGAAAGATCTTTCCAACGAGTCAAAAACTTTGAAGATCTGGCAACCCTGTCTCGAGTTCTGACCACTTAAGTGATATTTATGTGCTTTTTTGTAGTCGGATCTCACTTAAATGTATGTAAACAATGTCCGGATCCATCATCCGACCCATCGTTGGTAAGGTAATCAAAAGACCTTTCCAACGAGTCTAAAACATTGAAGATCTGGCAACCCTTTCTCAAGCTATGACCACTTATGATGCCACTTATGAGCCCTTGAGTGATATGTGTGTTTTTTTTTATTCCGGAACTTAACGAAATTAGACGAAATTTGTGTCCAAACCCATCATATCACATATCACCCATTGTTGGAAAAAAGTGAGGAAGGCAACAACCACAGAGGTGGAATAAGTTAGTTTTTTTAAAGTATTTTAATAGTGAAGTCTCTTTAAAGGTTTTTTTTAAACAACAGATTTTATAAATACTAAGAGAGAGAGAGAAAGAGAGAGAGAGAGAGAGAGAGAGAAAGAGAGAGAGAGAGAGAGTTTTTAAAGTTTTCAGATCAAGTTCTCTCGCCATTATCAACTCATTTCGTTGAAATTTGACTTGTTAATCGGAATTTCTTCGCAAGAAAATGGTTTCAAAATAGTTTCCAGTTTAGGTTAATGTTTTCTGTCTATGATTCGAATCTTAAAAAAATGTGAATTTTAATAGAACGTTGAATCAGTTCATAATGAAACACGCTTGCTAATATTTTTCAATTAAGTTTCAATTGCAGTTTATTATTAGGCTCCCTGAATTTTTGAGAAAATTACAATGGAGGAATGGAAACAAATGCTTGACAAAATATTCGTTAAAGCCTTTTTTACATCCATTCATTAAAAAATCATAGCAATTCAATTTCCACAAGAAGACATTCAAATGAGCTAAACTTGTTTATCTCAATAAATTATTCCCATTTCAATATGCGATGAGCACACACACACGTGCGCCAGATTGTGAACATTCTTCGCTGGCTTCCATTTGTCAGCAATTTTTATGGCACATGCTGGTCTTGCATTTTTCATTTGCAAGGATCGCTTTTGCATTCCAGCTTTTTTTTTCTTCTCTTACTTCACCATGCTCTGGTAATGTCACCGATGTAAGATTCTTGCCGCTGATGCTCCATACATATTTCACACGGAGAGGGCACAGGGAACCATCAGGAAGGCAAATAATGTCCTCGTCCTGCTGCTGATGCTGCCTCTTCATACAGGAAGCCTCGGAAAAATCATATCAGCCGCTACTAAAAATATCCCATCTGAGCTTGTTTGGTGTTTGCTCAAAGGGTATGCCCTCTTCGTCGAACAGCGCCGTTGGCCTCACTGCAGCCCCAATGGTGATGGTGATGAAAAATTAGGGGCCAGGTGGGGTTCAGCTCATGTCCTTAGTTTGTTTGTTGCAGAAATGATTGTTTTAAGTTAATAAATATCCCAGTAAAGTTATGTATGAATTTTCCTTTGTTGACAAAATCATTCACCTACAAATTTTATAATTTGATGAAACTAGTCCCTTTAAAAAAATCATTTATGCAAGCAGTGAAGAGACCGTCTTACCATCCATGACAGAAAATGATAGAAGTTTTATAAGGGAACTGAAACAAATATTTATTATGAAGAAATTATTTAATTAATTCGGTAATATTTTCCATGGAGCCGCACGGTACTCCAACAGCCATTTTCCCACGATTGCACCGTATGCCAACCAAATTCAACCCCGTTCTAACCCCTTCTGTCCATCCCTATTAGTGAGCCAGGTTTTCACCTGTTCATTTTCTCCTTCATTCCACAGGGGAATTACCAGCAAACACACCGGCGGCCTCCGACCCCTTGGCACACGGAACCCCGGTGGCGACGGAGCGTGTCACGGCGGAGATTATATTTCCATATCACTTTGGAATATTATTGCCGGTGCCAGGAACCTGGGGACGACGACGACGACGACTGTTTGCACATCCACACAGCAGCCGAGGGAACGGACGGAACGGTTTCTGCATGAGCAAACAACATCCTGCAGGTCCTCTCGTGGCTGCCAACCGGTGGAACCGTTCCGCGTGCCAAGTGCCAAGCCAACTAGAGCGCGTGAAATTGTCTGCCAAGTGGAAGAAATCAAATTTCGTCGAATAAACCGTGTGTGTGAGTGTTTGTGAGTCGTACGTTGCCTCTTAATCGAGGCCAACAGCCCAGGTTGTAGTGAGTGTGTTCCAGCTTGAGCAGTCCTTCTGGGAACTTGCAAATGAACAGTTCTCGAGAAAATCAGCGTATTTTTTTAAAATATAATAAAAAAAAAATCATACGCTTTCAATGTCCAAAGAAGCCATTTTATAATTTACAAATCGTAGTGATCATACTATCTTGTGCCACGTCGGTTTAGGGTCAAATTATGTCTAGGATGCCATTTCATATTCAAATATATTATATATTTTCAAAAATATTCAAATATTCTACAAAAACCGTCAAAACTCCGTGCAATGATGTTAAGATCAGATCGTGTAATCTTGACACAGCTGGCAATTTCGACAAGTTGGCAAAGGAAATAAATTAGAGGTTGATTTGACTTTTTTGCATGCACGTCTACTGTTTCCATTTTGTACCATAACTCAAAACTTCGGCAATTGAGGTTACCAGCTCCCTGTTTGCATAATTATTATATACAAGCTGAGAAAAACGCAAGGCAAATTTGTCCAACCCATAATGTTTCATGTTAGGATTTTGTGAAAATGAGTAGTTTTATCGAGTTTTCTAGAACGAAATCCTTTTTTTGCGGAATTTCTGATGCTTTAGAACCAGACTTCATCAATATCTCAAAAGTGATGATAATGTAAATGAGGCATTTTTGCGACAGTTATGTTTTAGTTGTTGAGAAAAAAAGTTTATTTTTTAAATATTTATTATGAAAACAACGAATTTTTTTTATGTGATGAGCTAAGCAATCAATCAACTAAGCAGTCATTTTTTGAAGTTGGTCAACTTCTAAGCATTGCTCTACACTGAAAATATGACAGTACATAATATTACATCTCCCAAGTAACATTTTTTTCCAGGAGTTCTACAAGAGCTCTTCAAAATAGCTACAGCATAGCAGTTTGGACCGCGGTAGGATAAAACTCTCTTCAAAACTTCTTCAGGAGTTTGGAAGAGTACTTGAAGAGAGTTTGATGAAAATGCATATGGGACATTTTTGCGATCAGGAGCAGTTCAGTTTCAGATGTTAAATGAAACATTTTTGACATAAAATCTGTCATATTTCCCAGCCCAAGTAACATTTTTTCCAGGAGTTCTACAAGAGCTCTTCAAGATAGCTACAGCATAGCAGTTTGGACCGCGGTAGGATAAAACTCTCTTCAAGTACTCTTCCAAACTCCTGAAGAAGTTTTGAAGAGAGTTTTATCCTACCGCGGTCCAAACTGCTATGCTGTAGCTATTTTGAAGAGCTCTTGTAGAACTCCTGGAAAAAAATGTTACTTGGGCTGGGAAATGTGAGAGATTTTATGTCAAAAATGTTTCATTTAACATCTGAAACTGAACTGCTCCTGATCGCATAAATGTCCCATATGCATTTTCATCAATTTTAAATTATTGATGCAGTTTGGTTCAAAATCGTGTGGGACATTTATGCGAACATGGGCAGTGACGAAATTTTCATCAGTTTCTGAATTTCACAGCTTTGCACATTTCTTATCGTAAAATTACTTTCTTCAAAAATTATGGTATTCAAAAATTATGGTATTAATTTGCATCATTAGTTTCTTGATACAAGTATTCATACAAATTTGGGCACTGTCTGTAGAAAAAAGTTATTAAAAAAATATTATAAATTGTTAGAATGACTATTCAGAAAAAATACACTGTTAAACAAATTTACTCATTTTTTTCAATTTTTTATCACGAATATGACTGATGTTTTGTTGTTGGCAAAGCTATGAAATTTGTTTTGAAGGATCAAAAATCACACAAAAAAAAACATTTTTAAAAATTGAATTCTAACTCGAAAAATTCTCGTATGTTTGGCAGTATTAAGTCCAAATTCCGTCCAATTTTCAAATTTTCACTATTAAAGCAAATTGTTATAAAAAGGTTTTCATAAAAACTTGCTTACTAACTGCCCATTGCAAATTTGATTTAAATTTTACTTTACAAATTATTGAATTTTCATAGAAAAGATTTGTAAAATCGACTGTAAACTATTCAGAATAGATTGTATTAGAGTGGAAACAGCTTATTCATGCTTTTGCAATCCAAAATAGACTTTTTAATATTTTAACAAATTTTGAATTTTTGGACCACTGATCGGTAAAATTTTTGGATAAATATATTTTTAAAAAATTCATTGCTGTTTTCTGCCCGAGCAGACGGAAATAACTTGGGAATAACATTTTTTGATATTTGAAAATACTAGGCTAATAACATTTTATGTTATTTATAACAAGATTTGTTATTCGTCGTTATGATTTTTTTGTTATTGGATTGTTATTGTAATAACAGACTAATAACATTTTTAGTTATTCTTCGAACAAATCTCTGTTATTATTTTTTGTTATTTTAACAACTAATCCGATCATCCCAATAATAGTTTGAGGTATTCTTCCATAACAAAAAATGTTATTCCAAAGTTGTTTTGGCTGTCAACCAATATCAGACCAATAACAAAATTTGTTATGATAACATAAACTGTTATTAAACTCTTATGCAGAAATGGATTTTACAAGAAAATTCCATAACACTTTTTGTTATTTTAACAGTATTTGTTATTAAAATGGCATGAATTTTGTTATTACCGTCTGTCCGGGTGGCTTAAAATATCGAATAAACTTTGTTTTAATTTTTTTGCCCCCCTCGACCTCAATCAACTTTTAATAAAATTTGTACTAGCCTAAACTAATATTACTTGATATACTATGAACACACTTTTGAGTAGCTGTAATCGAATGCCAAAGTGCTGATATGTCAAAATTAGATGCTCGATGGAATGACATGACGTTCTCCTACTTTTGTAAAATTTTGAGTATATGAGTTATAGCCACTTTTAGGTTAAACTATTCTCCAAAATTGCCTTTTTATGTTTTTATAAAATAGTGTAAATCCTTGTCCAAATCTCTAAAAAATAATTTTGAAAAGCTCAAAAATTTCTCTAAAGTTTTCCTTATTGGACATTATTGATACGGCCTTGCAAAGAATGAAAATGACCAAGAATGATTTTTTCCAAGTTCTATTCAATTGACCCTTAATTTTCAATCGATGATACCTTGAAATCCAATGATCAGATTTGTTAGGCTAAAAAGTGAAACCTGTGTGAAACAAAGTTTCATAAAAATGAAAAAATACAATGAAAAGTTGATTTACGAAAATCTCAAGGAAAATTTACAGAATTGTTTTTGTGTAACATTTTTGAAAATATGTACATATTTTATCTAGGTGTGCTAAGTCATAAATCTGAGATATCAATAAAAATATTATTGACTCGTTGATATTCTTTTGAGAGTTTGCAAATCATTTTTTTCGTGCTTCTATTCGTGTCACTTTTATCAGTGAAAAAAGATTCCCAGTAAAATGTGAATGTTGAGATAAATCCATAGCTGTTTGGAAACTTTAAAAAATGTTCAACTGCTTCCGGAAAATATTTTTAATGATTTTGAAGATTCGTCAAAATTATAAAGTTTTATTTTTATTTATCGCTGAGATGAAAAAAGTCTAAAATCCAAATATCAGAGAAATGACAAACATGTTGTATGAAGATAAGGACGTAACTTTGATACAAAATGGCTTCTTGAAACCAATAGAGTTAATCAAAAGCAAAAAAAACAATTTTCCAGAGAACTGCTCACTTGCAGGAAATAAAAACGAGGTGTTTCATCCAACATACGAAAAACCATCAGATTCTGAGAAGGAAGCCAACAAAAAAAAAAGACCCCGTAAAAGTGTGTGTCTGTGCTAAGAGTTGATGGAAAATGGCGACGGCAACCGGGAAAATATGTAAAATTGAAATCGGAAAATGTTTGCTTTTCGTCACGCTGCTAACGAGTGTTTGCTTCCGAGCCATCCGGAGCGATGAGGCGGCCGCGTCGGCCCCGGACGCCAACCATCCGCAACCGTCGGCGGAACCGGGTAAGGATTCTGCATGTTTTTCTCGTTGTTGTTGCTGTAGGTACTCCTGCTGCTGGGATTTTTCTTGTTTATCTTTTTGTTTGTGCGCCCGCTGACTGACTGTTTTGGGAAATTTTTGCAACCGGGGAAGGGTTTTTTTTCACACGCGCGCCAAAATGAAACCCTATTTTTGCGCGCTGTGCTGGAGAGTGTTTTTCTCCCCCCGGTATTACTTTATAGATTGTTTTGCGAGGAGAGCTCTATCAGTAAAAGGTTTTCGTTTTAAGGAAACCACACGTCACATTTTGGAATAGAAAGTCGTATTTCAATGTCTTTCTTAGAATTTAAAAAAGGCGCAAATTTATACATGCAAAACTGCAAAGCAAAAAAACAACTAATAAAATACTAGTTTAAATATAGTAAGCAACACTGGATGAGCACAAATATAGTTCAAATTATATTACCGATAGATTTTAACATTGATTTCAGCAATTTGTTAGCGTCCCTCTTTACGTCCAGGCTTTACATCAACAATATATTTATTTTCACGTTTTATATTAGACTTTGATAAAATACTGCAAAAATTTGAATTTGAATTTTATTATCTAATTTAATATCCAAAGCAAAATGAGTCCGATGCAAATATTTTTGGAGTTTATGTCCCTTGACTCTGATTGAGACCGAGAAGTGGGGCCGAACAATATATTATTAAACATTTAAACAATTCTTCACTCTTAATGAGTAATAGTTGTCTTTACCTGTTTCACGAATCTAATCTTATACGAACAAAAAATGTAACGAACATATTTAAAAAAAATTGCGGAATTGTACAACGGAAATTCATAAATATTCAAAATTTGTTTTAGAAAAGTCCAGACATGTTGAAATTGATGTTTAACGCAGGAGTAGGAGAGCGTGATATTTCAAATTGTGTTGAGTTTATTGCACAGCCCCTGATCGAATAAATGTACCTTATGCATTTTCATCATTTTTGAGTAATTGATGCAATTTGGTTGAAATCGGGTGCTCTTCCAGAAAAAAAAACAAAATTATCCTGTACTTTCTTTTAAAAAACTTGAGGAAAATTAGTTTTTTTTTCATGAAAACTTAACACGTAACCTTATGTGTTAGACAAACTTGTCTTCATAGGGGACATTTATGCGAACAGGAGCAGTACACTTCTATTTCCTTTGAAAATTTTCAGTTTAAAATAAACATGTATTAAATTAATTAAAGGGGGCGATAATAAATTGGAAAATATTTGGAAAATCTAGGGGGAGAGGGGGTAATATGCACCCCCGGGGCAAAATGCACCCCCTGCTTTTCTCGGTATTTGGAAGAATTTTCCGGGGAAAAACTCATAGAAATTGGAAGCTGAACATTGCTAAACCATGCTGGAAAAATTTCAGCATCGTAGTATAAAAACAGCTTAAGTTATTTGCAAAACTTTAAAATGTTGTGTTTTCATCTAATTTTCATTGAACTTTCATCATGATTTTTGGACAATATAAAAAGCATTTATTGTTATTGCCATAATCTTCACTATTCTGTGGATAGATGAGTCCAAAAACATCAAAAAATGCATTTTTAATTAAAATTTCTGCAAAAAGCGTGGTCGGGGCAAAATGCACCGCTGTGAAGCTCCTTTGTAAAAACAGCGGTGTCATCTAGTGGTGACTAGTGAAAACTGCTTTTACCCGGTGCATTTTGCCCCATGTTGTGGTGCATTTTGCCCCGTTTTGTAGTGCATTTTGCCCCAATGTTGTGGTGCATATTGCCCCGCATGATTGTTTGGAATGAATCAAAAATATTTTTAGAAATTTGATATTTTCGAACAATTTTGAAGATTTTTAAGACTTTTTTCACATGGATAACGAAGAATAATAGTTGTTTAAGAACATCGAACAAAATTCTTTCACAGTAATGCTGTAATGGTTGAGGAATCACAGTTTTCCCTTAGGGGGTGCATATTACCCCCTCTCCCTCTAATTTAGATATTTTGTTGAATTTATTTTAAAAATATTGTTTGATATATTTTTTTGATAAATGTGATATATTTAGCAACATAGTTGGTTCGTATTGGCACCCATAATAAAAAAACGCAATTTATATTTCCCTTTTATAAAAAAATAGTGCCTAAAGGAATTCTAAAAGGACATAACCGGCATATCGATGCCTCTGTGCTCTTTTATGCTAACTAGATAGGAAAACCAGCAAGCTTAGTACAAGAGAGTACAGATGACTTCACCTTAAGCAGTTTGAAACAGTCAATAAATAATAAAGTTTTCAATCTCGATCCGCAATTGTAATATTTGTAAACTTAAACATTTATCGTTTTGTAAGAATAATTTGAGGTTTTAGAGATTTTTAATGATTTCTGCCGCTCTTCACAATAAACTGAATTATTTTAGGGTAAAAATATTATATTTTATATTCTTTGCAAATCAAACTAACAAAAGCTGAAAAATTTGAGTGGTTGGTTTCATTCTGTTTCCTTTTTTATTAGGATCAGATTAAAAAAATGATACATGTTCATTCCCAGCTTATTTGAATTCATAAAGAGAAGGATAAAGAAAAAAAACTCATTCTCGTTGCCCACCAAGTCTGAACGACAAGGTCGATGTATCGAAGATGTTTCCATGGTGGTTGCTTTCTTTCCCACAATGTCTCAAGATTGTGTGGTTATGTTTGGTGTGTGTGTGTGTGCGTTCTGTGTACCGTAACTGGATTAAATTGAATCAATTTTCTATTTTTGTAACCACTCTTACTCCACTCCACTCTTCTTCATAACAGAGGGAGCGGGTTGTGCCAATCTTTGGTTGATACGTTCCGTAAAATACACAACACCAACCAGCTCTTGAGCAGCATCGGGCCATGGGCGCCAGGGAACGAGATAAATTGCAGCCGAGTTTGCTCCATCATTTTCCTCAAGACGTGGTCTTAGGGTGGCATACAAGATGTTCCTTAAAGATGCCATTCACTTTCAACACCCCAACCCTGTTTGTCCTTCGTGTCCCCATTTCAACTGGGGGGAGGAGGAGATGTTATGTTTGGTAGCAGAACGACCCCTTTTACAGTGTTGACTGTAAGATTACGATCCAGGAGCTCGCACGAAACTGTGCGCTGTGGGAACTTTTATGCTAAGTAATGCACATAATGATGGGGTATTTTGAGCAACATTGATGTGTATTTTTAAAATGTATCTGAGTTAATTTAATTTTGTTTAGGAAAATCAAACTTTTTATACTAAATTGAAATTGGATAGAATTGTTCATTTTTTCCTAGATTATCCCAAGAAATATTTTTTGACAAACGATCTAAAAATTCACCTTAGTGAAAAGTTCAAAATTAGTGTATTTTGCCCAGTCTAATGTAATGCTTGGTTCAACAATTTTAAATATATTCAATGAAAAAATCAGAATCATTCACCACAGTTACGTTTTCCGATATTTTAGAAGATCATACAAAACGGAAAAATTAAACTAGACTGAGAATTTTCTAAACTGTCAAAAAATGTACTTTTTCAATTAAATTGAAAGGATATTTTTAAATAAAAAAGAAATATTTTCTAATAAACACTGTCCATTTTTCTTTAAATTTCAAAAATAAGGTATTAAAATATAGTCCTGTACTGTTAACGGTACAGTAAAGACTGCTCTGTACGACGTAATGTAGTCTTTCACTTCCAATAATGCTCGAGAGTAATTAGATTTATAACCCGCTGAGTAATGGGACTTGTCTTGTCCTGTGTGTGCCCTCATCTGTGAAAGATACGAGATCTGTATTCGGGTGGGAGCTACGGCTAAGCTATCAACTCCGGCCCAAGAGTTCATCAAATTGTTTGCTGGCGAAGATGCGATGCGAGCATAACTCTGGCGCTTGCATGCAATGTGTAAAGGGCTTTGCGGTTGTCGTGGTCTTTACACTGCATACGGATAGGCATCTTGACTCTCGGTGGCACAGATTCTTCCGACTGGACGAGAACGGAAGCCGACCATATTGCAATAGCAGATATAGTCGGTAAATCATCTGTGAAATGTGGGCTCGGTCACGTGGAGCTGTGCAGCTAGCTCTGAGCATGAAGGATGTATCATTTCGAGTGGAATTTATTAGCATTTCTGGCAAGCAAATTAATATGAGTTCTGTGGAAAGCCGTTCCAATTATAACAGGATGTAGAATTCTTGGAATCAGATGGAGTGGGGAATAATGGGATTTAAACATTTTTTAATTTTGACTGAACTCTAAATGCGTTTCAATTTCAGAAACCTCCACTGGATGTCCGCCGCCGGATCTAAAGGTTTCCCGCCCGCGGAAGCATTACCCCACCACGGAGGCCCCGTTCGTAACATTCGAAACTACGCAGATCTACGTGCCGCAGGACTTTACGACGGCTGATTTTGAGTTCGTGGACGGGAAAAAGTCCGCCGTGGCTGGTATCAGCCTGGACAACCAGGAGGCCCAGCTGACCCACGATGACACTCCGTTCTGGTGGGAGATGGGCATTCAGAATGCCGAAGCTCGGGAATCGCTGGCCGCGGCCTCATTCCCAGGATCGTCGTACAAAAATCGAGCCAAACGAGCCCTCAGACGTCGACCGGCCCGTCGCTTCCGTCGTTCGTCCCTTTCGGACGGATCGTACGGCCAGGACAACGCCCTGCACCAGGAACAAACACCGGTGATCGTGATCAACAACGTGTTCAACGAAAACGACAGCGATCACAGCGTGTACGACAATGTCTTCCTCAACGGGAACCAGTTGGACGGTGCCGACGGACAGGACAACGACGATAGGGAGGATCGTTACGTGGACAAGAACGAGATCGGGGAGGTGCTGGAGGCGGAAGTCGAGGACGACGGACACGGTGGAGTGGCGGGGATTATGGCCCGAGTCAAGCGAAAGTCGGGCAAAACGACGGGTGCGCTGAGCAGGGCCAAGGGAAGTGGCAGCGACAGCGGAGGCAGCAAGAGTATCACCAGACATAACAAGCAAGGTGAGAGCGGGGTGGTCGGGGTTGAGGTGGGTAGATAGGAGGGTGGGTACTGGAATGATCAGAAGATATAGAACATTGGATGTATGTCACTCAAAAGGCATTTATGCCATTTTTCGAAATTTAAGTCACTTTTAAAATCGTGATCTAAAGAGCTTTTTCTTTTTTTTATATTTATCATATTTTGAAAAGAATTTTAAAAATATGTATCTTTTTTTCATTCAATAATTAAACCTTATCGACTAATCAATTTTCAACTAAATTTTATCTACTATTTTTTTTAAATTAAAAAAAAACGATGATACAGTCTAAATTCGATTATCCGATATCCGCGGAAAAAAATCACTACGGGTAATTCTCTACCAACTCACACGAAATCGGGAAAAGTTGCCCCGACCCCTCTTCGATTTGCGTGAAACTTTGTCCAAAGGGGTAACTTTTGTCCCTGATCACGAATCCGAGGTCCGTTTTTTGATATCTCGTGACGGAGGGGCGGTACGACCCCTTTCATTTTTGAACATGCGAAAAAAGAGGTGTTTTCAATAATTTGCAGCCTGAAATAGTGATGAGATAGAAATTTGGTGTCAAAGGGACTTTTATGTAAAATTGGACGCCCAATTTGATGGCGTACTCAGAATTCCGAAAAACTCTGCCATTTTCCGTCACTTGACTGTTAAAAATATTGGATCATGTCATTTTGATATCTAAACAAAAGGGGTTTGCCTATAAACATCACGAGTTATCGCGATTTTACGAAAAAAGTTTTGAAAAAGTTACTTTTTGCGTTTCTCTTTGTTTCGTCGTCCGCGTCGTGATTTCTTATAAGCAAACCCCTTATGTTGATTTATCAAATTTTTTGTATATGTCTGCTCTACAACTTTGTAGAACATTGTTACACTCTAAAAAATAACCCTACAAAGTTAGAAAAAACACGAAATTTTAAAATGAAAAATTTTGTTCTAAATGAAAAAATGACCCTTCTGGGTCAATGTAGATTCGAAAAGTACATTAAATTTCCCTTAAAATGACATGTTCCAAAAAAATTTACAGTTGAGTAACGGAAAATGGCAGAGTTTTAAAAACTTTTTTAGTGTTTTTTCGATGAAAAATACGTTTTTTCGGAATTCTGAGTACGCCATCAAAAATGGGCGTCCAATTTTACATAAATGTTCCTTTGGCACCAAATTTGTGTCTCATCACCGTGTCAGGCTGCAAATTATTGAAAAACACCTCTTTTTTAGCATGTTCAAAAATGAAAGGGGTCGTACCACCACTCCGTCACGAGATATCAAAAAACGGACCTCGGATTCGTGATCAGGGACAAAAGTTAACCCTTAGGACAAAGTTTCACGCAAATCGAAGAGAAGTCGGAGCAACTGCTGTGTGAGTTGGCGGAGAATTACCCCTACAGAAAATCGAACCTTTCGATAATCGAATAAAGAAATAAAATTTCACCGTTTTTTTGTTTTGAGTTGAGGAGATCAAATTTGTCATCAAAAATGCTCTATAGTGATTAATTAATTTTAAACGATGAAAATGCGAAAATAAAAACAATGATTATTTATGCCTTTTTTCGTCTTTTCGAAATTCCGAAGCCGTCGGATAATCGAGGCTCCAGATAATCGAGTCTAGACTGTACTTTAATTCAATTAACATACGAAGGCAAACTTTGCGAATCTTGTGATCATTCCAGTTAGATATAGAGGCGGGATTTTGTTTGAAAGTTTGAATTGTTTGTGTTGTTGGGTGTTCAGTAGAAACAGCGTGTATAAAATCACAAATCCTGAACTGATGAATTTGGTTTCGATCTGGAATTGGCAATCCGATGCACTTGGACATGACCTGCTCAAATTGAAATTCAAAATTTCGTATCATTACAACCCCGGAGTAGGATTGACTGTGATTTTAGGCAAGGTTCGAAGAGTTTTGTAGAGCGGAAGGAAAAAAGAACGAGAGAGAGCCTGTTAGTAGTTTAAGAGCCAGCCGCACTTGTTTTATAATACTGAAACTAGAACACGATCTAGATCACCCGGACGACCCGGAGCAAGAGGACCGCGGCAAGGGCGGCCGTACCTCCGAGGACGCCACCCTGCAGCTGCAGGGGCTACCCGACCAGGGTGATTCCATGGTACGTGGTAAGCGTAAGTCCGGTAAGGCCACGGGTGCTCTAAGTCGTCCGAAGGGCGGTAGCGATAGTGGCAGCAAAAGTATCAATCGCAATTCCAACAAAGGTGAGCCTTACTTGGTAGTGTGACCCATCTTACTTTAGGATCATTCCTGTTTTTTTGAATTTCTTGCACTTTTTAACACCTCGAGCATTTCGCTGCAGAATCCGCTAAGGAAAGCCGCATTTAAGCAACGCTTCTTCGACAGAATTCCGCGCGCCAAATCACTAGCATATTCCATCCACAGCCAGAACCATAGCATTTGACCATTATTAGCCCAATAAAGAGTGTTTTCAGCTTTCATAACGCTTCAAAAACTCAGCTTTTGACCGCTTTGCGCATCAAACAACAAAGAGTTGGCTCAATTCGGAAGACTAACCCCCCCATCCACCAACCCCCAGGAAACTTCGACGAGGACGGAAGCTACGTTCCGCCGCTGCCGGACTCGCGGGAGAACCCCGACCGGGAAGAGTCCAGCGAAGAGATCGAGGAAAGTCCCGAGCTGCACCAGTTCCGCGAGGTCTCCGAGGTGCGTTTCCAGGGTGAGGTGGGACCGCTCGGGGGACATCGGCTGTGCAAGATCCAGTGCGTGGGCGGTCACTGGGTGGGACCGGTTTGCGCGATGAACGAGCACGAGCAGGACGAAAACGGCCAGCTCAAGTTCGAACCGCTGTACAAGCGTTGCGTGGTGGACCACATTCCGCCGCATCTGCTGCTGAGCTACAAGAATGTTTCTGTGGTAAGATGATGCTTTGATTTGTTTTTGTAAGACAATGGAGTAGTCACAGTGGCTTACATTTTCAGACTCTGGGCTGGGATCTTCCACATGGACATACCTTGCAAGCGCGATGCCGCGATTTGGGACTCTACAAACTGCTGGGTGAAACGAAGGTTCTCTGCTCCAACGGACTGTGGGCTCCGAAGATGCCATCCTGCGTCCCGACTACACTGCTGACCAATTATTCTGGTAACTTATACCCACTTTTATATTGAATATTTATATTGATATTTTAAAATTTTAGATGACAGTCCTCCGTCAATTCGCATCAAGGTGGGAGTCGGTTCGGCAGCTTACGAGCCTTCCGGTGTGTTGGCAGTTCTTCCAACCAGTACCATGCACTTGGATTGCATGTACCCACGACGCCGAGGATCTCCCGAATGGACCTGGACCGGGTGGTTCCGACAATACCTAACCGGTAGGCGATTTGAATAAGGTCGTTTAGCATTGAACTGCTCATCACAATTGGAGTTCTACCACCGTGAAAATCTGAAATCTCTGCTCACCTCACATCCTTGTTCACAGCAGCATGCGTTCCTATCTCGTGTGTTCGATCTTACATCGATTGCTATCCTTTCTTCCCGCCCCCTTGTAGAAAAGCCCGGCAGTAACGTAAACCAATTCAACCCAATACCTGATTTTTTCAATGTAGGTTGGTCTGCGGTTCCGGAGGAGAAGGCCTCCCGATACCGGCTCACCATCAAGGACATCCAGGCGCAGGACTCGGGCACGTACACGTGCGCCTCGCCACGTGGCCTCACCAACAGTATCGTGATTGTGGTGGCAGGTGGGTGAATTTCCAGTTTGGACAGTCAACTGAAATAATGAGTTTCGATTTCAGTTTCACAATGTGCAGCTTTGACCGAGCCAAGACCACCGTTATCACTACGCCTAGAAGGCATTAAACTTGGTCAGAGGGCACTTTATCGCTGCCCACTTGGGTACTCCCTGCAAGGAACAGCGAATGCAACCTGCTTGGCTTCCGGTGAGAAGTTGATCGATCCAAGCTTAACTCCACACTAACAAACATTTTTCTTATCTCAGGAAATTGGTCCTCGCCGCAACCCAACTGTCATCCGATCCAGTGTCCGCCGCTGTTCCTGGAAGATCCGCACCTGAGTCTGGTTGAGCTCAACACCTCGGCCTGGGGACGTGCCGTTTTCCGCTGTGCCTGGGGATACCGCCTCAGTGGTCCGCCCGGGTTGGAGTGCGAACCGAACGGCCACTGGAGCGGACCCATTCCGAGATGTCGTGGTATGAGTGCGCTGGCGTCCAGCAAGCAGAACAATCATGATTCATGAACATTCATTCTGTACAATATGTTATCGCATCGCATCTCTCTATCCGCATATGAACCATGCTTAACTTTAAGTCGTCCCTCAGGGTTACATCTTAAAGAGCAAGCCAATTGAAAGCGATACTCATACATCATGCTATCGTGTCTGTTCGATTCTTACTGGAAGGCACCATTTTCCTACATTGGCGTACAGAGGTTAAGTGTTACTCACACAAAAGATGAACATTTTTACTAAAGCTGAGAATTCATTGAATGACTTACCTTCAAAATCAAATCAAACCATCCACATTAACGACCCCCGGGTCTTTTGTGGTCTCTATTGCAAGTTTCTGCTCTAACCTAGGAGTCCGAAGGCTTGAATGGGGAGAGCACCCAAACCTCTTTCTACTCCAAGAAACCTTCCACCCCAGTGTTTGAACTGACGACCTTTGGATTGCGAGTCCAACCGCCGCCAGCGATTCCACCGGAATAGGCTTGGTTTGGTGTGTTGTTTGTACTTATGGCATGGAGACGACTCCTACACTTGGAATGACTTAACGGCCTAACAACCAAGGCCGGGACCGACATTTTACTTCCTCATCCGATGGAAGGTTGGAGCAGATGGGAATCGAACCCGAATGACTTACCTTACCTACCCTAAATTTGACTTAATTCTCCTCGACATTCCCTAAAACTTTCAGCGCAGTGATGAAAGAATCTTCATCAGAAGAAAATCTTTTGATGCTCATAAAAAATAAAATCGGAGGGGAGCATGGCTCTCCTCTCTCGCGCACGAAAGATCCGTTAAAAGAAACTCAAAAAATCATCATCTGGATTATTCTTGCAGGTGTGACGTGTTACGTCCAAAAACGACCTGTCACTATTTGTTAATGAACAATGTTTGTATGCAAAATGAACTAAATTAATTTTAGTGGTCTAACATTGAGATTCACAAAAATCTTCAACTGATTATTTTTTCGGCAAGTTCGAGAGTGGTTTTCTTTTGCGTGATTGGCCTCCTCTCTCTTTCGAGGGTGATGAAAATTCGCCAGCGAAAAAGGTTTTTTGCGATTTCTGATTCGATTCCGGATTCATAGGATCTGTCGACACCGACTACCAACTCTGATTCTGACTCCACAGTTCTGTGCAAAAATATGTTTCTCTTTAAAACTTACCTCTGAACGCCACTGACCATCACCTTCTCATCACCTTACAAATGAGCACCTGTCCTGTATGTTCGGTTTCTAATCCCTGCCTGCTCACCCGACTGCCATCATCATCCTCCAGCGATCCAGTGTCCGCAGCCGTTGATTCCGCTGAACGGACGCATCGACGGGACGAGCGGGCTGAACATGTTCGGCCAGCGCAACAATCGGTACGCCGTCGGTGCGTTGGTCACCTTTAGCTGCACCGAGGGCCACCTGCTGGTGGGGGAAGCGTCGATAGTGTGCACCGAAACAGGCTTCTGGTCCCATCCGCCGCCGTTCTGTAAGTAAACGAGTGCACAGTGTCACCTCGTCGTCGTCCGTTTGTCTCTGTAGCGTGACTGTAGAAGCAGATTAGTGAGTGTTTTTAGGGTAGTTTTACTGTTTCGAGAAATCATAAAAAAAATCACAAATTTACAATTTGCTTGCTCGACACACACACACCCCCGATGTACCACGTGCGACCTCGATCCTTATAATCTGACCATCCAATTGATCACAAATGACCGAATAAATTTCTGCTTCCCTCACGATTGGTCCGAGAACCTGCCAAAGTCTTCACGAGCTCTCGCTACACGTGTCCGGTTTGCGTGGCGTGGTGGTGTCAGAATAGTGTTAGTGTCACGAATGAGTTACTCCTCGATCCGATCAGATTTGAACCCTAACCTTTCGTTTCCCATGATCCATCTTCCCTTCCACAATCCAGGTAAGGCCCAGTGCCCGTACCCGGGAGATCCCCCGAATGGATTGATAGCTCCGCTAAAGTTCCACTATGACCCGGGAGACTACCTGACGGTGCAGTGCCGACCCGGCTTCGTTGAGCACGGAGTCAACGGTGGACCGCCGGAACGTCCGCGCTGTACGCCCGAAGGAGACTGGTCCGGACCGGTGCCCCAGTGTCGAAGCTACGAGGAGATCTAACCAACCCAAGGAACCCGGACCCCGGAAAATCGCATTGTGATAACACAGTAAAGATTCTATACAGGAAACTCTTGTATGACAAGAGAGGCGGAGTGGACACGGAGTTACGTGCAGCCTGTTCTCGTTACGTAATCTTCGAATGGTTTGATGTTTTTATGAAAGTACAACTTGAAACGGTTTACCCCATGTAGAGCAGACAAAAACACACACACACATATATAGTATTTGAAGCCATCCAAGAGACACGTGGTACTGTACCTTATAGTAGATATCAGTAGTTTTCCAAAATAAGCGTTTAGGATGATGATGAGAGCGACAACGCTCCGGAAGCAATTCTTTGGACGAATTTACCTTCACAATAATTATTATCCAACTGCAGCAGATTTCTAGCACGTAAACCTAGTCGTTTATTGCGAATCAGATAACATTGTCGACAAACCGCGCAATAACAGAAATTGTTTCTATGTTCCCACCTATATATATCAAAAAACAGCAGCAGCCTATATATCCCCCCTAACACCCAACTCTTGATCAATCATATCAATCCAAATGAAAAACATTTACTTTGTCTAAAAATTTATCTATCAAAACCAAGAAAAAAAAATCTATGTAAAACGCTTAGATCAAACCGATCGACACAGAGAACAAACATACACAAACTCTATAATCAAAACCGCTTAACTTACCACATTTAACGATTATTCTTACTCTCACGCTTCACTTTTTCAAACTCACAGTTTGTTCGATAGTTTAAAACAAACAATGATGGAATGTATACTTCCCAACCACTGACAACAGTTAAGTAATCCAAAGTAAGTTACATACAGTTTACAAGTTGCATAAAAAACAGGCTCATAACAGATTGTTTTAACAGTATAATCAACCTACAAAAAGGTACTTCATTAAAAACATAGTCCTAAACTCTAGGGAAACGCTTGAGTTTGAGTAACTTTTCCAACGAACAGATGTTCCATTTAAAAATCAAATATACATCCCACTGTTACTGTGAAATCAATTATTATTGCATGGAGAAATAAAGTACATGTATTAAAAAAATGCCCTGCGAAAGCATTCGTTTATTTTTTCGACATAATTATGTAAGAGCTTCCTTGAACGATTTCAAGGATCGATTATTCGATGCTTGAATAAAGATACTTTAAAGATTTTTTTATGCTTATTCTACCATTTTGGAGCTCAGTCGGTAAGTATAATGACTTACTGTTGATCGTAGAAGTTTGTATGGAAAAAATAACGAAAATATATCGAGAAAACATAGGTTCAAAATGTTGCCGGCTGGTGGCGCTGGTTTTTTTTCCAAATTTGTCCAAGGGTACGATTCGTGTAGGAAACTCAATTACCTAAAACTTTGTCGAAGGGTGCGAAACGTTACGAGTTGGTTTTAATTTATGGTGGTTCATTAAAAATATAGTTGTTTTTTTTTATTCGATACAGAGGCCTGGTACTTAATATAAATGATCTGTTTTGATTGAAAAAGTTTTTTTATGTGGTAATGCCAATACACGGAGAAAAAAGTGTTCCCAAATTCGTGAACACGTGTTCATGCATTTGGGAACCACGAACAAAGTGTTCAAATTCCATGGTACGTTATTGAAAAACGTACCATGACATTTCTCATACATAATCGAGTCTGGAAATAGAAATTATACTCTGTTAAATAGGCAATTACAAATTTTATTAAAAGTCTTATCTATCTGCACCACCAACAAAGAAAAATATTTTTTTTTGGGAACTCAGATTGGACTAATTGGAAAATCCATTGAATCCATAGATGGAAAATGCATAGGTTCGATTTGAGCCCCCAACAACCTACCCAAATTTGGGACCAATTGAACCAATTGGCTTTCCGCAAAGCGATTCAAATATTTATGGGAAATCCCTCTTTTTACATTTTCATTTTTATAATTTTCAGTTACCACTAAATTTACAAACTAACACCGTAGAATTATAGTATTGAATGTCCACCATAACTTTCCCAAAGCAAGTATACCCGAGCAGACGGAAATAACGTGGGAATAACATTTTTTGATATTTGAAAATACTAGGCCAATAACATTTTATGTTATTTATAACAAGATTTGTTATTCGTCGTTATGTTTTTTTTTGTTATTGGATTGTTTTTGTAATAACAGATTAATAACACTTTTTGTTATTCTTCGAACAAATCTCTGTTATTATTTTTTGTTATTTTAACAACTAATCCGATCATCCCAATAACAGTTGGAGGTATTCTCCAATACAAAAATTTTTATTCCAAAGTTGCTTTAAACCAATATCAGACCAATAACCAATTTTGTTATGATAACATAAACAGTTATTAAACTCTTATACAAAAATTTGAATTTTTCAAGAAGATTCCATAACACTTTCAGTTATTTTAACAGTATTTGTTATTGAAATGGCATGAATTTAGTTATTACCGTCTGCCCGGGATAGCCTTCTATCTGGTTTCTGAAAAAGATACAGAGTTTTAAAGAGAGACATTTCAAAATAAATATTTTCTGGCCTACACTGCCAGTACTTCGGTAGATATTTCCTATTTCCTTACAAACCTTGCAAAATGGTGTCTTAAGAAAAGTTATTGTACATGAATGTGGCTTTAATTTAAAATTATTGACATGCAGGGTGACACACCTACAGGGTGTCAAACAAACTCAAAGTTCTACTGGTGACCTTTTAATGCGTTGGTGTCTTTGGAAAAGTTTTTAAGCTAATTATTTCAAGAAACTTTGACATGGGGATAAGGGAGCACATCTACAGGGTGTCAATCCATTTCTAGCTTCTATTTAAGACCTTTTAGATCACTGTAATGTGTGTGAAATGGGGACAAATTGTGAATTAGGCCTTCCACGCACTGACTCCGACCTCGCCTTCATAACTTTGGAAATTGGAAATAATATGAAACTGGGTACCGTTATCTGGGGTGAAACTGCTGTCCCTATTCAAACTGTAGTCCCCATTCGCCCCAGTTGACGGTATCTCTGATTTAAATTTATTTTTGTGTTCATGAAGTTTAATTTTATTGAATTTTAGTTCCCATCGTCGCAGTATCCAAGTTTATCCCATTTGTCGCAAATTCCTCCTGGAATATGTAATGTAATTTCATGTAGGTTCATCCAAAACCATCTGTTTCAAAATACTTTACCGCTCTTCCAATACTTGTCCGGACAATTGGCGCGCATTTTTTCGGTAAGGCAGAGCAAAAAACCATACGCAAAGAAGCTGCACTTGTACTGGGTTTTCGTCAAGTGTGACCGTTGCTCGTTGGTAATCCTGACGCACATCTCAATGAGCCGTGCCATAACGTCCCTGGTTTCCTCGTCCAGGTGTTTGGTGAGTTCATTCGACTTTTTAACGTCCACCCTGTCCTTCTCTAGAATACCTTGCTTTTCCATCTGGCATTTTACGGCACACTGGAATTTTTATTAAAATATTTTTAAAAATGATGCAGTGTTCTTCAAAACATTTGACCTACTACAATTTGATTGTCCCTATCCAAGGCCATATTTTTCAATTCCTCCTGACAGGCTTGCCGTTGGTAGTTTGACGGTGAAGTAAAAAATTGAGGAAAGTCACAACAAGCATTGACTTGAGCTTCCTGAAAGAGACAAGAACCATTTTTAAATAAATAATTTAAAACTATTAAATAAAACCTTTAACGAACATATTTTTTCCTGTCGATACATTCCTGGCTGTTGGCTTGATGAAGCTGTAAAAATATTCAAGGGTTTTGATATCAGCGCATAAAACTAAACAAAATTATTTATTTTAAAAATATACCGTTAACACTAGAAATCCAAGAGCAACTGTTGTAAGCATATTGAAGACGGAAAATGATGCTAGCTTTTAATTCTGAATGTGCCAATAATCTGAGTATGGTTTGCCTTGAAGCTTTCATGCACATCACATTGTTGAGGGCAAATTGTGAATTTTTAATTGAGAATTTAATTATTCTGAAAAAAAAGTTTTGTTTTATTGATATGAAAAAATAAAACTGAAAAAATATATATTACCATATACTTCAAAACAGCGATAAATAGAATTTTAACCTAAAAAGTTAACTGCAATTTACCAAATTGGTGCTAGTTTAAAATCTGTATCACGGTGGTTTTTAAAAGCTATAGAATTAGATAAATATGGGTAATTTTAAGTCTAGTCTATTTAAATTAGTCACATTATTTTTCCACAATCAAATCAAAGTAAAAATGTACTATAGCAGTGTAATTTGTTTAAACCACAAAAAAAGATCTTCAATATTCTTTTGTAAACAAAACAAAATTGCAACAACATAAAAAATAATCTGATAACACCTTTCTGTCTTCCGGCAACAGTGATGATTTTTAAAAGCAATCATTTATACGAGATGGTATCGTTTCACACATTTTAATTATTGTTTACCTTAGCTGAAATCGAAAAACGCGTCCATATAAAAGTTGAATAGTTGGAAATATTTCTCTCAGAAAGACTGGAGCTTTCCCAAAAGTATTGCTGCCAAAAAATATCAAAATGCATTTCTTTGGCTTGTTCATTGTTTTGCTGGCCGTGTCCTTTCAGGTATTTGATCATTTTATTTTGGATGAACTGAAAGTTTTGATACATCACTTTATTTCAGGCAATGGTTAATGGAGAGGACTGCATTGATACAAAGACGCAGGTATTTTGGACATTATTTGTATTTTGAATCTAACTTTAGTTACAGATGGCATTTTCCAATAGGCAAAAGAAATTGCAGAGTGCTGTGATATGCACAACCCAATCGATTTGTCCGTTGCCGAGGAGTGTGTCGAAAAGTACAAAGATCTTTCCGGGGAAGAATTGATCGCGGTAAGAAGTATTTTTTTCAAGTTTGAAATTAATTTTTAATTAACAAAACAAAATTAGTGCATCTACGAGTGCGTGGGCGACAAAACGGGAGTCATTCAGGGCACCACAGTGAGCAAGGACAAGCTGTTGGAAAGTGCCAACAATGTACCGGACGAGGAGATGAAGAAGGTGGTGATCGCCGCCATTGAACTGTGCACTGAACAGGCTGCCAAATTGGCTGAGGAAACTGCCAACCACAGCATGAAGTGCAGTCCTTTTGCGTTCATGGTCGGGGAGTGCATCATGCGGCACATCTATGCCGAGTGCCCGGAGAGTTTCTGGAAGAAATGTGAGATTTTTTGCGTATTTTTGTATGGTCTCAGAATAATTAGATAATTTGTTCAATTTCAGCTGATGTCTGCGATAAAATCAAAGCCGGAGTTCCAAAATGTCCTCAGTAAATGAGAAGTGACGACACCAAAAAAAATTTCAATAAAATGTGTTTGATATAAATAATTATATTCTTTTCATGAGGTACTGGTCTGTTATTCGAGACCCCGTTTTTTGACCGGTAAAAAATTTGAAATTGAAATATTACTAGTGTCGTACTATAAAATGAATCTAAAAGTTTAAAATTATAATTCTCAAATGGAAAAGGGGTTCATTGCAAAATGTTTCGGCTCTATGTAATTAAATTTGACAATTTCTGTTTTTATGTGAAAAAAAAATAGACAATAAATAGAGGGTTGAGCTATTGCATTCTACAAACTGATTACATCAACTATGTTTTTTCGGGAACAGTTTTAACATTGAGCACATTGACATTTGTTTAATTAACGAAATTTTTATGTAAAAAAATGCACGCGATTTGGTGGTAGGTACAAATTATTAAAAAAACGTATTTGATGTCAAAAAGTTTAAAAAAGTAACAATCAAGGCCGAGATCAATACTATTTCATGAATATTTTAACGACCTTTTTCATTCCTGCAATTACACAGAGAGGTCATATTTTCTTTTGGAACATATTTATTGTATTTTGGTTGAGCGTTTTAGTAGAGTATATTTTTTGTTACTTTGTAGAATTGAAGTGGAAAAAAAGAATTGAAGTGGAATAAACTGTTAAATATGAACAATTTTCAGAAAAAAATGTTTAGAGCCACTATGCTTAGTGAAAAGCAAACCTCGAGCCAATTTTTTGATATTTTGGTGATTTTTGTTAATTTTTGAATAAATACACTCAACCCCCGGTGGCTTATAACTTTTTCGTTTGACATAGTTTGTACCCCGTTGGTTTGAAAAAGTTAAACTGAAAAGTGACGAACTGTCACTTTTTACACGGCGCTCACGCACAGTATCAAAACAAACGTTTGGTAGTGTGCGTAAATTCCGTGTAAAAGGGATGTCAAACTAAGTGACTTCGTTCGTTTGACAACAATTCGTATTTTCAGATAAGTTAAAAGCGATTACTCACAAAAACAGAATAATTTGAGACTCGTTTAATTTTTGTTTGGCTATTAGGGTTATCTACGCCCTGTTAGGTTGGTCCAAAAAATTGCAATATTCGTCGATTTTCGCAAAAACCACATTTAAATTTTTTTTACTGATTTTAGATTTCTTGGTCGCAAATGATTGGTTTGATTATTTGATAGGCTTAATAAGAAAATTTAGTTTGAAGTTTCAAAAACCTAGCCGGACATTTGAAAAGGTTGTATGAAGACTTTAAATGCTGCTTTCAAGGATCCTATGTTTGAAAATATTTTATTGGATTACTCGAGAAATTTTACTTAACATAACAAAAAATGGTGAAGTTGTAACAACAGGATTCCGATATACGATTTTTTGACGCACCGTGTGCAAAAAACAAGAAAATGTCGGAAACGGGTAAAGTCAACTTTTTTCACTAAAACTGCGATAATTTTAAAATTTGAGCGATGACCTCTACTACTAGTACCAAAAGTTGCGTCTTTCATTACAGTCTACACTAAATATAATTAATTTTTGTTCATGCTTTTTTTAAGTGTTGAATAAATGACAAAATAGAAAAAAATATATATTAAGCATGGATTTTAGTACCTTTATTTCAATAAATTCGAAAATAATCTAAGCTAGCAGAAACCGGTCCTTCATCATTTCGCCCCAAGTGTTCGAACCCCAGCATCACCTACTGATGGTGACAGTACGGAGTGCCTCCCCGAATCTTGTCACACAGCTCGCTGGACTGGAAGTGCTCGTCCGGGCAAACCCGATCGATCTCGAACACGAAGCACGTCTTCAGCTCCAGCGCGTACGGATTGCACTTCAGGCTGTGGCCCTGGATGCTCTGGATGATCTCGTCCGACGTGCCGGCACACTTTTCAAACACTGCCTTCCAGGCATCGCCGACCGCGCCTCCCTGGGCGTCCGCAAACCCGTTCAGCGTGTCCAGGTTGACCGAGTTTCCGCTCACGATTCCGTTCCGTTCGCTGTAGCACTCGAAGAAGCACTGTTTGGGAAAAAGTTGAGTTGTTTGTAGAAATTGAAAAGTTTTAACAGTTTGGAGTCCTCTTACGGCATACAGATTGTGGACATCGGAAGCCTTTTCTTTGGCCTCGTCAGCACATTCCTTGGCATTGTCGCCTGGCAGAACCGGAGGCATTGAGCAACATCCTTCTATCTCGTCTTTCTATGCAATTATTTTTCATGAGTTTAAATTTTCAAATGTAACTTTAAAATTGTATTCTTACATGCTCATCGTAGTCGATGCAATCTTCTCCAAGAGTAACCTAAAAAAAAATAAAGCAATGAAAATAGTTTGGTTAAGCTTGTGCTGGAGCGATTTGTATTAAAAAGCACCTTTGCCAAGAGTACAACACACGACAGAAGTAAAAATGAGCTTTTGTGCTGCATTTTTGTACAAGCGTTGAGCAACTAAAATGTAGATGCTAAATTTTGCATTTATAGGCTTTATTTGCTCGCGAAAGCCAAAGTCATGGTCACATTTTTAGCTAAAAGGTGTTATTATGATACATTGATGATCTCCATTACATTGAATGATACGGACACAACGTATAATTATTTGAACTGGAAACTATTAGTTGGTCGGATGGGTATTATAGATTTCAAACAAATAAGATAAAACTCAGCTGTATTTATCATTTCGGCGTGCTTGTGTTTTCTGGCCATTCAGTCATAAAAAAACTTTTTTTTATAAAGACATCGTGTGATACTTTTTGCATCGTTTTTAAGAAAAATAAGCTTGAAATAGAATATTTTAACTCCTTTTATCCCGGAGCAATATTAACATTTCATTTCTTTATTATTTTTTACTAAGTTAACTAAACTACCAGTTAAAAAAATGGAAAAGTAAGATAATTAGAAAAAGACAAAATTGAAAAAAATATGTTCATTATTACTAAAATAATCGATGATGATGTGAATAATAGTTATGTTTAAAAAACAAATTAATATAATGCTAAATTTCTTCAAAAAAATCTTAATAAGGTTTGACCAAAAATAAATCTCTTACTATTTTTTTAGGATAATTTGAATTTAAAATATAGACCAATTTTACATCTAACCAGAACACTTACAAAAAAGGACTGAATTGATTGAATTGAATTTGTTTAGGGAGTTGACAACTTAAGATGAATTTTTCTTCGCTGTTCAAGTCGGTTCTGGCAAAATTGCATTGATTGAAATTTGAATGTTTCATAATTTATGTGTTCCCTGTAGATTTCATTTCCCAAAGCTAGATTTGTTCAAAATGTCACAAAATATCACTTTTTTGAAGAATTGTTCAAGAGTCTCAGCAGTACTAGAAAACATTCAAAAATGCTTCTTCTTGCGTATCTCTGCTATTTTTCATCAAATCTTAATGGGTCGAATTCAAATCAAATCATTACGGGTCTAATTATTTTGGCCAAGGAACCCCCAGAAAAAAATTATTTCGATCGGACAACTGCTGTTTTCGTAAGGGATTGCTGAATAGTTATACAGAAAGTTGCCAAGCTATCGTGGCCGTGAGGTTACGGGTTTCGCTTTGTAAGCGGAAGGGTTCGATTCCTGCCTGGCCCGGAAAAGTCAGGTCCCTTAAAAGAGTAAATGTGCTCACTGGGAATACTGACCGGTAGGTGATGGGTTTAGACTAGCGGCGTGCTGTGTGTCCACCCCAGAGGTCATGATTTCGATTCTCGTCCCGGGATAATGAAGTTTTAAGTCAACCATTATTTACAGTTTGTCTAGATTTTCTAAACCTCAATTGAATTGAATACAACAGGTTCACTTTTTGTCGACATAAACATTTATTGAGTGAATTAAAAAATCATAAAAAAAACAATTAAAATAACGTCACATTTCCGAATCCTAAAAATAAGAGACACAAATCTCACTGTCACAGACAATCATATCGAAGAAAATCTCATCAAATTATTTCACGAACAGCATACTACTTCTGCAATCACAGAGTTCCTGTCTGCAGTGCGGTCACAGCCTGCTTGATCCGCTTGATATCTCGTGCATAGGTGCGACAGCACCCGCCAATGAATCGTGCCCCCAGATCGATCCACTGCGGCACGTAATGTTCCAGGGGGACGCAGTCCTCCTTGCCTTGCCATCTAAAATTAGGTAATTTTTAGGGGACTTGCTGTAACAAATAGAAGAATCATAAGCTTACCCAGTCTCAACGCTGTAAACCTCTCCCGAGTTGGGGTACACAATCAGCGGGATCCGTTCCACCGACGATCGTTTCTCGTTGACAGCCCGGAACAGAGGCGTCACAAACTGCGGATGGACACAGTTGACACCGAGCGCGATGAGATTTTCGTTTCCTAGCAGTTTGGCCTTGTTCCAGATGTACGAAACCGTTTCGGCGAAGCTCTCTCCGCGTGCAAGGTGGGCACTGTCCTTGCACTGGAACGAGATCCAGAACTTTACGTGTGGGTAGTCCTCGGTCATCATCTCCAGCATGGCATCGGCTTCCATCTGAGGGGGGATCAGTAAGATTATTGAACCATCATTCTCGAACTGGTATATCAGGAACAGTTACCTTGCACGGAATTGTTTCTATCCCCAGCACATCCACGCCAGCCTCCAGACAGGCGTCGATTCTACTGCGGTGCCACTTCTGAATAGTGTCCGCCGAAACGTAGTCCGCGTACTCTCCGGTGTACTCCGATCCGTCATGCAGATGTGCGCCGTACGGTCCAATCGAGGCCACCACCAACGGAATCTCCCGGATGTCGCTTTCCGCCAAGTGCTTCGTCCGGGCCATGTGGGCCAACTTGACCGTCGATTTGATCAGCTGAATACTGGCCGCTTCACTAAGGTCCAAATACTCCCCGTAACCTTCGATACTGGCCTGGTATGTGTTGGTCATGATGCACTGAGCCCCAGCCTCCAGAAAATCCAGATGGGTCTTGTACACTGCGTTCGGATTGGTCGCGTTGAACCGGGCACTCCACAGCGGATCTCCGTCGACGTGTTTCCCCACATGCACCGACAGCTGGGTCGCGAATCCACCGTCCAAAACCGTCACTGGCAGTCGGCTGCTGGTCATCCTTCCTCACTTGGTCAACGGTAAAACAAAGACTGAAAGTAAAGCAGGGAGTGATGATCGTTTAAAAGAGCCGAAGCGGGACGTTATCAGTGAAATATGAAGAACAAGGGCGATAACAACACTGTGCTTTGGCGAGCAGTGTTAGACTTCTAAGGGTCAATTGGTGGCAACCTTTGTAGAAAGAGTGCAATTAGTTGCTTTCCATAGAAGAGATATGCAGACATTTGAAAGTTCAATTCAAGCCATTGCTCAAAACAACAAATTTGCTTCATATTGAATTTAAATTTCGAAAATTTGCGAAATAATTTGAAACGTTTGACCCAATTCTCAAGGCCATACTTTCCAGTATAAGTTGAATAAACTGTAAGAGTTTCTTTACCGCTTACAACCGGTTTAAGTATGTTGATAAAGTGACTTTGTAGCTGTTTTCAGAAACAAACATTGGCCTCTGATAACCTGCCAAACTCACCGGGTGTGGATCGGGCTCGAACCAACTGCTCTGGAAAATGGATGATGCAAGTGTTGCTGCGTGAGAGGATTCTTGACCTTGTCTGGTTATATTTTTTGTTGCTGAATCAAATATTAATCGTTGAACAAGAGGTAAGACTAAAACTTCTTTAGCTCATTAGCATACTGACAGAATTTTTTATCACATCCAGGAGTGCGAAATGACCAATACCAAATTTCGAGATAATCGCTTTAGTAAACCCCCGTTTAATTTGTTCAGTAATAAGTTATTCTAAAAATTTGGAGAGTTTGTTAAAAAAAAAAACGAAGTTGACTTTATAGCTGTCGGCCACCATTGCTAGTACCAACCACTAGTGTCTTCCTTTTTAACTACAAGGACTTCGCCGCTCTGGGCTCCTAAGTGTACTAGAGTATGGCACGGAGCGACGGCGCCGAATACCCATATTTACACAAAGAATTTTAGAGCGCCCGCCGCGGGATTCGAACCAGCTCTGGATTGTGAGCCAGTGCGCGGTCCAATTGATCCACACGGGCGGGAGTTTGTTAAACCCTACAAGAAAATCCAGTTTGACTCATGAACAAGATGATATGCTGAAATGATCATTAGTTTTTGATCACCGTCCATCAAAATACATTTGAACACATTTAAATACATTTTCTAAAATATAATAGAGGTAAAATGAGTTTAAACCTATTTGGAATAAAATTTTGTTAGTGTTTAACTGTATACAAAATTCACATCAGTTATGTCGGTGCATATTTTGTATAGCTAAACAAGTTTTTTTCTTATAATTAATATTAATAAAAAAGAAAAGTTTGTTATAATGATTTTACTTTCAGCACCACCAGGTTAACACTTCATAGTGATAGCCAGTAGAAAAGTGGCTCAAGTTTTCCTCTACGTGTGTCGTTTTAACCCCTTCTCCCCTAATAATGTATTTCAGTTTTGGAACACTTTATGCTTGAAATTATTATTATAAAAACTGAGCTGAATTTAATTTGGATTATGTGGAAAAAACCATCAGGATTAGTTTTGTAGAACAAAAGTTGTTAAATTCTCCATCTTCGAGTTGATTTATAACTAAATGCTACAGCAAACTAGTCTGCGACTACAATAACAACACATTTTCTCCTTACAAAATGGAATTCATTCACTTGACCGAACGGCACCATCTTGGAGCTATTTTGAGATGATTGGTAAATATTTACATACCCACCAAGCAAGTTCAACAAACTCTGACAATGTATTATTTGTAGCCAACGTGTTCAAAACCAATGCAACACTATTGAGTAGTAAACTCATTGTTATTCTTTAGATTTGCATCACAAAACAGAACAACTAACCACAGCCACGATCTGCAATTTTGTCTCAACTGGAAGTCAACTAGTAGTCCTTGGACGCGAGGTTGAACAAACGTTCACTCTGTGTCTATCTCCTTCAGCGCGACAGACATCACTCACTACGGTATGGTCTATTAGAGATTATACTTACATCGAACTAGCCTCGTCCTATACAATGCAAAAGCTGGCAGAGATGGGGGAAGGCAGCACGCGCGCACAGCACTTTGCCCGTTGATACAATTTGTTTGGTTCGTTTAGTCCAAGCCAAGCAATAACAAAAACACCATTACACAGAGAGAAGGCACCTTATCACTCTTCCCCGCAGACTCAAACTATTATCAAACTTGACGGACGGGCGGGCGGCACTAAACAGAGATTAGTAGATAACGCGCTAAAATGAAGTAATACTTGTGTTGGATTAGCAAACAAACAATCCGAGTTTAGTTTGTTCCTTGGGGGGTAGCGAAAACCCGATGGTGAGGATGCTTCCGAACGGATCGACGGTTGGACGTGCAATGCAATATGGTGGTGTGACCCTCTCTCTCTCTCTTGTTTGAGTATACTCAGTTAGTACGTGCTTTCGAAGTGTTTCTAGTGTGCACCTTAGTGTTGTGAGGTGGTCGATGGAATACTAAACAAATTTCTGTGAATATATATTAGTGCTGGGGCAGTGGACAGCTGTGCGAAGGATCGTATGCAATTTCAAAGAAAATGTTTCAATTTAAAATATTTTTGTTTTGTTAGAACGTTGAAAACAGTTTTTTAAATAAAATTTTTATTTGAAAATTAATTCGGTAAAGATATTGTACGATTTTAAAGGTCGTTTTCGTAAATGAGATTAAGGCAAATGGATAATAATTCAATGTAAAAGTATATCTATCGAAAGTATGACATTCAATATTACGCCCTTTTGAAATGTTATTCTTAATTCAAAAAAATTTAAAATATTTTTTTAAAGTTACCTAAAAATGGCTATAATTTGAAATTGGTGCACTTTATAAAAAAATCACTTAAGTACTTTTTGATTGCAAATTCGATTTGACATCGAAAAATGAACCTGAAAAACTTGCGACCAGTATTGCGCAATTCTCACTAACTTGGACTTGGCACTAAATTTTTGCTATCGATCGCACTATTGCGACTTGTCAAACTGGCTTTTACCAAAAAAAATTTTACCGTGTATCATTTTTTTCAGTGTAGTCCATATCCATACCTACAACTTTGCCCTTTTGAAAACTCATATATCATTTTTGTAGCGACAGCTGCCAAATTTGTATGGAATAGTATATACTAATGATGCAAAATGGCTTCTTAGGGCATACCGAAGGCACCAAAAAAGTTTCAGCCGGATTAAAAATACAAAAAAAAAAATCGAATGACCGAAAGCTCAGAGAATTGCTCCTATGCCAAACAAGCAATTTAGGATCCTTAATTTTTCCGTACAAGTATCCATACAATTTTTGGGGCTGGTCATACAAAATGGGTATGTAAATGTATGAAATTCTGTATCTTGAGATTTTCCTGATCGATTTGGGTCTTCCGCAAAGTTGTTGGTTATGATTAGGACTTTTCGGAAAAATGGGTACACGATTTTTTTCCAATTCTTTTATTTAACTTTTTATCACTAAAAGTTGGATGCCCAAAATCTTTTGTTTAATTTTCGTTTTTTATATGTTTTAGGGGACTGAAAAAGACATCTTCTGAACCTGATGAAAATGAGTTTTTCTAAGTGTTACCTAATTATCCTGTAATTTTCAGCTGACGATATCTCGGAATCTTTTTTCAATGTTAAAAAATGAATCTTTTATGAAATTTTTTGATCTTTTCAATAGAAATTTTGAAAATAATCTATTTGTAGACATCTTGGCTTGGCTTTAAAATTTTGAAATTATTTTTATTGAATTAATTCTCAAAAAAGCCAACATTTGACCAAAGGGAGAACTTCCTTTACTTTTACTGCTCAGACAACCCCCGGGTCATGAGCTGTCCCCAGATGTGTTGCCATCTAACTCGGTTCTGGGCTGCTACTCTCCAATTTTGCTGTAGAACCAAAGGGAGAAGGAGGAGTTGTTTTGACCACCTCATATTTTTTTTAATGTAGAGTATTTACATACAATTTCGCAAGTCTTTTTCGATTTTTTAATTTTAAATTTTTTGATTTGGATGAAACTTTGTCCATGCATTTCCTAGGCAAATAGAAGAAATTTAGCTTAATTCGTTTTTTCCATACAAGTCTTCATACAATTTTGGGGGCTGGTCATACAAAATGGTAATGTAAATGTATGAAATTCTAAGTGACTAAAAACAACCGAAAATACCATGTTCTGAAAAATCGACCATCTCGAGCCACCCTAGTATACCCTAGTCAAGAAAGAAGAGATCAAAGCATACTCAGAGGGCCTTTCTTTAGGCAATCGTTATTCGCTCGAAGTGATTTTTTTCAACCTTGCTCGCCACTACATTGAAGCTATATCTTAAGCTCGATACAGAAGTTTGATGATAAAAATTAAGGCCCTGCAAAAAGACAGGCGTCGAAAAACGAAGGATATCTGTTTTTCTGTGGCATCAATCGCAAAAAATAGTTAAAAAGTGATTGGTTTGGGATGCTCGAGATGTCATCAAATTACTTCAAATTTATTTTAACCAAATTTAATAAAAATTTGAATAAACACACATCGGAGAGAAAGGAATTTCAATCAAAAATTTGTTGCACATAGATGAGGGGTTGTCAGCAAAAAACAACTCAATCCAGTTCAAAGCATTCTCTCTGTGGTATACTGTACGAAGTAGGCCTGGCCGCTTGAACGTTTGGAATGTTCAAATGCAATGGCGTCTCATAATCTAACCTATGGCATGCTTTTTTGCCAAGCCAAAAGATTTTCAAAAGATAAAAAAACACACTTTCAATTATTGTATACAGAATATTTTTATTCACAATTTTCGTAGAGATTGATTTACAAAAAAGTCTAGCTTCCAACTATGTGAAGTTTATTCTTTGCTTGATAAAAAAAACAGTGCTCGATCGCGAATTGTTATATTGACGTGCAAAACTAGCTGCATTAGTTATTATTATTCAAAATGTACATTGAAACTGTTTCTGATTTTACCGTTGAAATTACATCTGTTGTGATCTAATTCTACTTCATGTGAAAACTTGATTACACTTGATATTCTCATTCAAAATTTGTTGAGCAAATCGAAGGTTATTTATGTTTCTGGCCAGCAAGATTGATCCGATTGGTTTAGCTTTATCCGCACTTTTTTGGCACCAGAATTGCTCATTTACTCTTCACAAAACATTTTCCTTTTTGAATATCTAGTCCACACGAGAGGCACAGTGATAGCATTCCAAAAGCTCTTTTTTATTCGTCTCTTAGTTGTTTAGTTTACATGCTCTAGGAATCGGCAAACTGCACATCCTTGGTAAGGAAACTTAAAAATTGTTAAGGGTTAAAATCAACTGGATGCGTCGCACCGTCGTTTGATATCTTGAGGTGTTTCGCAAAACTTAAATTTTAAAGTTTCTTGATTTTAAAACTAAACCTAACGGGAACTATAAACTATCCATTGTGTAAAACAAAAAGAGAAAACTGCATTCAACGTATGGCTGGCTCTGGCACAGCTTCTAATTATGCACATGCTTGGTTCTGATTTTGCCTTAATTTTAAAGAGCAGGACAAACACGGAGGGAGGGAGATCGACCAAATCTTCTAAACACAGCACACGTTTGTCAAGTCAAGAAAAGTCAGTGCCTAACCTAAAGTGTCTCCTCAAAGCTACTAACTCTAGCGTAGAATGGCCGCAGCCCTAAGAAGTGTCATTCTTAGTCTAGTCATACAGATCAGATTAGTTTGCGTTGGACGATCCAACCTCGTACCGGCCATTCTTGAAGACAATCACCAGCACCGTAATGTTATCGACCGAACCTCGGTTGTACGACTGTAGCGTGATGCTTTTGGCGCCAAAATGGGGCTCGTCTAGCCGCTCTCGGATGTATGCCACCGCTTCCTCGTTGGTGAAGGTATCCCAGAGGCCGTCCGAGGCCAAGATCAAAAATGCTGGCCTAAAAAAAAAATAACCATTTTGAACGACTTTTCCAAGCCATCACCTCACAAAACACCCCTACCGATGGTCCACCAGATCAAACGAAAGGATGTCCGGCTCGGCTATCACAAGATTCTTCTCCTTCAGCGGGTAATCGCCCAGGGCTCTCGAGGTGGCCAGAATCCCGGCCACCCGCCAGACGCCCTTGAACGAGATAAACCCGCCGGCGTCGGCAATACGCTTCTGCTCGCGCACCTGCTGCGGCTTGTGGTCAAAGGACAGCGGGATGGCGTTGCCTTTGAAGTCACACATGACGCCGCGCGAGTCACCGACGTTCGCCACGATCAGCTTGGTGTGGTGCATAACCGCGATCAGTGCCGTCGTTCCGGCGAAGTTCGACTGGAAGGAGAGAAAGGGTGAAAAAGGTTAATTGTTGAACGATTTCAACTAAGAAGGATTAAGGATTAGTTCACTCACCACTTTTTTCGCCATCTCAACGAGATCGTAGTCCGCGGCCAGCACCTCGTCGGTGATGATCTTGCCGTAGTTAATACTGCCGTTCTGCACATAGCACTTCGCCTCGTACGTTTTGGGCTTCGGGTTTGCGTTCTGCTGCCCGGTGGTCCCGTTGATTAGATTCTCCTTCGTTAGCTGCCGCTGGGGGGACGCATTGCCCATGTACTTGCTGAGCAGGTCCGTTTCCAGTTTGTGATTTGCGTTGGTGTTGCCGGAGTTGCTTCCACTGTTTCCGCCCGAGCTGACTACTTTGTCCACCACGTCTTCGGTCTTGGACTTGCGGAAGCTTTGTCTTCGCTGGGTTAGGCTTGAGGCCGCGTTGACCTTGTGCCGTTCGTTGACTTCATGGTCCTTGTCGACGTCGTCGTCTTCGTCCTCACACGCTTTGGCCGTTTTGACAGGGGTCTCCACTGCGGCCGGTGGGGTCGTTTTACCCGTAGCGATGTTGGACGACTGGGTCAGCTTGAGGTTCAGGTTCTTGACTAGTACTGCCTTGGCGAAGTCTGCAGCGAACTCCCCGCCGTGACCGTCAAAGATGGCAAACATGGAAATCCCGGTGCCGTTGATGTTTTCGTCTAATACGAATCTGCAATCGGGGAAAAAGAACATACATTGTCAGAGTGGTTGACCCTGTAACAAAAAAACGCGGTTTCTGATAACCACGAACAATCAGTTTCTGGAAATAGACAGCTAAATTCAATCCCCCACAACGGGCTCAATCAGTAGTAATCTGATTGACAAATCGCCAAGAATGGTATCGATGCCGTCGCTCGACAGCCATTAATCAAAATTTGACATAGTTCACACTTCCCTCAAATCATCCGGATTTTTGCGGAATTCGCCATAATTGTATCTGTGAAGGGCCCACCGGCTTTGAACTTATCGCTAGTGCGTCGTACAGCACAGGGATTATCAACTGAATCACGACCGGTCTTTCAAGTAATCTGCCGCAAGGAACAAAGTATCGCCACTCATTCTCGAGTTGTTGTTTACAACCTCTGTAAGAGGCAATTCGTTCAAATCCTTAAATCCACTCAACAACCCCGAAGAATGCCATTGGACATTGTCCGCGTACACATTGTCAACGACTTTTTCTTTACCATCTTGCTAAGTAGATCGATAAATTCGCGACCGTTCTTCAAGTGCAACTCCGCTCTACCTTTGTTGGCCATGGAGAAATGGATGCTTTTACCGCGTGCGCGCTCTGGCTGTCCTTTTCGGACACACATTTTCCGCCGTTTATGGCCATAAATAGACGTCTATTTATACGGACGTTGACTTTATTGCCTTCCTCGTACGTTCTGAAGAGTAAGCAGCAAAGTTTACCTTTTTTTTCCTTATGGCTTTTCTGTGGTTTCCGGCGGAAATTTTCACGGGAGGTTGTAAGTTCAGATAATGTGGCTGTTATTTTGTAAAATTGTCTAACAGAACGCTCTCCAAAACCAAAACAGTCACGTATCGCAAAAAGGTACCAACAATGTGGATATCGACGAATACTTTGGTCACGAGCAGGTTCTTCACAAAGTGGGTATCAACAGTTGAACGTGCCGGGATATTCGAGAAACAATCTCAGTTGCACATAATTGGTAGTCATCCAAATTCCCCAATTTATTAGTCATAAAGCATTTTGGTTGATTTCTGTACGTCACACAAATCTCATCAACTCATCGTCACTTTTAATGTCAGCCAGTTACAAGATCATTCAACGTGTAGTCTATTTGCCCGGTACCAAAACATTAGCATCGCGTTTTCTTGTGTCCTCTTTTTCAGCATGATTCTATCAATGGCACACGTTCGATTCAAGTTTTGCATTCGTGGTCTCTCTCTCAATTCGCATTTAAAAATAATTTGAATCTGCCGAGTTAATCATACCGTGAAATCACCGGTTAACTAAAATCACAAATAATTAGATGTTGCACAGTGATGATTTGTAGTTGCTTAACGACATCTTTAAAAACATTAATGTAGGATGCAACAGAGATAACAAACCCACAGGAGGGAGAAGAACTGGAACCTTGACCTACAACGACAGATTTGATCGTGGAGGTACTTTATGGTACTAATTGTGGCGGCATGCCGCGCACAGTGATAATGAAATTACTTGCTTATCTTCATGGCGAAAATAATACATTTGGGTTTGGCAAAGAACCTTAAGTCACGAGGGGGATTATCCCACACTTACAGTTTAATTGCTGCATGTGATTGTGCCAGTCATTGATGACACAAGTGTTAAGCAGTTGTGTAAGATACAATAACGGCTGTTATTATTGTTTTTGTAAACAATAACTTTATTCAATTTTGGGAAAATAGTGGAGAGTGTGGGGATCTGATCCCCTTTTTATGTACCTCGGACAAAGCTTTATCCATTTGGTAAAAAACTTTAAACTTTTTGCATGATATAAAATTATTTTACCAAATTCATTGTTCATGTTGAATGTAACATGATCATTTTCAAAAGTATTTGTGAAAGATATTGTTTATACCAATTTTCTTTTGATTGAGCCATTTTCCTCGAAACATGCAGGTTTTTTTTTCAAGTTATGGCCGTTGCAAATATTTTTCAAAGTTTGTCAGAAAATTCAGGGCCAAAACATTTTTTTTTCAAAAAACTTCGAAATTTTAATGCAAATAGAAGTCAAATCAACTGAAAACAATCTTAAACGCATTTTTCTGCATTGATAATTATATTTAGAATGTTTGGGCTGGATTAAAAATATTTTGAATTTTTATGCACCCAAAGTAAAAGAACGAGGGGATAGTCCTCACGAAAAGAAACGTGAGGAAAGTGCTATTTTGCGAGAGTATAGTCCTCACGCGTGTTCATTCGTTCATTGGAACAGTTCATCCTATTGAGTGGCTTATATGGACAAATGACCGCCACTTAGTCACCGAACCATGGTGGCCCATACGGCAAAGGCACGGTTCAATATGCCGAAGGTCTTGGGTTCGAGTCTCGGTACCGGTACTTTTTTTTTGATAGATGAACTTTTTTTTTGAGATGAACCCATGAGTAAAGTACTCTCGGTAATTTCGGGATTTATCCTCTCCGTCCGCACACAGTACCATTTTACTACCGAATCGTGCTCTTTATCCTCTCGTATGCCGATGCCCAGTTCTGGGTGAACGCTTAAAATTTTAGAAAATTAAAGATTTGTAATTGTTTTATGTGACTTCGCCAATTTTTAAGAATTTTTTTTTCAGGGGTCAACATTGGCTGTGTTTTTTTACTAACATTTCCTTTATTGTATGTAAAAATAAGTATGTAGCCATTTTTGAGACAGACAGACGCATTTAAATTAATTTAAATATTTAATAAAGGTTTCCTTCTATAGCAGAAAATCTGAAAAAAAAATGCAAGCAAATTAAAAAGTGACTTAAAACTTGAACAAACTATAGGAATGAAAGGTTGAATAGGCAAAAGATAATAAGTCAAAAATTACCAGAAACAATTTTGAACTCGTGAACTCATGGACAGGATAAATGCAAACTCAAATGATACAAGAAAACCATAACACAAGAGATGAGAAGTTTTTTTTAGAGCAAAAGATGCTAAAATTACCTCGAAAAGAAAAATAAAAAAACGTTAAAATCGTTCGTTACAACATTGACGGCATATTTTAATTAGATAAACTGTACTGACAGTCTAAATCATTGTATTTAACCCTCCACAGCCTTATTTTGATCCGAACTCAGAAATAATTTAACACAATTTAGGCGGTTATTTTAAATAACTTTTATTCCACGATAAGCTTAACTTGTGTTGTTTAATCTTTTTCTTCTTACATTTTTAATATTTTTGTTCATTTTCAATTTGTTTTAAATATATGCTTTAATATTTTTGAGTTTGTTTTTATTGGTAGTTTTAAGCTTGTTCTACAACCTCAAATTAGTATCTTTTTTCTGTTTGGTGCTTTTCATGTTTTTCTCCTCACTTTTTAATTAATTTTTGCGTGTTTTCACACTATTTACTATGAAGTGGAAGAATTAGCTTTTGCAAACGTAGTTAAAACATAGATTGAGATATAACACAAATATCTTATTTTGTTTTAAAAATAGGGGATTTTGGTTTAAAACATGCCCAAAGTTGACTCAAAAAACCTTTTTTACACTGGTTAAGTAACATAAAACAAGAAAAATTACTAAACGCAGTTATTTTTCGTTTTGAATACTGATTAATGATTTTTGGTTTAAAATTGACTTTTGACGAATTTCAAGAATCCCGTCAAAATGTAGGGTTTGGGTCTTTAAGGGTTAATCTTGGGACGTATATGGGAAGGATTGGCAAAACGTCGTGATCTTCTCACTTTTTGAGTTTTCAAGACAAAAAAAAATCTCTAAAAGTTATCAAAATTTGGTTATTTGATCTGAATTTTTTTGTCTCATAACACTAAACGTCTGTGTATAAGTTTGAAGAAATTAAGGTAGTGGAAAATTACATATTTTTAGCCGATTCAGATAGCTGACCCGTTTTCCAGCATCATTACTTTGTCGTCAGTACGTCAAACTATAATATCCTCAATCGTCTTACTTATAAGCTATATCTATAAAAGAACTCAAATATTAGCCCACTCACCTATCTTCCATCCGTGGTCTCCTTCCCTGCACCGCGTACACCGCACTCGTGCTCCTTTTATCATCCCAGCTGTGCTTCTCCGCCGCCGAGGTCAGCAGCGCCAGCTTCCCGGACCGCGTAGCGCCGCGGGTCAGCCCCAGCCCGCTGCTGATCTTGCCGATGAACCCGCGGCTCCATACCTCGCTCGCTTGAAGATAGAGCACAAACACAAAGATCAACAGACCGGCCACCAGCACCTCCGGCTTCAACAGGTACACCCGCATCACCTTCCAGACGTAGCCAACCGAGCTGTTTAGCGGCGATACGCCGACTGCGAACTTGGACAGCAGTTTCATGTGCGACTTGAAGAAGGTCTGATACAGAATCTTATCTTCCAGCTCGTCTTCCATGCCCGCGGACGAGGGGGAGGAGGCGGCGGCGGTGGCGGACGAGATTGCCGCCGTTTTGCGAGACTTTGATTAAGCTATCAAAGCGGCTGGAGAAGGGGAATTGTATGTGGTGTCGATCGAGGTCGCGAAAACTGGTCAAGTGTTTTTCCCTTTAAAACTAAAGCAGGAAAGCAAAACACTCACACGACTGTCGATGCTGGCAACGGGACCATAATACCAACAACGAGTTATGCCCGAGAGAGTTTCGTACGCTGTGCGAACAAACGTGTGCCAAGCAGCTGAGCCGTCTTCGCGAACGCTGCTGGCGCGCAATCAGCAGAGTACCGTGAACCAGATTTTTTGCTCTCTACACTTTCGTTTTTCGAAAATAGACTAAAAACACGCAAAAGCGGTGGTATTCTAGGCGGCGAATTTGCTACAAATCCGCACTTGTCACACCGTCGTGAAGAAGACGAGGCGATGACGACGAGGTGACGACCCGCAAAGGTGGTAGGAACCAGTTCTGCGAAGCCTACGCAGTGCAAGGTCTCCAGGTCCAGCTCCTCCAGCTGCTTCTTCTTCTGCTGCTGCTGCCGTAGCCGTCCGTATCGAAGGCGGAAAAGCTTCGAATCGCTGCGTAAACGCGCCCTAATTCCGATGTCAAGATTTGCGACGACGGAACGCGACTCGCGCGGGTTCGGTAAATATTGTACTAAGACCGCGTATTACATCCGCGGAAAATCCTCTACCTCCCGATACGCGGAATATCTGCGACCCGCGGCGCACTACGAAATTACACTACTCTCGACCGCACAGCAATTGCCCATGACAGCTGCTCTAAGCTCTCTGCTTTCTTCACGCATGGTGTCGATCCAAATCCCATAATAAAATTCCCTGACTTTTCCCTGACCTCTCCAGACCACCATTTTTTTTATTGTTTGGAGCGTTTTTATGGTTTCATATTGAAAAACTTCAATGACTTTTTTATTTTATTTTTTCAACGATGGATTCTGCAAAAACTTAAAAACTTTTTTTTTGTCAATCTTATTTTTCTTATCGAAAATCCAAAATGAGCAACCATAAAAATGTCCTATGTTTTTTTATCTGGTGCTGTCAATTTAAATGTTGCCCTTTACCAAAAAAATAATTAACAACTAAAATTGATGCAAATTGCGATTACTTAATTTCACGTCATTTCCTAAAGAAAATTTAAAGTTGAAAGTTTTCAACTAAAAAATCAATTGAAAATTTGAATTGAAGTAAGAAGTCATGTTTTTAATTTTAAAATTATTGCCTTTTGCCGAATTTTCAAACGAATTTGGACGATGCCATTTTTGATTGTGTTTTTATAAAAAAAACTTAAGGTTTTAGAGTCAAAAACTTGAAAAAATATGTAATTTTGCAGAACTGAAAAATATACAATTAAATGTGATTTTTACAAGTACATGTATACGGGTTTAAAAAAGCTCTAGGTCTTTTTCAACAATGTTTGTATTTAAAGTAAACGGTTTTCTGGATATTTGAAGAAAACATCTTCTTAAATAATTTAAAAAAAAGTATTTTTGCTATAAAAAAAAAAAAAATTCTATAATGACCAGAGCCTACAGATGATAATTCATACGATCAATACATTTTATAAAAATAAAAACAAAATACAACATACTCGAGCTTTTCAAAAAGTCATTATTTAGCAAACTTAGATATTTGGCTGTTTTGGAATAGATTTCAAAAAATAATAAAATTTCAAAAAAAAAAATAACTCCAAAAATACTTCAAATTTTATCAAGTTTTCTGTAATCTAATATGGTAACAAAAATGTCAGCATTCAAGAACCTAGAACCTGTAATCTAATATGGTAACAAAAATGTCAGCATTCAAGAACCTAGAACCTGTAACTAAGATGGTAACAAAAATGGCAGCATTCAAGAACCTAGGAATTTAGGAATTTAAGAATTTAAGAATTTAAGAATTTAAGAATTTAAGAATTTAAGAATTTAAGAATTTAAGAATTTAAGAATTTAAGAATTTAAGAATTTAAGAATTTAAGAATTTAAGAATTTAAGAATTTAAGAATTTAAGAATTTAAGAATTTAAGAATTTAAGAATTTAAGAATTTAAGAATTTAAGAATTTAAGAATTTAAGAATTTAAGAATTTAAGAATTTAAGAATTTAAGAATTTAAGAATTTAAGAATTTAAGAATTTAGGAATTTAAGAATTTAAGAATTTAAGAATTTAAGAATTTAAGAATTTAAGAATTTAAGAATTTAAGAATTTAAGAATTTAAGAATTTAAGAATTTAAGAATTTAAGAATTTAAGAATTTAAGAATTTAAGAATTTAAGAATTTAAGAATTTAAGAATTTAAGAATTTAAGAATTTAAGAATTTAAGAATTTAAGAATTTAAGAATTTAAGAATTTAAGAATTTAAGAATTTAAGAATTTAAGAATTTAAGAATTTAAGAATTTAAGAATTTAAGAATTTAAGAATTTAAGAATTTAAGAATTTAAGAATTTAAGAATTTAAGAATTTAAGAATTTAAGAATTTAAGAATTTAAGAATTTAAGAATTTAAGAATTTAAGAATTTAAGAATTTAAGAATTTAAGAATTTAGGAATTTAGGAATTTAAGAATTTAGGAATTTAAGAATTTAAGAATTTAAGAATTTAAGAATTTAAGAATTTAAGAATTTAAGAATTTAAGAATTTAAGAATTTAGGAATTTAAGAATTTAAGAATTTAAGAATTTAAGAATTTAAGAATTTAAGAATTTAAGAATTTAAGAATTTAAGAATTTAAGAATTTAAGAATTTAAGAATTTAAGAATTTAAGAATTTAAGAATTTAAGAATTTAAGAATTTAAGAATTTAAGAATTTAAGAATTTAAGAATTTAAGAATTTAAGAATTTAAGAATTTAAGAATTTAAGAATTTAAGAATTTAAGAATTTATAAAATTAAGAATTCAAGAATTCAAGAAAATATTTTTTTGTTCTCTTGATTGTTTTTATTTTATTTTTGAATATTGATATATTTGAATTTTTTTCAGATTTTTTAAATTTACAAATTTCCGATCTTTTAATTATTTATTTTTTTAGGTTTTTAATGCTATTTTTCCTAATTTTATTTCCTAATTTCTGAATAATTCAATTTTGAATGTTAGAGCTGTAGTTTTTTAATGTTTTGATTTCTTTTTTCTTCAAGAATGTTTAAATTTTAAAAAAAATATGTCTACTGGTTGAATCCCATCTAAAATTCAAAGGCGGAGGCCAGCTTCTGTTACATCCAATCAAGCTCATATTTGCGATATAAGCACTGTACACCCACTGGAACATGCGCCAATAATAATTTTTGTTACATCCTAATGTATGTATCTTCAGAAAAAGTTTAAAATATGATTAAGATTAACAAGATTAAATCGAAGTATTGAAGAACACTAAATAAGGGTAAAAAACAATACTCAAAACATAAAAGAAATTAAATATGTTAAATGTTTAAAAACAAGCTTCTCTGCACCGTGCGGTACACGCGGTTCACTTGCACCTCGGGTTTGCTTTGCGCCTGCTTTGTTCGGTTTACATCCGTACCCGACTCACACGAACCGAGGGTATTTTGGTTCATCGTACCAGCGCACCACGACACTCTCAGTTAGCCGCGTCGGTTTTGTGTCTGGCACTCACCCATGGCATGAACCCGGTGTATGAGCCAAGGTGCTTCACTCGATACGAGCCGAGGTACGTGCCGTGGTACGCGCTGGCGGTACAAAACGGGTTCAATACCACGGCGCGTACCACGGCACGCTGGGTTCATGCCATGGGTGAGTGCCAGACACAAAACCGATGGGGCGAGCCGAGAGTGTCGTGGTGCGCTGGTACGATGTACCAAGATACCAATACACAAATGGGTTCAGGAACGTACCGAAGCTAGAAAACCAAACCCGCGGTGTGCGTTGGCACTGGCGCATGGGAAGCTTGTTTAAAAATGAGTTGAGTGTAGTAATACATTTATTTTGAATCCTCAACAACACATTTAAAAAAATATCTCTTCATAACCTTCATCTTCGTCTTTCGACGTTTCTTATTGAGAAAATACAAACAAAAATTTTCGGATGAAAATTCAATTAATTATCTCTCTCAGTAATTTTTATAATCAACATTGCTACCGCGCGAAATCCGCGTCAAATTCACGCCGTCCGTTTTTGCTTGACTTCTTTTATTCTTGAATTTAATTCTTTAATTTTTAATTCCATTTCACCATCACTATTTTGCTTACATTTTAGATTTCACAGAATTAGATTACTTTGGATCATTTTTAAATCAAAGTTCAGTTTAATTTTGAGAAAAATAAAAATTTAGATAACGAATACTAAAATGAAATTTTGGAAAATTTTCTAACCATGCAATTTTTTTTTTAAATTTTAGAATAAGAATTTAAAAAATTAAGAAATCAACAATTCCAAAATATCACAATTTCAGAATTTTCAAAATTCAGAATATTTAAGCTTTAGAATTTTCGATTTTTTTAAATTTTCAAATGTTCGAATTTTTTAATCATTCAATTTTTCTGACAAAATGTATATGCTGAGCAAACGATCAATTTTAGAACAAATCTCTGCCTTATATTGTCCCACCCTGTGTGCGCTGGTAATTTGTAATTTTCAGTTGAACTCAAATCATAATTATTTGATTTTTAAACCTAAACATATTGCAAACAAGCAACGCGCGAGGAAATGCCAAATGCAACATTTCGTTGCTGTTCCTTTTCTTCGTGACCGCATTTTTTATATGGAGTTTTGCGTTTCTTCCGGACTGACCAATATAAAAAATTAAATATTATCAATGTTGCAAAGTTTGGCCTGGAAGACATTCAAATACATCATTGAGGGTGAATTTTCAAAAAGAAATGATATTTTGTAGTAATATTTTTAAGATCATCGAAATTCCCTGACCCAGCTCAAAATTCCCTGACTTTCCCTGACTTTTCCAGGTCAAATAAAATTCCCTGACAATTCCAGGTTTTCCCTGACTTTTCCAGAAATCGACACCATGTCACGGATAGACTGAACAGGGCTTTGTGAGCTGTACGGCGGTAGCAGTAGCAGCAGGTAGAGGGTATAGCGAGGTAGAAGTGAATGAAGGGTGGTATGCGGTATTGCTGTGTTTGGTTCTCTAGCTGTAGAGGAGGGTTTTGAAGTCTCTCTCGCGCTGTTTGAGGCGTATGTACGTCAAGCATGGCGTACTGACGAGGGGACGAACGTCAGGGATGGAACGATGCCAGCGAGCGAAAAGATCGCAGAAAGTATCGAAACCGAAACGAGAGTGAAGTGCGGGTTTGAAATGACCGTTTGAGCATTTGTGAATTTTGTATCAATTTCTGAGTTATTTTTTGCTCAAATACACTACACTGAAATGAACTTTGCCATTGTCATATTGCTTCCTAAAAGTGCTTTCATCAAAATTTAGATTCCTCCAAAAAATACAAACCGACGATTGTCCACTGTCCAGCCAGATGGATCAATCGGACAGCCCGGTGAACTCACAATACGGAGGTCGCTGGTTCGATTCCCATGGAGGGGCCTAGAATTCTAAGTGTAAATATTGATATGGGTCGATCAACGCTAACTCACACAGTAGTTTCACCGACCTCTTTCGATTTATGTGAAACTTGTCCTAACTGTTATTTTAGTAGATTCGTGATCCGAGGTCCATTTTGCGATATCTCGTGGCGGTACGATCCTTTTCATTTTTGAACATCCGCAAAAAAACGTGTTTTACAGTAATTTGCGTGAAATGGTGATGTTTTTAGAATTTGGTGTCAAGGGGACTTTTATTTAAAATTGGACGCCTGATTTAATGGGATTTTTTATGGAATAAAGTATAAAAATAGTTTTAAATTCTCTACCATTTTTCGCAACTCAACTGTAAAAAAATGGAACATGCCATTTTATGAGAAATTTATTGTACTTTTGAAAACTCAGAAGATTGTGATTGTTAAATTTAGAACAATGAATTTCATTATGAAATTCCATGTTTTTTTTTTGTAAATTGCAGGGTTACTTTTAAGAGTGTACCAATGTTGTACAAAGTTGTAGAACAGACAAAAACAAAAATAATTGAGTTTGAGGGGTAAAAAATTGTAATCAAAAGACTTTCTCAAAAAATTCCGATTACTCTTAAAGAATACATGCTAACTCCTTATGTTTATACATCACAGTAAATGTTTTTGTCTGTTCTACAATTTTGTACAACAATGAGTCACTCTAAAAAGTCTTTATGTCGCTAAAAGTAACTTTTTCCGATTTTTCCGTTCTGCAATTTTTACCCGAATGAGTAATTTTTTCAAAGTTTGAACAAAACTTTTTTTTCCGTATATACATAAAAAAAAATGTAATTGATTACTACAACTTTGTATAACACTGATAAACTCTAAATATAATTTTTCAAATACTTAATTTCAAAATAAGACATTTTTACGCTTGGCGAAAAACAAACCTTTTGGGTTATTCCAGATTTGAAATGAATATTAAATTTCTCATTTAACTACATGTCCCACATTTTTCTGCAGTTGAGTAACAAACACAATTGTCGAGGATTGAACATTCCTTTTTTTACGAGGCAAAATATTTCTTTTTGGTAGGTCATCAAATCGGGCGTAACTTTGCTTTTAGTTGTACTCAATGCAATGTTTTTTGAGAGCTGCAACTTTTTTTTTTATCTTTATCGGTCTAGACCCGAAGCATGATTTTTTTCTGTTGCATTCTTATTTGAATTCCATATCAACTTTAATGGAAACTGCAGGCACCGGGTCCACACAGTTAATTCCAAATTATATGAGTCCAGAACTTTCTCGTTGGAAGCAGATGGGAATCAAACCCAGGACCATTTGCTTATAAAGCGGACATCGTAACCATTCTGCCACGACCGATCCTGAGGCTTCTGATAATAGGGTTGTCATATTTAAACTAAGAAAACTAAAATAAGGTATTGAAAAAATCGTGATTCAATTATCAGTGGTTGAACACCATCCGTCCCCATAATAATCAGTCAATGGAGGTGCATGGTAAATCGAACCAATCTATACCACATCATCGAGAAATCTATACCACAACATCCCTCAATTTCCACCCCTACAGCATCCCTTTCCTTGCCAGATCGATTTCCTCCCCACGGGGTTTGTTTACAAACAAACTGTCCCGTTGTCGTCGTTCGTAAACTGATCCCAAGATCAGGTTGCAGCACGATCCTTACTTTTTGTCGTAAACAAACCACTTCCACAGCGCGAGAGAGTCACCTTCCATTCTTGCCCATGTATTTGTTTGATGATCTCATGAACACGTCACACTATCTTCAACCTCGGACCGCTGCGAATGAATTCATTCAACTCACGTGGTGCGCATGTTGAATGAACCCGCCGCCGGATGAAAGCAAAACAAAACTCGCACTTTTTCGGGGTGGTTGTTGCGGGCACACACAAACACTCATTTGAGATTAGTATTGGTGCAGTCGGGGGCGCCGTCGCCGCTCCATAGATCGGCCGTCTCCATACAACATAATAATGTGCGGGCAGTTCACTCGCAGGGTCGGATTGTATTGGACGTCGCCGCGGTCGTCTACGGACTTTTTTTTTCGCTATCACTGTCTTAATTTTCTAGAGATTTTCATTGTTGGGAGTCGTTGTGAACAGGACGTGCATTGTCGCGTTGGGGGAGGATTCGCAATTGCTTGGTTCGGGAGGAGCCTGCAGGATGGGATATTCGCGAATCAAAGTGGATTTTCGGGCGTTTCTGTTGGAATATTGGTGAAACGAGTGAAATTTACTGAATAATTTACGTGCGATTGTGAGTGTGTGTGTGTCGGTGAAGTGTGTCTGGTGCATCTCATCTGGTCAGATCCAGTCAGAAATTCTTTCTTCTCGTGTGTCTTGTTCTCGTGCGGAGTTCATCGAGAGGATTCGTCAGGCAGGCCGTTACTCCTGGGTTTATGCAACCCACCAACCTACACATAGAAAGAATCCTTCTTGAGGATGTATTGGTGTTCCAGATGCTCCTGTTTTGTTGATAGTGGGTGATGTGTGATGATGCATAACAACCAGTTGTGGGGTGTTTGTCTAGAAGAGTGTACGGTGAAGTCCTGCGGGATAAAAAAGGATATCCGCTCCTGACACTGTCAGGAATCCCGACCTTTCTTCGCGAAGAAGAGTAATGAGGATGCTGCAGTGGTCCAGCCGGTGAAACGAAAAGTGAAAAGGCCCTGAATCTGGCCCCTGGCCAGACGACCAGAAGGGCAACCTAGCTATACCAGCTTTCACATGTCGTTACGAAAGTGATCAATCAGAAAAGTGGTGATAATTAAAAAACCAACGCAGAAGAAGAGTATCAGTGGACACGATGACAGAAAGAAAGTTTACCCGAGGGTTGAACAAGCCCGGGATGGCCGCCCAGCTGAGGGAGAACATCTCGCAGGTTGTACGTGAATCTGCTTCACTTGTATGTATTTTTTTGTTATTTCTCAACTCTTGGTTTGCCACTTCTGATTTCTTCTGTTGCTGAAAATTGTTGATTTCCGGGGTGTGGGTTTCATCATCTCTAGCGCTTCGCGTTATTGAATTATTATCAGTTTTTTTTCCTACTCTGCAACAAATGAAGCGTACTTGGTTCATACTTTTTTTCCGGCATTTTTCCTCCCATTCCAAGCTGTTTTTAAAACAACACCAGGCGAGTGATTTATTTTAAAACTCCTTTCGCTGTGTGCATTTATTCATCGGGAGAAATTGTTATCGCGCGGGTCAATGTAAACGACCTTATGAGTTGAAATAGGAATTTTGGGAAAGTTAATCCTCTACAAACCAACCTCGCCTTCACGGGCTTCGATTTAAAAATCGCCAAAAATCCATTGTTTAACCAATTTTTGATCTTTTAAAAGCATTGGAAAGAAGAAATCCCAAAATTTTAGGAAATGTATGGGTTGGAAGTTTTACTTGTTTAATTTGACTTCGCCAATGTTTTTAAAAATGACATTTTTTTAGGGGTCAACTTTGGCTGTGTTTTTTTCTATCATTTCTAGTGCGTCCATCCCGGGAATTCCCGGGACAAAATTTTGGGATTTTTCCAAATCCGGGAATTCCCGAATCCCGGGATTTTTTAATATTTGTCCCGGGAATTCCCGAAATTGGAAAAAAAAAAATCAAATAATGGTCTACACACATAGTAATTCCGATTAATCGATTAATCGATGAGAATTTTAAAGCATTAAAATTTGTATTTGGAATATATCAGCATTATTTGGCTTATTTGGGTAAATTGTTAAAATTTTAGTTTACAGATCCGCAAAACTGGGTATTATATTTACGTATATTTATAATTTTATTTATTTTCCCTAAAAGAACACCCAGTTAGCAAAATCTAAACGTAGAAATATGTATCCTCCCTACAAAGGCTTATGAATTGATCTCAGTTGAAAGGTTCTCCAAATCTCTGAACTGCAAATGTAACATCCTGGAGCAGAACTGTTAAATTCTAATAAATACACAATTGAAAATATTTATAATTTTAAATATAATTTGAAAAAAAATATCACATTCAATTATTTTTCATCAAACACCGGCATCTGGGGCAAATCAGGACAAATGTAACGAATCAAAAAAAAGTTGAACTTTAGAAGGTTCAAAATTTGGTAAGGTAAATATTACCTCTATTTTGAATATTTTACCTTAAAATTGATTAAAAATGTGAACCTGATGAAAATTTTCTAGAAACTTATAATTTACCACTTCCTGATGAAATATTACACATTTTTTTTACAAAAAATCTTTCACCATTCCCTGATGAATATTACCATCATTTTTTCTATTAAAGCCATTTTTTTTGCATAATGTTTTGAATTGCTTCGGTTAAATCAGGAACATAACAAAAACAACTAGAACACAAATTTTTCAAATTTACTGCTCTAAAATCTCCTGTACCTATTCAGACTGATGTCCACAGTTGGCGGTATTAATTTTAAGATAATTTGTAAAATATGTTTTATATAGAACATGAAATTCAAAACTTATCTAAAATTTTACATTGACTCGTATCATTTATTTATTGTTGCTGCTTGTTTTTATAGACATTTTCAAAGAATGTTTCAAGCTTTTCTAGTCATGTCATTTAAAAAAATATGTAAATGAAATATATATTAATGAAAGACTCTTTTAATTTGAATCACATTTTAATTAAAATTTGTAGTTTACTTAAAATCCAAAGCACGACAAAGTACAAAAAACAACAATTTTTAATTTCTTTTAAGCTATTTAAAAAATTGTCATCCTTGTTTAGATTAAAGTTTAGATTATCACCAATTAATATTATTGAGCTAATTCTATGATTTTAAGCTTGAAAAACATAACAAATATGATGAAAACATAGGTTTTATGACTGTTTTAAAAATTTCCCGAGATCCCGGGAATTCCCGGGATTTCAAAAATATTTTTTCCGTTTCCCGGGAAATTCAAAACCCGGGAAATTTGGACGCTCTCATTTCCTATATTTTTTGTATGAAATATTGTCCACAAGATCTTCTAATATTTTCAAAAAATGGCCCTAGAGAAATTTTACATTAACATAAACTTTAAAATATTTACAACGACCTTCTGAGTTGAAATAGGAATTTTGTGAAAGTTGATTCTCAACAAACCAACCTCGCCTTCACGGGCTTCGATTAAAAAATCCCCAAAAATCCATTTTTCGCAGTAATTTTCCATTAATTTTCAATTTCCAGTACGCAGTAATTTTTTTAGTGTCCCAGACTATGCCTCTACGTATTTTTTTTACAATTTAAATGATTGCAGAAAATGTGAAAAAAGCAAAAAATTAGAAAAAGTGACTGTAAAAACATGAAAAAGTTAGATAGGCCAAATGTAATAATAGGAGTTGGTAGAATAGGCCAAATACTACCGAAAACAAACATAAACTTAACAAGATAAATACAAAATTAAAATACTAAATATGAAACAAGAAAAAGATAAATCAAGAGAAGTAAAGTTTTTTGTAGTACAAAAGTTGCTCAAAATGACCTATGGCGAATTTTTAGATCGAAGCCCGTCTTGAGGCGGGGTTAGGTTGTAGTGTGTTTAATTAAAATGAAGTCCAACCTAGTGTATCTTTAAGAAAATATTTAAAAAAATAATATAAAATTATCTTATCTCAACAAATGTGTAATTCCAACCAATGAAATTCTAAATAAGCTCTCATTTTTCCACCTCGAGCAGGTTTAACTGGGAAAAGTTTAATTTCTGTTATTGTCAGTAGGTTATTAAAACACCCAGATTAGCTGTTATAGTAACACAAATTAATAACAGAGATTTGTTCGATAAATAACTCATTCTGTTATCAAAAATTGATGATTTTAATTTGAAACAATGTAAAATTTAACAGAATTCAGGCAAGATATCCAAGTGAGCATATTACCAAAATATTTGAAAGTTCTAGCCAGCGATGGAATAATCATCATCAAAAGAAAATCTCTGGACGTTCATCAAGAGAAAAAAATCCGAAAGGAGCATGGCTCTCCTCTCTCGCGCACGAAAGATCGGTAAAAAGAATCTAATAAAAATCATCATCTTGATTATTCGGTGGAATATCCTTTTCACTACTACACTTGCAAGTGTAACGTCACACGTCGAAAAATGACCTGTCACATTTTGTAAATGGGCAATGTGTGTAAACAAAGTGAAATAAATATTATTAAGTGGTGCTGACAAGGAAATTTACAAAAAATCATCAGCAGATTGATTTTCTTGGAGAATTTCGGGAGCGACTTTCTTTTGCGTGATTTGCAATTTGCAAAATTGTTTTTTTTTTTGCGATTATTCCATCCCTGGTTCTAGCGATAAAAAATAAAATTAAAATAATTCGTTATGCACAACATTTTCGATCAAACTGTTGGATTCTTTTAATAATTGATAAACAAATAATTAAAAGAATATTCCACTATCAATTATTCAAAGAATAAACTTTCAATTTTTTCAGTTGAAAAAAAGTTTGGTAAAGATCAAATTTCAAGGCCGAAATAATGTCCTTGACAAAATTGGACAATATTTTCCCATAGGCCATGTTTTGCAGAATAAAAATAATAACAAATTTGGGTTATTAACACCTGGCAAATTTTCGAATAAATTGTTCATTTCCTTTGTTGAGTTAAATTTAAATAATTAAAAAAATCAACTCTTAAATTTTCACTTTTAAAAAAAGTTTTGGTACGAAGACCACATTTCATGACTGTGAAAAAATAGGTCTGGCTGTGTTTCAAAGTATATTTTAGATATTGTTATTTTTTTGTATTTAATAAATCAACGTAAAAAAAACACAAAATGATTAGGTTATAAGAGCTACGTATTGTTATCCTGGGTTAATCCACGATAATCTGGAAGCGCAGAAGGTTATATTTTAACGTTTTAAACAATGTTTTTTTAATTTTATTATTTAATGGATTTGCAAATTGATAATAATGCAATGCATGTATGTGATTTTCGAGTGACATCAATCTTAAAATTTCACTCTGTGCATTTAATTACTTCTTCCAAATGGGTGTTGAATGTTAATTCACTCGTCGAGGTTTATCATGTTAAGGTATAGCGTTACACTTTCCCCTCGCACCGAACAGTAAGTTAGTGGGGTCGACCCCACTTGTTGGGTTGGGTCGGAAAAGTAGCACTCACTTCATTTTCTCCACTCCATTATCTTGCCATTAATTTGCTTAACATAAAAGTACAGGCAAAAACAGCAACGGCAATCCATCATCAACTCGAGAAAACCGGCCTCACCCGAGCCAGTGCAACATTTTCCCACACAAGTCATTTTTTTTGCTCGCAAACTTTGTGACAAACTTGGGTTCACCACGGTTGAAACCAGACCTTGCTGGCCCAGTATAGAGTTACATAACGCCACCCTGCCAAACTTGTTGTCACGAGTGTCCATCCTCAGAACTATCCTGCTGGAGTAGCCTCGTGAAGAGCCGGGCCGAGCCAACAAGCGAAAATGCAAAGTAAACATCTGTGGAGAGCCGGAACGATGACCTAGTTCCGTGCCTCGGGCTTTTGCGAAAGTGTCCAAGCGCAGAATCGCCCACACCGGTGTGCACCACAAGTTGTCCTGCCCTGCTGTCCCACAGACTGTCTCCAAGTTGGTTATTGCTGTCAACGAACTGTGGGTTGGGTGAGCTTTTTCGTACATGGGTTGAAGGGTACTTCTGGTGGACATGGTGGACTACAGTTTGAAATAGGTTTCTAAGATAATGTATTTATTTTATTTTTTTGAATATAACAAGCATTTTCAATTTCAAGACTTAAAAAAGTTCAATAGCTGTTCGATACATTTATCAACCTGATGATGTCAGCTGTATTTTGTCTGCAGTCTGAATTCGGCGCCACAAAATCCAATGTACCAAGTTCAGCCAGACAGACAAGAGAGCAGACAAACGAAACCCTTCGGCCTTACTTCCACCTGCCGCTCGACAATACACCGGGGTCGGGGCACACACACACTCACAATACGGCGAGACCCACCCACACAATTGCTCCGGTTAAAAACGAACCACCAACAAAAACTGCAAATTATGACGGAAAACTAGAGCACCAACAACACAGTAGAGAAAAAAAGATGTAATTTTTTGCATTGAAAATTATAAGAAATTTTAGACTAAATTTTCAAAACCAAAAATTTAGCAAAATTTTCAAAATGGAAAATAAAACCAAATTTTCAAAATGTAAAATTTTGTAGCTATCCACATAATATTGTTATCTTTAAACGTTGATTATGACGACTTCCATAAGACATTATTTCACAAAATGTATGGAAATTTATGATGAAAGTAAAACCTTTTTTCTCTGTGCACTTGGGCAAACTGTTTAGGGATGAGAACGATCTCATAACTTGCACTACAGAGATGGCGCTCAGTTTCTACTTGGCCCCAGAGGGGATAGTTGGGTCTCCTTCTGGAGGGAAGAAAGTGCATATTTACGCTTTAGCTTTAGTATATACTGCTCGAGTAAATACCTGCAAAGACGATACCGACCTGTTGTGGAGTATTTATTTTTGCCTCTCGCGATAATCGATAAAACGCGCTTCGGAGAACGTTTTGGTTGGAGTTCAGTGAAAGAGTTTTTTTTGTTTTAAAATATTGCCTCGTTGAAACTGCTAAAACTCAAACAAAACAATAGCTTATAATTAAAAAATATTAGGACTTCAGAAAACTTACATGAAATTCCTCAACTCGAAAACATAGTAAATACTGTAATCATTGATGCAAATAAAAACTATCATTTCATAATTCCTACATCAAAATATCACAGAGTATAGCGTCCGTCACTATAGCTTGCAAGATCTTTCCTTTTTCTTCCTTTGTCTAGTCTCTTTCTATCACTCTTCTTTTTTACTTTGAACACGCGCTCTCACCGCTGAGTATTTCGTTTTCTCAGCAAATGGTTCCCTGAACACTTTTTACAACCCTGATTGTTATTAAAATTTTATTAGGGTTTTAGGAAATTTTTAAGAAATTTATACACTGAATCAGTGTGTGTTTCTTTCTTAAAGTTTTATTAGTTCTTGGAAGTCCAATAAAACCCTTGATGATTAGTTTTAGGTTTCAAGTTGATCAAAAATGTAAGCAAATCCACAATTCCTTAAAATTAATCTACTTGTTCAAGCCACATTCATCCATACACAGTAGGGCGTCCCAAAAAAAATGAAAAGTTGTCAAATCTTTGGTGCCCACCCCTAGAATTATAGATTAGGATGTCAGGAACAATGTTTTCATACAACAAAAAAATCCCAAAAATGGTTTACAACTCGCGCGCGGAGCTTGAATGAAAAAAGTGCATTTTTCGAGTATTTTTCAGAAATGCGCGTAACAATCATACTAAAGTCATTCAAATTTGGTCGCTGGGCTTCAAGTTATAGTTTGTTGCCCCCTGAACAAATTCCTGTACAGACATAGTCCATAAAAGCTTGTGTTTGGGCATGGCAAGGCGTTTTAGGGAGAAAAATTTGTTTTTTTTTAGCTAAAAAAATTCAAAATCACTCCCCAAAACGAGCCAAAAAATTTTGCAGCCGAAACTGATGCATTCAGCTTATAGGAAATTTAACGGAGATCATTTTTCTTTTTTTAACATTCAATTTATGTCCACGCAAAGCCGAGATATTTGTATATTAGTAAACAAAAAGTGACGAATTTTCAAAATTCTTAGTATATAAGCGTTTTTAGCATAAAACATTGGCTACTACGATTACAAACGAGAAGGCATATATTTTGGATATTTTTATTTGCTCGCTCAAAAACGATATTTGTAAATAACATTTCATGAAAAAACATGAGATTTTCTCACAATGTGACGTAAACGATAAATAATCACAAATCAAAATTAATTTTATTAATGTTCATATACACAGCAAAAAATTCGATGGTAAAATCGCATGCAAAAGCATGCACACCACCTTCGTCAAAAGAGACACTTAATATTACACGCTGCATGTATAATTTTTGTAAGCAAAAAAAAAAGTTGCAACCGACGGGTTTCAAACCCAGCACCTAAAGTAAGGACTGGCGCCTTAGCCCGCTCGGCCATCTTACCGATGAATAATGGAAAAGATAAACGCAAATATGAGCTTGGCATTTCGGTCAAGTAGGTTTCCCATACTGATGGGCTACATATTTCAGGGTGTAATATTACACGGAATTTCATATAATAATGCAAAAATTATTTTACACCCAGGCCTTTTACACGCAGCTGGATTACTACTTTATTTTCTGTTTATATATTCGAATGAAACAAATTCATTTATAAAAAAAAACTTATTTTTTTCAAAAATTGTTATCCATTAGAGCTTTACTTGTTCATATCGAGAAGATCACAGAGCAGTACTTATAAATATGTCTTTTACGTTACATTGTGAAAAAATGTGTATTACAAATGCATTTAGTACTTAAATAATTTTTTAATATTTTTTTCCTCATATTGATTTTTGGGATCCATTATTGCTGATAAAACTGGTATGAGTAGGTTTTAGTTAGAAGATCATTAATGAGATATCTTTGAACTTAATACCTAAAACTAAGTCCAAAAACAGGTCCCCGAACGTCAAAAGAACCTCACGCTTCTTTCCTCTTCAACTAAACGATTACGTCATTCTTGGCAAATCAACAATCGTCGTGTGAGCAAATCCTCAAGTTCTAACTCACCAGGGCCCCGTAAAAACTGACGGACGACCAGCCGCGACGATGAAAGAAGTCATAACTTTCGATAAATTTACATAACAAGTTTTTTTTTGCCTAATCGACTCTAAAGAAGGGTGAGTTCGGACGAAAGGGTGTGCGCGTGTGTGTGTGTTTGAAGGTATTCAGGTTCAAGCTAAGCGGAGAGGATCATATAAACAAATATGTTGAGGTCAGGAGACTTGGGGGGAGCTACGTACGTGACGATGAATAGGAAAGAAACTCCGGCGCGGCACGATTGAGTGGATTTGGGAGAACTTAATAAAGTTACAAACAATTGTAGAGTAGAGTGTGAATGTTCAAAACTGGAAAGTTTGATTGTTTTCTAAGAATGCACTTTCCTTGATAGTGTGGCATAATCTGGATTTAGTATGACCGAGCACGTAATGCCGTTTGGCGGTATTTTTACTCGATAATTACCAAGAATCTTGTTTTTGATTAGCTACTGGGAAGTCGTGTGACGATACAGTATGCTTGAATTACTCAAACAACTTATTTAGAACAGTTTATCTCAAGGTCCGTTACAATATATTAATTTGAAAAGATTGAAACATTAGGTTCAACAATTTGATTAATTTGGTATGTTTCTAATAATTAGGAGGGTTTTTTTAATAGCCTGGTTTCCCTTATGAGGAATTGTCTGATTATGTGTTTTCATGCCTTCTCCAACGTGCAATTTATTGCAAATCATTGGGAGAAATAATCCTCAATAAGTCAAACGTTTCCATAACAGGCCATTACCAGCCACAGTGGCGACCTCCTCGTACGCGCTTCGTCCGGCAAGCCATCTGCTCAACGCTCTTCTGTATACCTACTACCACAAACTCACCGATTACAGACTGTGTTGACTGACTCGGTGTTGAGGTTGTTTGCACTGGTCAAGTGGCGCGGGAATTGGCGTACCAGAGTCACGCAAGAGGTCAACCGTTTGAGCAGCGATCTCTTCCACACACTTTTCGTAACTATATTTGCCAGAATTGGTATTAGTTGATTTGGCTAACTTAGTTGCATGGTCTCGCACAGCTTAGTCATATCAAAGCAAAATGGGCTATTTTTAGAATTCTGAAGTCCCCCCTTTACCATGTTCAAGGGGTCCGGTGCTCATAGGAGGGATTAGTCAATTTAGTCGCTGTACACATAAAGTATGCATTGTTTAGCTGAGAGGAAAGAGCTCTCAATCTGCTAGTAACTATTTGTCGAAAGCATGTGCCGATTTGCGCAGATTTGTCATTCGAGAGCATTATGCTCTCGATGTCACCAAATTTCTCCCAATTCAAATCGTGATCATTTTACTCTCGCTCTCTTTTCGTGGCAAATCGTCAGTTTTGGGGAGCTGATTGATTTCATTTTTGAGTTGTTCTGTAGTAAAACTCAACCTTCCAAAAATTTTACCAACTCTCTCAACAACCTGCTCTCCCGTACAGCGTTAAGCCGGACGGGGAGCGTCATTGGATCATCACACTGATCTCTGCTGATCTCCGACAACCAGGGTCCGTCCATCTGTCCCTACACATACATACGCGACGAGATCATTTCCACATGGAGCGCTTGGAGCTCTGTAGAGGCGATAAAGCGTGGCAGCTGAACGCAAACATTTACGAACGTGTATCTCGGCCCGGAATGAACCCCGGCTTCGGCGCTGTATTAGTGTACGTACAAGTGGGTTTTGTTTATCTTGCGATGACGAAATGTTTTCAGCACTCGCGCGCGCTCGTTCATCCGAGAGTACGCCGCG